>NC_083228.1:119711747-120022770 GCF_032191835.1 Heteronotia binoei | reverse complement strand
CTATTCTTTGTAGTGAGACAAAAATTTCAACAGGGTAAGAAAGCCTTAATTAGTTATAGCTGATCAAATGGTTTAGCTCACGTCCCACTTAGTAGTCACAATCAAGGAGTCGATTGTTCACCAAGCTGTTTAGATGCATCCAAATAAATCCGCATATGTCCATTTGTATGATTAGACTGCTGTCTGACACAATTAGATTGCTTTCTCGCATCTCTGCCTTCTGCTGCCATCTGCCTCCAATTGCTGAAAAGAACATAGTTAAAGGGGAAGGGATTCTGAGGTGAAATTTACTACTTGGAGGTCACTACATGCCTTCAGTATTGACCTGTCCATAAACATAATCTTACCATCAGCCAGGCCTCATTTTGGGCAGGAGTTCACAGGAGTGGAGCTCAAGAACTTCAAAATTTTATTGTGTTCTTTCTTAAACCCCCCCCCCCCCATACTTGCTTCTGGGTTCCATTGTTCTACCCTCCCCCACATGAGAATTTTGCTGAACTCTAAGATTTGACAGACTTTCTAATATTTTTCCTTACAAACAAAAATGGGAAAATAACCAAAATGTATAAAGCAGACAGATAGAAATCTTCATCATGCCACTGTGGTTACATAGGAGAAAGTAATTTTAAAAGTATTATGGTTTTTATTATGACAATTATAATTCAAGAAGCATTTTAAGGCAGATGCAGAGCTTATATAATTTAGTACACCTTCTGGTGATGTCAGGGGTGTGTGACATATGCAAATGAGTTGTGCTAATGACCGGCACCTCTTGTTCTACAAAATGACTCCTGCCATCAGCTCTTGGAGTACAAGTAGATGCTGCTGAATGAACATAAGAACATAAGAGAAGCCATGTTGGATCAAGCCAGTAGCCCATCCCGTCCAACACTCTGTCACACAGTGGCCAACCCCCCCCCCCCCCAAAAAAAAAAAAACAGGTGCAAAAAGCTGGCAACACAATTTATCCAATGTTGGTCGTTTCTAGTGCACATTATTTGCACAGATGCAAAAAGGAAGCAAACTGCAAGTGATCTGTGCCTTACAAATGGATCACTCTAAAGATCCACCCTTGACCCTGGGAATTAGGATTCTTCTCTAATTCCAAAGGGGAGCTTGGCTCTGCAGCATGTCCTTTACTGTGCATGCACAAAGCCACTCAACATGGTGTTCAAGAAGTTTGACCAAAAAAAGGCAATTTGGTCAGGTGCTTGCTTCACATGTAACCAAAGAGGTTCACATAGATAAGTTCGCTTGGCCCTAGTTTTCATGTTGATGCATGTCTTGCCTTAATGTTAAGAGGGCTGTTTCTGACCAAAATACTTGTTTCCATCCAGGTATTAAGCGAGTGTGTGCTTTTTATCAGTTGAAGTTATTCAGGGCGATCAGCTTAGTTCAGCAAAGCTGTCATCTCTAATTAAGTGTGGCATTTTTTGTCATGCCCTAATTGCTGCTTTTTGCACTGGGAGCGAAGCAGAATGGAGTACACCTCTCAGAGTTAATTCAACAACTCCTGATTTTAGCGGCAAAATTTTGTTTTATGGTGTTTGCAGATTATTTTCATTGCCTATTTTGTATGGTTTATCAGTGAGAAAGATCTACCTGCATTTATGAGGATAGGACCTAATGATATAAAACTAGCCCCATGCCCATCATTACATGCAAAATGCATGAAGGGGAGCGGATATATTGCAAGGGAACCAATGTGTGTCTGAGACCTGTTTTAACTAGCCTCCTACTATGAGAACTTTGCAGGTAAGGGCAAAGCCCACAGCTTCAGGATCAGTAGATGCTCTCACCACAATAGTTAAAATCTTTTATTATATTTTAATAAACAGTTTTAGAAAGCAAAGTCAAATATAGAGGGGGTACAAAAGGAAGAGAGGGAGAAAACAACAGATTATATATATCAAAATTATTAAACATTGCAGGATACATAGAAAAGAAAAATATCGCCCCCCCAACATCTCCTTCATTATAATTTTAAAACACTTTCTATAGGATACAATGGCCCTTACTTAAAAACATTTTGAATTTCAAATTTCATAAATAATCTATTCAGCAACTATATTATTAATTTCCTCATTATTGCATATTCTTGTTATATATTGCATCATTTCTACATACTAGCTATAACTTTTAATATACCAAAACTTAAAGGAAAATCTATTATATATCTCACTTATATCTATTATATATCACACATAAGATAAATAACAGATATTTTTGTCCATTTCCTCATATATTTATATTCAAAACATGTTTTCATTCTATTTCTGCATTGTAATACATTTATATGAACAGCAATACATTTATTTCTCATTCTAATTTTAAACTATTTCTCATTCTAAATTTATCTCCTGTTTGCATAATAAAAACTCCCCTTAAATTTTAAATTTGATCTGTTTCTCAAATAGGTTGTTAATTTTGCCATTAATGCATAATTGGCAAGTTTATTTTCCCATACTTCTATGCTTGGACAGGTGTCTGATTTCCATTTTGCTGCATAGATGATTCTTGCTGCTGTCACCATATATTTGAATATCTCTTCCAAAACTTTTGGTCATTTGTTTCCATAGGGAATTCAGATTTTTAGTATGTTCTGCATTTGTCCATATATTTCCTTCCAGTATTTATTTATTTATTTTTTTGCTTTTTTACAAGCCCATCACATATGGTAAAAAGTTCTATCTATATCTTGACATTCCAGCATTTCCCTTTGTGATTTTTGTCCTTTGGAGTTATATACCATCTGAAGAGTATTTTATATAGGGTGGCCATAATGTCTGAAGGCCAGCCAGGGACACCTTTGGGGGGGGAAGGTAGGGGTGCGCGCGCGCTTCGCGCGCGCGCCGCCGGAAACAGGAAGCGACGTCACTTCCGGTGATGTCACTTCCGGTGATGTCATGCCACCGCCAGAAACAGGAAGTGACATCACTTCCTGTGACATCATTTCCCCGCGCCACCTGTCAGGAGCAGGAAGTGACATCACTTCCTGTGACATCATTTCCCCCGCGCCACCTGCCGGAAGCAGGAAGTGACATCACTTCCTGTGACATCATCCCCCCCGCACCACCTGCCAGAAACAGGAAGTGACTTCACAGCACTTCCTGTGACGTCCCCCAAAATCCCCCAAATATCACCGCCGGAAACACCAAGATTATTTATAGAGAGGGAAAGGGGGAAATAAAGTTAAATAAAACTCTTTTTTTACTTTTTTCAAAGTGAGAAGACTAGAGAGAACGGGTTCCACGCTGAGAAGCCAGTCAGATTCCAGCGAGATTCCAGGGGACGTTCTCCAAGAGAGTTATGCCTACACTATTAGCACAGTGTAGTGAAGCAGAATTACAGAAATCCTGACTGTCATTTGGAATAAAAAGAGAGCTGTTCCTCAAGGACAGAGTCAACCATGCTTTGCTGTTATGTATGAATGCAGCTAAGGGACCATTTGCAAAGGTGGTATTGATGTAAAAATTCCCCCATCTACTGACTATTCCATAAGATGTCCCTTAATCTTTAAACCTATATTAGAAGCATCTCTGCTTTAGATGGTGGGAAAGTGGTACACTGTAGGAGGGCACTAGAGCAGAGACACTGTACACATCTTGTTTTTTGACCTCTAAAATACCAATGAAGGCTAGATACTTCCCCATTTATAATGTGGGACCCAAAGTCTCCAGTCTCCTGCAAATGCTACTGTTATTTTAGAAACTGATGTATTAGGTTTCTTCTTGAAAATAAAGTCAGGGGTACAGAGTCCTAAAGTAGACTATTCAAAACATTCTTAATGCAGAGTGTTCCATTATTTATTTACTTCATTTATCCCTCAACTTTTTCTCCTATTGGGGACTCAAGGCAGCTTCCATAAATTTTCTCTTCTCCATTGTGTCTTCACAATAGGAACAACCCTGTAAGGTAGGCTAGGCCATGATTATCATGCACAAAAGCATAAGATGGTAAAATATCATCACACTACACCTTCACTTTGTGCAGCTGTCAGTAGCCATATAAGTAAAAAACGAAACCAGTCTAGAGTCATTTCTGGTGACTTCAAGGGAAGTGTAAACGGTGCTGACTCGAGTAGCACTGAGGTTGTAATAAACTATAAGCACAAGTTGTCCAAGTCCAATTTTCTTGGGGGAAAACGCAAGATAAAACTTTTTTTAAGAAACCTTCCATAAACCTCATGTTCCACAAACTGCAGAAACAGCCACTGCCTGTAAAGCAGTTTCAAACAGTCCAGATTTTCAGGGACCAAAGTCAGGCCTCTTAATTTGTCAGGACAGCTATTTGGTTTGGTGGTGGAAATACTACAGGAACGCATACTAGAGCATGGGGGGGAGGGTTGTGGAGATAAGAAAATATCCACACTCTGCACTGTGAGAAACCTCAGCTACAACTTGGTTCCATCTCCCACCAGGCTGCATATATCACATCCCCTTTGCACTTGATTTTATGTACTTTGTTCACATTGCAAATCACCTTGAGGTCAATAAGGAAGAGAGGACACTAATAAATGTTTTCTGTAAAATAAATAAATCACATATGATGCCATTTAAATGTAATAGAAATCCATGTGCCCTGATTCTGATGCTACCTGGGACTTCCAAGAGGAGCGTGTACACACCTTTCACAATACCTTGCAGGGGGGCAAAGTAAAATTTGCTGTTGATAAACATACAGGGCTTAATATTTCTCAGATCTTCCATCCCTCTCTCAAAACTAAGAATCCCTTTCTCGTAAGAAAAGAGCTCTTATAAGGACAGGGAATAACCAGTGGCCTTCTACTTTACAGGCCTTTCCAGGACTCTGACTGCAGAGTCTGCTCACTCACCCCCCCCCCCCCATCTTTTAGAACGGGATAGTGGCACAAATGTAAAAAGGAGCTCCTTTGATGTATCACTACTGTATTTTTACATGCAAAACTGGTATGAACCTCTCTCAGGGTGCACACTACTTACATACAACTCTCTATCACAGATCTGTAGGAAAAACAGTATGCTAAGACACTGGGGTCAGGTTCCCTGCATAAGAACATAAGAGAAGCCCTGTTGGATCAGGCCAGTGGCCCCTCCAGTCCAACACTCTGTGTCACATAAGAACATAAGAGAAGCCATGTTGGATCAGGCCAGTGGCCCCTCCAGTCCAACACTCTGTGTCACATAAGAACAGAAGAGAAGCCCTGTTGGATCAGGCCAGTGACCATTTAACTTAAATGGGTGAGGATTTTATTCTCTATATGATAAAGTATATGTAAGACAACAGAATGAACTTTGTTACAGAATTAATAAAAAGAAATAGAAAATAAAGGGAGGGAGTAGTAAACTTTCATAATTCATTAAAATATATATCCAAATCCCAATTCCACATTATCTAAAGACGCTGAATTACAGAAGACTGCTAAACTATATAAAATCTGCCTCAGAATACAAGCAATCATGTTGTTTAACACAGTGGATATAATAATGGGAGATTTCATAATAGCTCTACATTTTAAAGGCTCATAAAATCTACGTTTTACTTGTAAGTTGCTGGAGGACAAGAGAAACGACTGAGTGAAGCACCTTCCTCTCTGTGGAGAACAATTGGAATATCATGCTTTATTTTTACAATGAGCTCTTTTAAAAAGTTTGATCTTCCTTGCAAAGCAGAACTTACAGAATAAAAATCCACTTAAGCAGTTGCTGTGCACACAAATGCACTCCCAGAGGAGAGCAGATCCACAGACAACAACGCTGTAAATCTAATATTCTCAGTTGGATAGACCTGGTCAGATGAATATTAGATTTCTAATCAACTGCAAAACTATCCACATTCCTTAATAAATAAATAAATCTAGCCCAATTACAGAGTCTGCGCCTTTATGTCCTCTGTCTTAAAAGCAAAAAAGTAGTGAGAATGAAAAAGCCATCACTGAGAAGAATGTTTCAAAAGGACTAAAGTACTACAGCGGGGAAAAAAGGATCAAGTCGTAAACCATCCTGGACTCAAACATTTCTATCTTTGAGCTGAAATCATACCTTAAAGACGTCTTGGCCTGAAGCAGCAGAACAAAGCAGCAGGAGTCAAGGGACCCCTTGAAGACCAACCCAGTTGTATTGAGAACGTCAGCCTTCGGGCGCTCTTAAGCCCACTTCCCCAGCCGAGGAATGCAGCCCAGTGAGGCCAGCTGCTGCAAGAGGAGCAGCAGGCGCGGCCGGGGACGGAAGTCCTTTGTTCCAGTAGCAGGAGGCGGCGGCAGCCGCCGCACCGAGCAGAGCACCTGAGGGGCCCCTCCGCAGCCCTGGCACGGTAAGTTGGGGACGCGGGGCTTGGAGGCGCGGCCTTGCTGAGGCCTCGGAGGCCTGCCTCCGGGCCGCAGCGGGACGGAGGCCGGGGAGGGAGGGGGGGAGAGCGCCGGCGAGTCCGCTGGCCTTGCTGAGGCCTCGGAGGCCTGCCTCCGGGCCGCAGCGGGATGGAGGCCGGGGAGGGAGGGGGGAGGGCGCCGGCGAGTCCGCTGGCCTTGCTGAGGCCTCGGAGGCCTGCCTCCGGGCCGCAGCGGGACGGAGGCCGGGGAGGGAGGGGGGGAGAGCGCCGGCGAGTCCGCTGGCCTTGCTGAGGCCTCGGAGGCCTGCCTCCGGGCCGCAGCGGGAAGGAGGCCGGGGAGGGAGGGGGAGGGCGCCGGCGAGTCCGTTGGCCTTGCTGAGGCCTCGGAGGCCTGCCTCCGGGCCGCAGCGGGACAGAGGCCGGGGAGGGAGCGGGGGAGAGCGCCGGCGAGTCCGCTGGCCTTGCTGAGGCCTCGGAGGCCTGCCTCCGGGCCGCAGCGGGATGGAGGCCGGGGAGGGAGGGGGGAGGGCGCCGGCGAGTCCGCTGGCCTTGCTGAGGCCTCGGAGGCCTGCCTCCGGGCCGCAGCGGGACGGAGGCCGGGGAGGGAGGGGGGAGAGCGCCAGCGAGTCCGCTGGCCTTGCTGAGGCCTCGGAGGCCTGCCTCCGGGCCGCAGCGGGATGGAGGCCGGGGAGGGAGGGGGGAGGGCGCCGGCGAGTCCGCTGGCCTTGCTGAGGCCTCGGAGGCCTGCCTCCGGGCCGCAGCGGGACGGAGGCCGGGGAGGGAGGGGGGAGGGCGCCGGCGAGTCCGCTGGCCTTGCTGAGGCCTCGGAGGCCTGCCTCCGGGCCGCAGCGGGACGGAGGCCGGGGAGGGAGGGGGGAGGGCGCCGGCGAGTCCGCTGGCCTTGCTGAGGCCTCGGAGGCCTGCCTCCGGGCCGCAGCGGGACGGAGGCCGGGGAGGGAGGGGGGAGGGCGCCGGCGAGTCCGCTGGCCTTGCTGAGGCCTCGGAGGCCTGCCTCCGGGCCGCAGCGGGACGGAGGCCGGGGAGGGAGCGGGGGAGAGCGCCGGCGAGTCCGCTGGCCTTGCTGAGGCCTCGGAGGCCTGCCTCCGGGCCGCAGCGGGATGGAGGCCGGGGAGGGAGGGGGGAGGGCGCCGGCGAGGCTGCTGGCCTTGACGAGGCCTGCCTCTGTGTCGCGGCGGGACAGAGGCCGGGGAGGGAGCGGGGGAGGGCTCTCGGCATGCGCAGAGCCCGCGGCGGCTGCCACACCCCCGCGCGCACGCGCAGGGACGAAGCTTCCCTCAACAGGCGCTCGCTCGTTCTACTCGCCGCCTTCCCCGCCTTCCTCTCGCTGGCTAAACCGGGACTTTCAATGGTCCCGGTATAGCCAGCTCGGGAGCCGGGAGTTTGTCATCAAATTCGGGACTTTCCCGGGCAACCGGGACGATCTGGCCACCCTAATTTTATACCAGTTTTCTCTTAACACCTTGCTGGCTGTGAACTTAATTTCTTTTTCCCATAACTGTCCCCACTGGTGCATTGGTGTTTGCTCTCTGAAATGTTGCATCCATTTAATCATACTTAAAAAAAAAATTATTCCTCTTCTGTTTCTATCTGAAGTAATAATAGATGATCTTCTTGTTTTGTAAGTAGCTGTTCAAACTCAGTCATATATCTTAAAATTCCACTTTCCATACTAATAATCTTCTTTAGTCTTAAAGCCAATTGGTGATATAGCAGCCACTGAATATTAATTCCTTCATCTCTAATGTCTTGCCAGGGTTTGAGTTTCCCATGAGCATTTTACCATATTGCCATTTGCTAAAAATCAGTTCTTTCTCATATTCTTGTCAGGATGAATATCTGTTGGTGAGTTCGGTGGGCTCAAATAAATTCTGGTGTGTAAACCATATTCTCGAAAGTCCATCTCTAATTATATGACTTCTTTCTTTCGCTGTGATCATTTTGGTTGATTGCTTTATCCATAAGTAATTGTGTAAACCTTCATCTAGGCCTGCTGATTCAAGTTGGTGATATAACAGCCATTGAATATTAATTCCTTCATCTCTAATGATGATGTCTAATCTCTAATTCTATTCTTTGTCTTGAATTTCTAATTCAATCTACAATCCACACCAGGCCTGCCACTTGGTAGTATAATTTTACATTGGGAACTGCTAACCAATGTTCCCTGTAAGCTGCAGAGTCTTGTGAGTAAAAATTCTACTTTGTGAGCTCCTGGCATTAAAGTTGTGAGCTGCTGCATAAGTTAGAGTGCTCTGGGGTCATCCTTCTTGAGCTAAGGCAAAAATGTGTGAGCTGGAGGCTACAAATCTGTGAGCTAACTCACACTAATTCAGCTTAGAGGGAATACTGCTGCTAACCCTCCTCTTTCCCCCCTCTTCTTGTAGTATTATATCATTTATTAGAACAAAGCTGTAGACAAGTGCACCTTTAAGACCAACTAAGTTTTATCCAGTTGATCTTAAAGGTGCAACTTGTCTACTGCTTTGTTCTATTGCTTCAGACCAACACGGCTGCCCATATGGATCTATATCATTTACTGTATTAATTTTTTTGGGTTACACTGGCATGTTTATACAATTCAAGCTCTGTAGTTTAGTTCTAGTAGTGGCTTCATATGGAATCCTCTCACTGGCCTACTGGCCTCCTTTTTGGCTACTCTGTCAGTTGCTTTCCAGAGTTTTTGCTTAGACTTGCTATCTGAGCTGTCTTTACCTGGGGATGCTCAGCATGGAAACAACAAAGCATGTACAAATGATGGCATATATGTGAAAATACATCAATTCACATAGCCCGAAGAATGGTCTCTACATAGTCTTTTATATTATAAGCTCTGGCCATTCCTCAAAGAGCATCTGACCACAGTACTGCTCTCATTCAGATTAGACTACGGTAATGTGCTTTATATGAAGCTGCCCTTGAAAACTGTCTGGAAGCACAAAGAGATCCAGAATTTGGCAGCCGAATGGTTGTCAGGGGCTGTGTGGAATGATCTGCTCAGCCTGACTGTCTTATTACTTGGCACAGTTCAAAGTGCTAGTCAGTCATGGCTCTAATATCCTCCCCTGCATTCTCTACTTTTTGTGTCCTGGAACTGGAGAAATTCAGCCACGCAGGACTGGCCAAGCGTCTCTCAGCCTGCCCTACCTCACAGGATTGTTGTGAACATCTAAAAAAAAAACCTACAAAGGCAAAGCACAAACAATCCTCTGAGCTCATTGGAGGACCTTCAAGACACAACTGTGATAAATAAGACTGCTTTTATTGAAAATTTCTCAAAGTCTCAGTTAAAAGCAAATGATTGTGCTGTGAGTACCTGCTGATCATTCAAACAGCAGTAACACTGAGCACATGTCTTGCCAGCATGTCTGGAGAATTCCCATAAGCTTTCTAGCAAATGTCAGCTCACTTTGGAGTTGCAAGCACCCCCTCCCCCCACACCATTCCTGTTGTTTTCTCCCCCTTTGCTACAATTTGTCATGCTTCATACTTGGCTAGATCTGCCAATTTTCATTGTCTTCACTGACAATGGCTGACAGCGTGCCATTTATGTCTTCAAAACTCAGGGTGGCAGCATTATCAAAGTTACCAGATTGAAATTCACCCTGGAGAAACTTGGCAATTTACATCGCACCAGCTCCTGGCCAGATAACGTTTGGCATTAACAAAATCCACCACATCTCCCTCCCCCCCTCCCCCAGCCCCTCACCCATGTCTTCCTCTAGAAATGGAAGGCACTGTTGGAAGCAGCAAAACAACCCTCGCTTATCAGTGTTTCTGAGTAGTTTCGGAAGATGATGACAGAGTTGGAACCTTTCACGGTGGGGCATGAATCAAATACACCAGAATGCTGTGAAATGTGAGAATGTATGATAGCCAGAATTTCCTTTAAAAAGGAAAACATCCTAGCTAGCTGGAGGGCCGAACAGTTGCAATTTTATTTAAAACCATCAAAGTCATTTACTTATTGCAATTTCAAGGGACTTTACAAAGGAAGGGGAGGAAACTTATAGCTCCCTCTGATGTTACCTGGACAGGGAAAGAAATTTCTTGTAAAGCTGATCTGATAAAGAGACTTCTGTATCCTGCTGCACAGCATTTCCTTAATGACAGAAACTTCTCAGCTTTGATGCTACTTTGCCAGATAACGATGGGGTGCTCGAATACTGTTGTCTCAGTCTTTGTCTACACTGAGGGGGCAGTTTCTATATATCTACTGGAAAAGCCTTGCTACCTTATCCTGGTGATTTAAGGTAAGGGTGTGATTGTTTGCCATGGGGAGAAAAATATCCTTCATGACAGAGAGAAAACTATGGTGAGATTTTCCACACAGCAGAACCAGCTGAAGCTATTGAGCTGTGTCAAGCGCCTTGTTGAGAAAGCTGCCCTATTCCTGCCATCACTAGTTTATGGCCTAAACAGTCCATTGACCAGGGCTATTTACATCATCATCCACAAGCTACATGAGGCAGATGAAAAAATGATTCCCTAAGCCTAGGGTTCCCAATCCCCCCGCTTTAGCGGGAGACTTCTGGGTTCCCAGCTTAATCTCCCGGTCTTCAAAAATTGAGAAGCGGGGGGGGGGGTGGAGGGGGGGAGAACATACCTATAGAGCTCCTGTTGTAGAGCTCCTGAGCAGTTTGTAAAATCCCTGTCCCTTTAAGGCTGGGCAGGAAGGAGGAAACAGGAAGGGCTTCGGAGAACGGCCCCTCCCTTCTTTGCTTTCGTTTTCTCAGCAGGCACAGTTCTCCGGAAGAAGACCAAGTAAGTATTTGTGTGTGTGAGAGAGAGGGAGGGGGATTCCCTGGTATGGAGGCCCTCCCCCCCTTTAGAAAGTGTGTGGGGGGGAGGGAAATGTCTACTGGGCACTCTATTATTCCCTATGGAGAATGATTCCCATAGGGAATAATAGGGAATTGATCCGTGGGTATTGGGGGCTCTGGGGGGGGCTATTTTTTGAGGTAGAGGCACCAGATTTTTTGTATAGCATCTAGTGCCTCTCCCCAAAATACCCCCCAAGTTTCAAAACGATTGGACCAGAGGGTCCAATTCTATGAGCCCCAAAAGATGGTGCCCCTATCCTTAATTATTTCCTATGGAAGAAAGGCATTTGAAAAGGTGTGCTGCCCCTTTAAATGTGATGGCCAGAACTCCCTTGGAGTTCAATTATGCTTGTCACACCCTTGTTCCTGGCTCCACCCCCAGTGTCTCCTGGCTCCACCCCCAAAGTCTCCTGGCTCCGCCCCCAAAGTCCCCAGATTTTTCTTTAATTGGACTTGGCAACCCTACCTAAGCCAGGGGTCCCCAACCTGTCTGAGGCTGTGAGCATCTTTGAATTTTTAAGGGGGTGCTGAGCTCCACTTAAAAAAATGGCTTCTGTGGGAGGAACACCTGCCTTTAATGGCCATGAATGGTTTTATAGCCAGGGTTGCACAAAGTCGTCCCTGTTTGAATTTCTCTCTGAGCTGAGTTCCACTCTTCCATAATTCCAATTTAACTAGAAGAATCTCAATTCTGAGATGGGGTCAAGCACAGTTTGTGGCACATTCCAGTTCATTTTCATCTTTTTGACATCTCTAATGCAGAACAGAGAAAGCAACTTTGATAAGATTGCAGAGAGATTCTTTTGCACATGATTTTACCAGTTGTCAAGATCCTGGGCCTAGCGAGGCCTGCAGACCCCAAGGAAGCCTGCTTAGTACTGGGAAAAGCCTACATCTCCCACGATCCCCTCTGTCCCTCTAATTGGGTAGCAAGGGGTTTGGAGGGAAACAGGCCCAGAGAGGGGTGGGGCCTGGGATAGGGTTGCCAAGTCCAATTCAAGAAATATCTGGGGAGATAGGAGACTTTGGGAGTGGAGCCAGGAACAAGGGTGTGACAAGCATAATTGAACTCCAAGGGAGTTCTGGCCATCATATTTAAAGGGACAGCACACCTTTTTAAATGCCTTTCTTCCATAGGAAATAATGAAGGATAGGGGCACCATATTTTGGGGCTAACAGAATTGGACCCCCTAGTCCAATCGTTTTGAAACTTGGGGGGTATTTTGGGGAGAGGCACTAGATGCTATACTAAAAATTTGGTGCCTCTACCTCAAAACATAGCCCCCCCAGAGCCCCCAATACCCGCGGATCAATTCCCCATTATTCCCTATGGGAATCATTCTCCATAGGGAATAATAGAGTGCCCAGTAGACATTTCCCTCCCCCCCCACGCTTTCTAAAGTGGGGGGAGGGCCTTTAAAACCAGGGAATCCCCTGCCCCCTCCCTCTCTCACACACACAAATACTTACTGGGTCTTGTTCCTGCAGAACTTTACTTCATCTGAAAACGAAAGCAAAACAAAGGGAGGGGCCGTTCTCCAAAGCCCTTTCTGTTTCATGCTCAGCCTTAAAGGCACATATTTTAAAAACTGACCTGCAGGAGCTCTAAAACTACATGGTGATTGTGGGGGCGGGGCTTCCACCAGTCAGCTGGCTGGGGGTGGGGAGAAGCCTGTAAAAACGGGGGATCCCTCGCTGGGACCTGGGGATTAGGAAGCCTAGCCTGGGAAGAGAATATAAAGACCAAGCCAAGGGGTGGGGCCTAGGAAGAGAATATAAAAGGCAAGCCCTGGAAGCCTGAGCTGGAGGCAGGCTGTGGCTGAAGAGCTTGAGCAGGGGAAAAGCGCCCTCATTCAAGGGAAGGGGTGAGTGCTGGTTAGTAGTTTAGGGACTGTAAGTTCAGATGCGTTAGGACTTTTGTTTATTTTCCCCTCACCTTTTTACTGTTTTATGCACCTTGGTTGTTATATTGCACTGACCTTAAAATAAACTTTTTTTTCTTGTTGTTAACTCTGCGTGGTCCCCACACCCATTATTTGGCCTAAGCTAAGGGAGGCCTGGAAAGGTTTGGGAGGGTACTCTGGGCCTTCTCAAGGGGAACCCTTAACCCAGAGTTGTGGCAGCAATTAGTTAATACCCCCCTGAGTCGTGACACCAGTGTTCACTTGTGTTCCTATGCTCTGTTAAAACACCACACAAGAGGGCATTTTCATTTATGATCATATGGTTCAATGCAATTCCATTGTATAGTAGGGTTGCTAATCCCCAGGTGGGGGCAGGGGATCCCCTGGTTTGGAGGCCCTCCCCCTGCTTCAGGGTCATCAGAAAGTGGGGGGGGAGGGAACTGTCTGCTGGGAACTCTGTTATTCCCTATGGAGATTTATTCCCATAGAAAATAATGGATAATTGATTTGCGGGTATTTGGGGCTCTGGGGGGGGGGCTGTTTTTTGAGGTAGAGGCACCAAATTTTCAGTATAGCATCTAGTGCCTCTCCCCACCCCCCAAGTTTCAAAAAGATTGGACCAGAGGGTCCAATTCTATGAGCCCCCAAAGAAGGTGCCCCTATCCTTCATTATTTCCTATGGAAGGAAGGCATTGAAAAGGTGCGTCGTCCCTTTAAATGTGATGGCCAGAACTCCCTTTGGAGTTCAATTATGCTTGTCACAGCCTTGATCTTGGCTCCACCCCTAATGTCTCCTGGCTCCACCCCCAAAGTCTCCTGGCTCCATCCCCAAAGTCCCCAGATATTTCTGAAATTGGACTTGGCAACCCTATTGTATAGGCAAGGTAGGACATAGATACTTATGTAAACAAATAACATTTTACTAATGCTTGTATGCACAGAGGTGAGAGAGAAAAGAAAAATGATGTGCATTAAACTGAAGTAAATGGCATGTCCAATTTGTAGCACCCTTTATATAATTTGAAATTAAAATTAAATTAAAAAATTAACAAATAGATCAATGAATAATTCTTAGAACAGAAGCCATGCAGGACCAGTGATCGATTTATTCCAGCATTCTTTCTCCAACAGTGGCTAACCTGATGATCTCTAGATGATCTCCATTTGAGATATGGAGGCTAAAGCCTCTCAGTATTATTGTCCCCAGCACCAGAACTAAGAGGGTTCCATTTAGTCATCATGGCTATTAGCCACGGATGGACTTTTCCTCCATGAATTTGTCTCATCGTCTTGACACGATTGTGATGTTTCCCATTCAAGAACCAAAAGAGGTCATCTGGGATACCTGAACACATGAAACTGCATGTCAGACCACTGGTCAATATTGTTTACTCTGTCTGACAGCAACTCTTTAGGGAGTCAGGCAGAAGTCTTCCATGTCACTTAATACCTGATCCTCCCAATTGGAGATGGCAGGTTTTGAACCTGGGACCTTCATAGTCAATGGGGAAACTTATATTAAAAAGAAATTTGGAATAATCTCTAGCATGGATTAGCAGAGCACTGCAGATTATGATAGTTGCTGGTCCAAGAATATTTTTGTTGGTTAGAATCCTGCAAATGTTCTTTGAAGTTCACCTCCTTGGACTTTGCCTATTAACCTATTAATCTGCAACCAACTGCAATTGTATTTTGTTCATAAATTGCACTTGCTTCCACAGCTCTCAGACTTCTATGCAAAAGGAAGCAAGTGTTGTCTGAATTTTATTGTCCTTTTCATTTCTTTTTGATGCGAGCATGATTTTCTCCTAGGAACACATAGAAATTATGAGAGCAATGGCATATTATTACTTTGTTCTTCATCAAAGTGTCATCGATTTGTTTAATTCTTTCCCTTCCAGTTCAAGAAATAAAAAGCAAACGTAGTTTTTTAAAAAAAAAGAGAGAGAGAGAGAGAGAGAGAGAGAGAGAGAGAGATACAACCACAATTGGCAGAAGAAATATAACGGCCTGGGTAACAAAACTGATTCAGACAGCTGCATGGGGAACAGAAGTGCCCATAAAAGAAAATGAAATGAAACACGAATGGCTTGAGTCATTGTCATTTGTCAAGGGAAGGAGATCTTCACTGAACCACCAATGACCAGCTACCCTGGAGAAAAAGAAGTTTGAAAGGTATGCTTTATAACCTCCCAACAAGGGTATTCACAAGACACTTTGTTATGGTTCTATTCCATCACAAGGTTTACTTTAAGGAAAAAATAGAGCTGAGGAGTCTCCCACAAGGTTTGTATTGCCTGAGATTACTGAACACACAAAATTATGCTTGTCCGACCTTTGTCTTTCAGGATAGCGGCTCCCATTGTCAAATAGAAAGCATGTTTTCCTGTCTAGTGAATCAGCACCTATTGCTATTCATAAATTTAGCATTATTTGATTCAGATGAAGGGTGCAAGATTCAGGACTGACAAAAAGGAAGCATTTCTTCACACAGCATAGAGTGCATTTGCAGAACTCGCTACCACAGGAAGCGGTATGGGCTTTAAGAGGGGACTAGATAGATTCATGGAGGACTGGACTCTTAATGGCTGCCAATCATGATGGATAGCTGCTCCCCCCAGTGCCAGAAGCAGTATGCCTTTTTACATCAGCTGTTGGGGAGCACAGGCAGGATGATGCTGTTGTAGTCGTCCCATTTGTGGGCTCCCTAGAAGCCACTGGTTGTCCACTGTGCTAATAGAATGGTGAACTAGATAGGCCTTGGATCTGATCCAGCATAGCTGTTAGTATAATCTTAGTATTCAATATTGTATACAAAATCCTATGATACATTTATTTTGTCCCTGTACCATGCCCCGTGGTGCAGAGTGGTAAAGCTGCAGTACTGCACTCGGAGCCCTCTGCTCACGACCTGAGTTCGATCCCAGCAGAAGCTGGTTCAGGTAGCTGGCTCCAGGTTGACTCAGCCCTCCATCCCTCCGAGGTTGGTCAAATGAGTACCCAGCTTGCTGGGGGGAAAGTGTAGATGACTGGGGAAGGCCCCATAAAAAGTCTGCTGTGAAAACGTGAAAGCAACATCACCCCAGAGTTGAAAAACAACTGGTGCTTGCGCAGGGGACTACTTATACCTATTTTTTTTACCATGTAAAATACTGACAGGGGAAGGAAGGAAGAACACTCCATGACTCCTTGTTTTTCTTTCTGAGGAAGTGAACAGAAATGTGATGAGCAGGGCTTTTTTTGTAGCAGGAACTTCTTTGCATATTAGGCCACATTATAGGTCACACTTTGCATATTAGGCAGGCAATCCTCCACGAGCTTACAATAGGCTTTGTAATAAGAGCCCTGTAAGCTCTTGGAGGGTTGGCTACATAAGAGGGGTGTGGCCTAATATGCAAAGGAGTTCCTGCTACAAAAAAGTCCTCGTAATGTGGTAGGACCAAAGAACAGGCCCATATATTTCAGGAATTCAAGGGGGAAGTTGCATGTGTTGTCTATGGGTGATGATGAGACTACCTAATATCAGGGCAGACGTTGGGTTTTAAGCCTACTGCAGTGGCATCCTTTCGTATTGCATGCTACTTAGCCCCTCATTCCCACAGGATAATTAAATTAGAGTTGAAGCAAAATTCCACATTTCAACTGTGGAAAAAATTATTTTTCTTTTATTCCTTTATTGAGAGTTGGATTAGATCACCCTGGGGGTCCCTTCCAACTCTATGATTCTATTATTTCAACATGCTTTCTCTGCAGTATGCTCATTTAACATATGCTAGAGATGTTTGGTTTCCATGAGGAAGGAACCACATGAACATGAAGCTGCCTTCTACTGAATCAGACTCTTGGTCCATCAGATGGTTCTCCAGGGTCTCAGGTGGAGGTCTTTCACATTACTTTCTATTTGATCCTTTAATCAGAGATTGAATTTGGGACTTTCTGCATGCTAAGCAGATACTGGACCACTGAGCCATGGCCCTTCGCTTCAGCCATGAGTTCCCCCACCCATATTATATTGGAAGTGGTACAGCTCATAAAGTTTTGCTTCCTTACCTCTTCCCATGTTTGTATGGACTACAACAAAGTCTGGATGGCTGTGGTGGTTCTTATAGCAAATGATGGATAATTCTGGTCCACTCAAATCTGGGAGAACCGGGTTTGATTCCCCACTCCTCCTCTTCCTTCTGGTGGAATAAAATGTAATAGAAAGATAATACTACTGTATGTGCAAAAGGTTTTTAAATATTTTCGTATGCTGTTCCCGCAAACCATTTGCTTAAACTCTCTCAATGAATGGAGAGCAGTCATTTTCTATAACACCTTGATGTTACAGACCTCTTAATGCTAGATGTACCTTTGTTTGTGCCACAACTGCTGAAGCATCACTGAAAAGAGGCTGTGAATGAGTTTGTTTATGTATGGATTCTTGAATTGCCCAAGGATGTTTCTCATCCACTCTGTCAGTTGCTTTGGCCCCATAATAATCACCTTTCCTTGTTTTTTATTCCCCATTGCCCCCTTCTTGTGGTAACGTTGCAACCTATTATTCACCCTACCCAGTTTACAAAACAGTACAAAAGTACAAGCTTGAATGGTTTTGTATCAAAACACAGTCATGCAACTATAAATTTCTTGCTAGTGGAAATCCCCAGTGTCATAAATTAAAAGCTTTTTATACATGTAATAAAAACCAAACCTGCCATAAATGTGAGGCAGTTTAAATATTTAAGGGCTTCTATCTGAAAAGAATGTATCACCGGGATACTAACATATTAATAATTTACATTTTAATAGAACAGAAAGTCTTCATGGATAAAGATAAATAAGAAAGCCTTTGCATGTTGTGTTGAAAGGTGGGGAGGGACGGTGGCTCAGTGGTAGAGCATCTGCTTGGGAAGCAGAAGGTCCCAGGTTCAATCCCTGGCATCTCCAAAAAAGGGTCCAGGCAAATAGGTGTGAAAAACCTCAGCTTGAGACCCTGGAGAGCCGCTGCCAGTCTGAGAAGACAATACTGACTTTGATAGACCAAAGGTCTGATTCAGTATAAGGCAGCTTCATATGTTCATATGTTCAAGGTGCCTTAATAACCCAATTGGAAGAGAGATGCTGGATAAACTATAGAAACAGAAGGAGGATGTTCCATGAACATGGCAGTCTAGCATGAACATGATAATCTAGCATGAGAGAAAAATGGCTTCATCTTCTTGGACCTGATAAAATTTTATCTGCCTTGATATAACTATTCAAAGAAAGGCAGCATGGTGTAGTGGTTGAGAGTGGAGGACTCTAATCTGGAGAACTGGGTTTGATTATCCAGTCCTTCACATGAAGCCTGCTGGATGACCTAGGGCCAATCACAGTCCTCTCAGAACTCTCTGAGATCCACCTACTTCACCAAGTGCCTGTTGTGAGGAGAGGAAGGGAATGTGACTGTAAGCTGCTTTGAGACACCTTAAGGTACAGAAAAGCGGGGTATAAAACCAACTCTTTTTCCACTGCTCAAATTCCTACGATGTAGTTCTCTCTTTGGGCGTTTTCACACTCACGTTCAGCCGGCGCGACCCCCCTCTTCACCGCGCAGGATCTGCGCGGATTTCGCACTAAATGCCGCGGAGCAGCCTTTTGCGCCGGAAACTCCCGGCGCAAAAGCCGCTCAAACGTAAACCGCCAAAAAGCAGTTTCCGTTTGCGTGGCTTTTGCGACGGGAGTTTCCGGCTCTTCCGGCTGCTCCGCGGCATTTAGTGCGAAATCCGCGCAGATCCTGCGCGGTGAAGAGGGGGGTTGCGCCGGCTGAACGTGAGTGCGAAAACGCCCTTTGTCTAATCTATCTCCTAGGTTGTTGTGAGGAGAAAATGGATGAGAGGAGAATGTATCTACACCATCTAGAGTTTATTGGAGGAAAGGTGGAATAAAAAATGTAATAGATAGTACTACTGTATGTACAAAAGGTTTGTTAAATATTTTCATATGCTGTTCCCACCAGCCATTTACTTAAACTCTCTCAATGAATAGAGACCAGTCATTTTCTATAACACCTTGATGTTTCAGACCTCTTAATGCTAGATGTACCAATATTCAGTTTGATTTGCCAAATGCTGCTTTAGGTTTGAGGAGATTTCTCCTCATGATTGTCTGAGAGAAGGGAGGTGGCTTGTATAGCTCTTTTTTCTATTGAAATGTGGCTCACACACTCTGGAAATGTTTGTGATTCTTTGAAATGGAACATTTTATGCTCCCATATATATGTCACCACAAAAGCTGGAAGATTCATATTTTTTCCCTCAGCCCAGAGACACTGGCCCTGCAATGATGTGTGATTGCCATGGATTTATGAACATGATGGCTTCCCGAATCAAATCCAAAGACATCTGGGAGAGTACTTTGCATGAAAACTAGTGCAGCTGTGCTTAGTACGCAGCACAGATTTACCTCTGCTTTGTTCCGTATGAGTAAATATGAGTTTCTCCCATATAAATGAAACTGGCATGAAAATGCCTTCTAAAACGTTATTTTTATGTAGACACATTCCATATTTTATATGAGTCTTCAAGTGAATGTCCCATGGGAAATGGATATTGACATTCACCTGTATATAGATCATTATGAGTGCATTATAAATGGACATTAATTTTATAGAGGCCTTGATTCTCTCACTCTTTGCTGGGGCTGCACATAATTTAAACTTCTCTGCTGGTCCCCGTGAGAAGGAAATTGTACCATTCTCTTCACCTTTGGCATTTGGAAGGAATTAATCCTAACCTTGAATTCAGCTCAGTAATTAATTGCAAGCTTCTTTTTGTCGATTCAAAATTGTATAAAAGCAGGAGAAAAACAATACACAAGTCAACAAAAATATCAGTTTGAATCCCGACTACACAATGGAAGATGCAGATCACAATCCTGTTTCTGTCCCCTCCGCTTCCCTCCGAACCGCTTTCTGATATTTGGATTATACATTCCCAGGATTGTGGTAATTTAGGGACTCTTGGGGGGGGGGGTATTGAGTTGTCTGAAATTCCTAGAGTGGATTGACATCACTTCCAGGTTTTCCCCAGGAGTGATGCCATGCTATTGTCTAATGGCCTTTTAAAATGTTATTCTTCTCCTACTGGAAACAGGAGCAGGTGGGGAAATGGCAACCTTTTGAGGGGCTGAAGTGGGAAGGCAGAAGCTGGGTAAAGTCTTCCCTTCTTCTTTTACTTTAGTATATTTTAAACTTGCCTTTCATCTGTGAGTTCCAAATGGCATAGACGGTTTCCCCCTTTTCTGTTTTGTCCTCTCAACAACCCTGTGAAATAGGTTAGGCTGAGACAGAATGACAGGCCTTACTTACCCAGCGGTTTTCATCATGATAATGAAACACAAGGTCAATAACATACAATTTAATTTTTTTTTAAAAAATGAAAGTTATAGCAGTGACAAAGGCAGAAGTCAAGGAAAATCAACTCAGGTGGAGTTTAACCAGTGATGCTGTCAAGCAAGAAGAACTTGCTATGTGATGGGGTCAGGAAGTAAATTTTCTCCAGGCCACTTTGGTCAAGGATCCTGGAGGTTTTTTGCTATCTGGGCTTGGAGCAGGAGTCTCTAGGGAGTGTAAGGGGAAGGTATTTATGAATTTCCTGCATTGTGGACTAGATGACCCTGGATATCTCTTCCAACTCTGTGATTCTGTGATGCTGAACACCTTCTATTGGTACCACTTCTATTGGTATGTACTTAACGTTAGCATGCCAGTGCAATAGTCCCTCTTGTACACATTATGTGTGTAGTGGCAGACAGCATAGTTTATATGAAACTCTGAGCACATGTAATAATGCATAGGCAAATTCATGCTTGCCAGCATAATATTCAGACTAGGCCTTGGAAGACTACCATAAACAAAAATATCCCCAGGTGCTTCCAGAATGCCTATAGAGATGGATGGAGCAAGGTGAGTTTAAGGAAGGGGAGGGGGACTTTCCAGAGCACTCGGGAACCATTCAGGAGATGCTGGTGTACCTAAAGGCCATTGTAGCCTTCCTACAAGCTCGATCATGAAGTAGGGTCTTTCCAATGTATCTTATGTCATGGAGATGTTTAAAAGGGAATAGATGGGGCGACTCAAAGAGCAACCTCTGTGCAGATGCAATGATTTGTAGGGTCACGACTGTGCAACATCTAAATGACTTCTCTGTGTACTGATGCAGTAATTTTGTAAAGTTTGGGCTGTTACATACCTACAGAGGAAAGTTACACGACTAGAAGCAGAACTTTCAAACTGGTATTTTGAATAATAGAACCAGTGTTATTAACTAAGAGCCGCAAACAAGTACTTTATAATTGGATACCAGTGTCTTACATATTTGCCTTCAGACTTTAGTGAAGATACAATCCTATTTTACCTCTGATAACAGATATCTATCCAATCTTTCCCCAATTCAGTAATGAAAAACATGTTCTTAGGTTGAACATTTTCACTGTTACAGCCTTACTTTTAATCTGGTTATCTTCTACTGATTCTTTCCCTCCCCCATCTCTTAATGGTGGACAATACTAGAATTTATTTTCCATATCTGCTTTCAGATTTGGATTTAATTAGTCACAGTCAATTATTTTAAAAATTAGATGTGTTCCCCATCTGAAGCTGCTTTTGGTACAGCTCATGTGAAACTAATGCTGAACTGTAAATTAAGAGTTACATTAATCACTGATTTATGTAATTACTTCAGGCAGTGTGGTGTTCACTCTCCAAGCATGGTCGCCAAACAGTAGCTGGCCAGGTTTAGTAATGTCTCTCTTCAAAATCAATGCAACAAGGCATTGGGAGATCCCAAAGCAAAGTCCCTTCTCTTTCAGTGTTAATATTGTCTATGACCCCTATCAGAAATTGATAGATTTTACACTTATGCCAATAGGATTTTGCATTTTCAGTTCACAGATTCACAACTTTGCACTCACAATTCACTGTAGAAAATACCGTAGGAAGCAGCGCTTTTTTTTTGTGTAGCAGGAACCTCCTTTGCATATTAGGCTATACCCCTGTAATATACTGGGTTCTGAGATGATCAGCAGTCAACATACTTTATTTGCGAGTACATCACTAAGAGAACATGGCGGGGCTGGGTCCTGGATTATATACATTTCCCCAAAACAATCCTCTTCCCAGTCCAGTCCAATCAAGACCCTTTAAAGTTCCTGCCATAAATCTTCATAGGTGGTGAGGGATGTCCATCCCTAGTCAGGTAAGCCGCGGTTTCCTGCAGCTCACCTGAAAGCGCTAGGTACACTGTGTTGGAAATTCAGTCCCCGAAATTCAGTCCACAACAACCCCCTGATGTAGCCAATATTCCAAGAGTTTACAGTAGGCCCTGTAAGAAGAGTCCGGTAAGCTCTTGGAGGATTGGCTACATCAGGGGGATGTAGCCTAATATGCAAAGGAGTTCCTGCTACAAAAAAAAAAGCCCTGTTAGGAAGTGTTTCAGCCTTGAATGAACAAGGGATAGAAGAGTCAGTACAGATGGTTTCAGCTATCAACATCAATGGCTGGTATTCTACCACTCTGCGTCTCTCCTTATATTAGCAGCTAAAATTTTAATAGCGCATCCCTGGAAGTCAAAGGTAATGCCTACAAAAAGACAATGGTTCCTGAAGGTCTGGGACATAATAGCAATGGATAAGATAGCAAACACAATTCGGCAATCAGAAGTTTTAGAAAGCGGAAAAGACAATAACACGTTTGTGGAAAAATGGTATCATTTCTTTAAGTTTGTACAAGAACAACAAAATGTTTCATGTCAGCTGCCAGAAAAATATATAGACTTTGTATTCTATTAAGTCTCTCTACATAATATTGTAATCATAATGGGATGGCTAAAGTTATACATATTGTAATAGTTGTATGTGTTGGATTGTTATTGTTATATTAATATTAATAAATTTATTTAAAATTGAAAAAAAAGCCTTCCTCTAGCCTAAAATAATAAGATGAATAAATAAATGCAGTGGTGCCATTCTCATCATTAATCATAAGTTATAGACTATAAAGCAGCTGTTTAGAAGTTTCGGTTGAAACAAAAAAGTTTCAACAATGGTTTTCTTGTAAGTGAGCCCCAAGTAATATCAGACAGAATATTCTGCCATAATAATGGGTTTTACAACCGAAAGCAATAAATCACTCCTAATTGGTAGGTTGGTTGATTATATCTTTCCTTGTTCTGAGAGTCTAAATTGCATCCCCCAAGTCACTTCCCTTCCATGAGATTTTGCTTTCTATCCTCATCTTTTGTGCAGCGTGACACTTTCTGCCGTGATCTACACGCTCATCTCACTCTGCTTGCCTGCCCTTTGGACTGCGATCAGCATTTTGCTGAGAAGATGAAGGACATTTCCCATCCATCTGGAATATTGTTATTGGAGAGCTTCACCTACCATTTAAAACAACAGTAACAAAATGCCTGGCAGGAATCGTCTTGGCTTTGGTGGGGGGAAGCTTACAATAACCATGTTGGTAACCTTTCCAGGTTTCTTTTCCCCATGTTTAAAAACCTGACTCACATTTGGTGTTTTAAGATTTAACGATTTATTAAACATTGTCTGGCTCTGTTAGCATATAAGGTAATATATTCATGTGGCCTTTTCTCAATTACTTACGGGGAAGAAAAGCTTTAGAGCTTCGGATAGCTCAAACACTCCTTCTTCAGAATTAAAACTATTTCACTTTTACACCCCACCCCTCCAAAAAAAGCTCACTATTAGCACTGGAAAAGCTATACGGAGGATGGGTGGTTTACGGAACCACCCCCCCCCCCTTAACAAACAAACAAAAGTTATGTAATACTTTTTATGAGTACCAAGCAAAATGTCACAAAACCATGTGCAAACTTTTGAGTTCTCCACAATCTTTCATTATACCGTGAAGTTAAAGGGGAAGGATAGAAAAGGGCTTTTCTGGGCTGCACTGGAAATGCTCCGAAGTGCGCAGCTTGTAGACGTACAGAGCAATCCTAAATGGAATTAAACCTTTCTAAATCTATTGAAGTCAATGTGCTTAGAACTGCGTTACTCTGCTTAGAGGACTGTGCCATCCAATGGCAGGCTTTATGTGAAAATAGAGGGCTGTGCCATCCAATGGTAGGCTTTATGTGAAAATATAAAAGCCATTGATTAATGGAATGTCTTACCTGCACCAAACTGAACGCACAGCTCACTTAAAAGATTAAGAGCAGAGCAAAAAGCTTGGTAGTCATAGTAACAATGGATATTCATTTAGATGATATATTAGGTATAGTCAAGAAAAGCTGAATTGTGTAATGTTTATTAACTAGCTGGGGGAGGAGCAAAAAGTCTCCATAAGAAAACTACCATCTCAGATGATCTTTGTAGAATGTCTCTTTCTGTTGGCTAAATAAGGACAAGACTGCAGAAGAGTGCGACCTCTGGCTTCTGAGTGGCTACCCTGAGCAGGCTTCTTCTGACAGCAGGTAATTCTGAATGGTTACTCAGAGGTGTAGAATTACTCCATTCCCACTCATTATTGGCAGGAAAGGCAAGGCCAGTGTCTGGGCATCTTCTGTGTGCATACTGTCACCACTGCAGGCTTTTCCGCATTCTCATTCTCATTCTCCTTGCTTGTGAGTTCCTGTTGCTTTGGGTGTCCCCCACCTCAATCTACATGCATTTTGCTCCCTCCTTCTAGTGGCTAATCCAATATTAAATCTGTTTAAACTGCAGGTTTTTATGCTGTATATAAAGCAGTGTAAATATTGAATTGACCACTAGAGGGAGCAAAACACATGTGGAACCCCCCCCCCCCCCCCCCGGCAGAAGCAACAGAAACATACAAGCAAGGGAAATAAGAGGCAGTATGCCTAGAGTCCCCAGGTATTTCCTGACAACCAGTGGGGTGTGGGGGTAGGGAAGACATTCTAGCAAGAAAACTAGGCTGATGCAGAGGCTGGTATCACTGGCAATGTGGTGATGCCACTTCTGGTGTGCACAAGATATCATCATGTCACTGGTGATGCAGGGACACTTCGGTATTTAGGCAAAAACTCTATGGTAGAAGTCATTTTTGCCCCAGAGTTTTTGTTCAAATAATAGAGACCCTTGTGTTACTGTCAACATAATTATGTCACTTCCCATGAGTGCCAGAAGTGACATTGCTATATTGTTGGTGTTGCGGGTCTAGGCTTAGTTTTCTTGCTGGTAAGCCCCCGGCTAACCAGTTGATCAGCATCGGGGGGATGGACCATGGAGCAGAGGATCTCCACCCTCTTTTGGGGCCTGGCAACCCTAAGTATGCCTCTATATTAGTTGTTGAGAGGCACAGGTAGGAGGATGCAGTCATCTAGTTTGTGGATTTCTTAGAGGCAACTGATCAGACACTGTGTGAACAGAATGTTGGACTTGATGGGCTTTTGGTCTGAACTAGCATGGCTCTTATGTTTTTGTGTTCACTATGGCATACTATGCTCGTCCCATAGGACTTCTCAAACTCTTACGAGATTCATCCTAATCATAAAAGCTTGAGCATCACTTTGATTGCCCTGGCAACCCTTCTGTTGGTCATTCTTAGGCAATTTATTTAGCAATCCCCTTTTTCTTGTATACTAAGCAGTTCACTTGTGCCATGACAGTCAGTGTGCCCTGATGTACAGTCTGATGATTAGCTCTCCAGAACATTTTCACTGATGTCACCTCAAGGTAAATATCACAATTAAGGTTTAGACCACACGTTTACAGTAGTAGGAAATAGGCCATAATCAGGAATACTACCAGATTGTATAGATACAAATTAAAAATCCTAACATGGGATTTCCCCTCTCAGAATGAAAACCTCCCCCCTGTAAGCTGAATTGCCCTCAAGAGAAGTTTGGGGAATTAGTTTGGTGGGCAATTAAGGCTTCAGCGAGATCCAGGACCTGTGTATACAGGAGGTGTCTCCCAGGAAAATTACCCAATAACGAGGAGAGGCCCTCAACCAGAGGCCTAAACCAGAGGCCCTCAACCTTTTTTGTTCTAGGGACCGACCTCAGGGCTGACCGACCCACTGCGGCCCCAGAGCCAGCGGCCGCCTCCCTGCAGCTCCTCCTCTTTCCCCCATTTTCTCCTCCCTCCTCTGCTCCACCCCCGCACAGCCTCACTGCCCCGTTTTTACCACTTTAAGGCCAGGGAAGGTGAAGCGCCTTCCAGGCTGACTCCCCCCCCCCCCCCCGCCGATTAGCTGATCCAATTGGCCAGGAAAACCACTGCAGCACGGCTGTTTCAGTGGTTGCTTGCTGCTGCTGCCGCGGTTTCCCACACTGATTGGATCAGCTGATCAGCAGGGGACGGGGGAGGTCAACCTGGAAAGCACTTCATGGCACTTTCCCCAACCTTAAAGTGGTATAAACAGGGGACGGCAAGGCTGTGCAGGGGGATGACAAGGCTGTGCGGGGGGGCGCGGTTGTGCAGCCCACTTGGGAACAGGCCACAGACCAGTACCGGTTCGCGGCCTGGGGGTTGGGGACCCCTGTTCTAAACAGTCTGGTTTTTTTAGTTTCTCTTTAATGTTGTATGTTGCCATTATCACTGGTTTCGGTGTGTCTCATTTTTGTTACTTTTGTTGATGACCTATTTCTTTTACGTCATGTATATTTACACACCATATTTATGCCAGTTATATATTGCTCATATATGACTGGTGCAAATATAACATTGAAAAATGCATTGAGAAAAATTTGGTGGGTGAAAAGAAACCAGTGCAAAAATAAAGGCTCCTTGACTTGTTTTTCTCGAGGAAGAAATTGAAATGTTCAAACTGAATTTTTCAAAATTCAGTGTCATTCCTATCAAAAACACAGGCCACCAACACTTTCTAGTTATCTCTCTCCATGCACAGTCCAGTCCACACTAATATTTTTCCATGCAATCACAGTCCTATGGTTGTTTTTCCCCCTCTCTGGAAAAGGTGGGTCATTACCTGTCCACAGGGCTTTATTTGTAGCAGGAACTGCTTTGCATATTAGGCCACATCCCCCTGATGTAGCCAATCCTCCAAGAGCTTACAGGGCTCTTCTTACAGGGCCTACAGTAAGCTCTTGGAGGACTGGCTACATCAGGGGGATGTGGCTTAATATACAAAGCAGTTCCTGCTACACACACACACACACACACAAGCCCTGCCTGTCCATCACAACCAACTGTCTCCTTGCTTTCCGTATTCCTTATAAGAAGTTGAGCCTTCTGAATACGAGGTCAGAGTTTGTGATGTTGGAAGCACAAGTTTAATGTTGTCTGGATGTGTTTCAAGTTCGGGGTCTTGTCTGTACAAAAATTGTGCTGGAGTAAATGGAAGTAGCCACCTATGTTGGATCTAAATTGCCAAAGCTAGTCATGAAAGTCTTGTTTGTTTATTTATTTATTTTTTAAAAAAACTTCCTTTGACATTTGAGCAGCTACTGAAACTGAAGAAAATTCACCTTTAGATATGATGTATGCAACATATGGTGGCAATCAATGCTCCCTCCAAGCTGTGGAGTCTTGTGAGCAAAAATTCTACTTTGTGAACTACTGGCATTAAAGTTGTGAGCAAGCAATTTGGCTGCTGCACAAATTAGTGTGCTCTGGGGCCATCCTGAGCTAGGACAAAAATCTGTGAGCTGGAGGCGAAAAAACTGTGAGCCAGCTCACACGAACTCAGCTCAGAGGGAACACTGGTGGCAATTCTACTACTAAGGATGGATGTTTAAGAGTTTAAAAGAAACTGGAATCATTTTATCACTTGCTTAAAAAAAACCATTTTAAAAAAAACTACCATGGAACAGTTATGCAATGCATTTCATTGTTTTTGTTTTCCTTTTCCTTTCAAAAGCTTTTGTTACGTTCATTTGTTTTCATGCATTACATTCATTTTAATTTCTGTTGGTTTGAATGGGAAATACATCTAGGCCTGCAGACTCTCTTCGTTACTCTTTGATCTCCATAAACTCTCTAGGCCAGACTGCCACGCACCAGGTAAACGAAGGACACAAAAGCCATTCATACATTCACTGTTGTTTCTCTAAATGAAACATGTTGCAGTTAATTCCTTTCATTCCCTTACCAGGAATGTAGATTCTCAGACCACCTACTAGCCTATCTACAATCTTTCAGCAGTAGCAAAAATGATGACATACATCTCTGCAAATGTAACCCTGACCAAAGCAAACTGCTCCCTGGACTATAGACAAAACATTTTGACTAAATTTCCCCCTAGCAAAGTATGTCCTATGGTGTTTTCATTAGATTTTATTTCAGTACGACTCTCCTTTGGTATAAGTACTGCAAATTCTCCGGTAGGGTAGAACACACTACATTTAAAGCTTTCAAAGATGCTCTTGAAGAGCTATTAAATGTGGCTCTGATGCTTGTAGCAGTAGTATGACAATCAATAACCCCCCTGAAGGGGTTGCAGGACTGTTGGTAATTGTTGTGCTTGTTGGAGACCAATCACTCACAACAGTCAGGTGTAGCTGTCACATTGCATTTAGTGCAGCAGCCATCTCGATGTACTAGGCTGCTGCTTGTGCGTTTATATATGTGGAGCCAAAATGGTATCGCTGGTTAAAGAACCTCTTTTCTTCACTGAAGGAATTATATAGACTTCAGGAGACACCAGTATGATGAATGTTTCTTTTGAAGGAGGCCACATATTTTGAGGTGAATGCTGCTCAGAAGGAGCCATAGTTCAGTGACCCCAGAAGGTCCCCATTCCAGTCCCTGGATTTTGAAAAGGATGTCACCCATCACAGCTTGGAAAGACATCTGACTGAGACTTTGAAGTGTCACTGCCGATCAGTGCAGATAATCCTGGGCTGGATGGACCAGTTTTCTGATTCAGAACAAGCCATGTGTATATCTCCCATTAAGCTTTAATTTATACCATTTGTGGAGGAGTTATAGCTCCACGTAGAACATCTACAAGCAGTGTTCCCTCTAAGCTGAGTTAGTGTGAGCTAGCTCACAGATTTTTAGCATCCAGCTCACACATTTTTGTCTTAACTCAGGAAGAAGGACCCCAGAGCACATTAATTTATGCAGTAGCTCACAATTTTAATGCCAGTAGCTCATGAAGTAGAATTTGTGCTCACAAGACTTCAGCTTATAGAGCTTTTTTTTTTTTTTGGTCTACAGGGCTTTTTTTGTTTTTTTTGAGCAGGAATGCCCAGGAACACAGTTCTAGTTGGCTTGGTTTCAGGGGTGTGGTCTAAAATGCACATGAGTTCCTGCTGGGCTTTTTCTACCCCAAAAAAGCCCTGGACATCTACTTTGCTTGCAGAAATCTTCTGTTCCCATTTCTAGCATTGCCAATTAAAAGTTCTCTGCATAGGTAGCATTGTGATCTTGGAGGTCTACTGGCTGTGAAGAAGAAGAAGAAGATACTTGGTTAGATGGACCAAGTCAGAGTCAGACTTTGGGCTGTTCTGAAACACTGCGGCACTCCCAGACAATTTGCTTTGAGACTCTCTCACATTCAGAAGAATAGACATCACTTTTTCACTTTTCAAAACCTTTAATGGCAAAAAAAAAGAAGAACAGATATCAAGGAATGATGATATAAACTGATATTATCCTTGTATGTCTCCCCAGGCTCTTATTATGAATACAGGAATGGTATACCCCTATAGACCCCCATCTTGCTGTCCTAATCTGATTCAATATAAGGATGTTGAGATGCATTTTGTCTTTGGCTTTCCTGGAGATATTCAGCAATTACACCCATTGCAATGGAAGCTTGCAAGCAGCCGACACCTGGTCATTTGAAACTGGACTCTGACTATCCTCTGCTTCCATATGAGTCATCATGCAAGCCATCAGTATGGTAATGACTTTTGGTTTTATGTATTCAAAAATCATGGGGCTATTATCTGCAGCTGTTAGCAATTGCTATCTTTTGAATCTTCCTGCATTAGACAGTTTGCTGGTACCTCATTGTCCCAAGAGATGGTGAGCAATTGCCCGGTGCTTTCTTCTTGACAACGACAGCATTTTATTGTTACAGAAAACAAAATGATCACTATCCATTTAAAAGTGGGCTATAATTTTCATTTCCATCATCTGTTGCTAAAAGTGAAGTTCACTCACCTATGATTAGGTTCAGGAACGTTACTTAGTTATAAACTTAACATCTGGTGCCCATAGTGTGCTAAAAATGCACTGGGATGCTTCATGTTTGATTTCAGTGTCATGCGAATCCTTTTAAAGATGGCTGGTCCAGAGGCCAAGTAAGTGGCGTGTAATGTAGCCATATGGTAATAAATTTTTGAGGTTGATCTCTCTTCATTGTCCGTGCTCCTGAAAGAGTTCTGCAGGTGCTTGAGGAGATTATAACTGCGTTAAATGATGAAAAACATAGTACTCCTGCTAATCTTCCAAGTGTTAGCTGAGTGGTGCCAAGGGATACAGCGCAGAAGGTTTTAGATGCCCTGGATGGAAGATGCATATGAAGTGAAGGTTCAAGTTAGCAAGATGAGAATGCTCAAAAAGACTGTGATCTCAGAAGATGTCTTATTATTTTGCCAGTGTCCAAATACAGAAGTAATATCGTGATAGCATTGACAATTGGCAAGGAACATTCCTCTGCTTCTTGTCTAAGGGCATAGACTTCCCTTCTGCTGTCCTCTTGTCCTGTTCCTCCTGCTCAATGCTTTCTTGTATATTTCATACATTGATGACTTCAATTCTAGATAACGCATGGTGCTACACAACTTTGACATTTAATTTGCAACCATAAAATCTAATTGCAAGTCCAGTCATAGAGAAATACACCAGAAGCTATTTGTCTGATTTTTATTAACTTTTACTCACAGCACATTGTTAGAATAAAAATAACGCCCCCCCCCAACACATTGTTAAATGGCAGACATGATTTCAACACAGCATGACAGAGGGCCCCTTATTTTAAATTTATGATTTGCTAATTGCTATAAAAACATTTTTGAATGATTTTAGCATAGAGGCCATCCAGGGCATTTTTCCTTGAACCCCAAATCAAACAATCATTACTTTAACACACACACACACACAAAAAACCCTATTGCTTGAGAAAAAAAGTTGTGGTTAACTATTGCCCATTCTTTAACCTGTCCTTCCTGAGCAAAATAATAAAAAAATGTAGTTTCAGAGCAACTTCAGGCCTTCTGCCCTAGACCCTTTTCAAATATTCTATCCAACAATGTTGAACAAATACGCAATCAAAAAACATACAATGCACTGAATGAAGATTTATAGAAAAAAGTATTTGTAGAAAAATTAACACCAAACAACTGTAAACAAACAATGTTGTAAATGAAGCACAACCACAATTCAAAGACAAAAATCAATCCAATCACACTTATTACCATTCTTCCATATCATGCAAAGAACATCAGAACATTAGTCCATACGTCCACCTGAGATCACAACACCATTGAATATTCCAGGAATATCCCAAGATTGGCCGTCTGCAGTAGTGGAGGGCCGCTGTAGAAAGATCCCAATACCGGAGAGAGTTTGCTGTTGTGGAACAGGGAAGGTTGAGACAAAAAAACACATATTTTTCTACACTGCTGTTTCTACCGGAAAACCCGTGCAAAGACTATTGTACACTTGTTTGGGAGGGCTTCTGTCTACTTGGAATCTAAAATTATGAGGAAGTTCCTTTCAGACAAAAATCCTCAGTTTATACTCCCTTGTGCCAGATTTCTTGCAGTAGCACAGAGAGTTCATAGGAAATTAACACAGCATGTGGCTAGGCTTCCCAACCCTCCTGCCCTGGCGGGGGACCCCAGGATTTCCAGCCTCTTCCCCTGCTCCCCAAAAAAACGGAAGCGGGGGGAGGGGGGGGAAACGGCGCCAAGGAGCGTTTCCAAAGATGCCGCCTCTTCTCCATAGCTGCTCCTCTGGCAGGCGACGTTTGAACACAAACCAGGCGGTCAGCTGCACCGCAAGGCTCCCAAGCAGAACCACACGCAGCTGACTGGGCCTCAGGCCTCTCCCTGCTCTCTGGGGGTGGGGGTCGCCCCTGGAAGGCTCTTTGGAGCAAAGCTGCTCCAGGAACAGGCGGTCGCTCTCGGCGTTCGACTACCTGGACTGGGGGTCGTTGGCCGGCTGGGAATGATGCACTCAGTGTGCTAAGCCTATAGGCATGCGCAGGAGGGCTGTGTGCGGGGAGGCGGACGCATGCTCCGTGTGGCGCGTCGTGTCCTGGGACATGTCGGCGGTATCCAAGGTGGTGCTTGGGGTGACGGTGCTGCTGTCGGTCGGTGCCGTGGCCAGCGTTCACATCCAGCAGAGCCATCTCAGAGAGGCGAGTGGAGGCCCCTGCCCCGTTCGCAGGAAGGCGCCGGCGGAGGCCAAGATGCATCCCACCCCCCACTCCCGTCACGAGTGCAGGGTCGCACAGCATTTGACCTTTGGAGTTCAATTATGCTTGTCACAGTCTTCATCTTGGCTCCACCCCCAAAGTCTCCTGGCTCCACCCCCAAAGTCCCCAGATATTTCTTGAATTGGACTTGGCAACCCTACATGTAGCTGAATTATAAAATATAGATGTTTTGTTTTAATTTGTTCTGTGATTTTAAGAGTGCATAGGCCATTCAGGAATTTTTATTATTGCATATTTCCTAAAATTTATAATATATATATTGCTGTAACTGTTTTTGTGCTGGTCATGAACTGTTTTAATAAATTTGATTTAATTTGAGAGCTGCCAGCGCCAGGTTGGGAAATTCCTGGAGATTTGGGGGGTGGAGTCTGGGGAGGGCAGGATTTGGGGAGAGGCAGGACTTCAGTGGGGTATAATGCCACAGGGCACCTTCCAAAGCAGCCATTTGCTCCAGGGAACTGATCTCTCTTATCTAGAGATCAGTTATAATTCCAGGAAATCTCCATCCACCGCCTGCAGGCTGGCATCCCTACTAACCAATCCCATATTCTCAGGTCACTACAAATATCCAAATCCTTGTGAGCAATATGAAATATGTGTGAAAAGGTCCTTCACTAAGCCGATTTGATCAAAAACATTTTTTGCTCAGGCTCAAAACCATTAGATCCATTGCATTTCTGAAAGGTGGGCAAGTTGATGGCAAAATTCTAACAATCAAGCATTCTAATATACTTTTATGTGAATCCTTTTGCAAATGTTGCAACAAATGAAGATAAACATATGGGTCAAGGAAAGCAGAACATAAAAGAATGGTGCTATTCAATGAAGTATGGTTCTCCTCAGGGCTTTTTTTGTAGCAGGAGCTCCTTTGAATATTAGGCCACATCTCCTGATAAGTCAGTCCTCCTGGAGCTTACAGTAGGCCCTGTACTAAGAGCCCTGTAAACTCTTGGAGGATTGGCTATGTCAGGGATGTGAGGCCTAATATGCAAAAGAGTTCCTGCTACAACCCCCCCCCCCCCGGTTCTCCTGGCACAATGATCTTTTGAAGGTAAAGAAGCATATATGGAATGACTGTACAGAAGAATCATTTGTGATGAAAGGCACTCTGATGGATTGACCAGAGGTTCCTTATTGTGCCTTGATCACCTTCAAGTGCCCATCTTTGAAGACGGGCCATAGGGTTAGGGTTCGAGCTAGCCTCCAAGTGAGACTTGAGGATCTCCTGGAATTACAACTGATTTCCAGACTACAGACTTCAGATCCCCAGGAGAAAAAATGATTGTTTTGAATGGTGGACTCTATGGCATTCATTATATCTCACTGAAGTCACTCCCTTGCCCAAACTCCATCCTACTCAGGCTCCACCCCCAAATCTCTAGGCATTTCCCAGCTCAGAAAAACAAACCCTATGTGAGGGATTAGTGAAGGTCCCCCCTTCCAAACTCATTTTCAAACACTCCCTGCTTAGCATGACTAAATTAGCCATGACCTTATTCTCTACTTCATGTTCTGACTTTTGCCCATTTTGTCAGAGTCTCCTTGCATCATCCTAACTCGGGTTTAACTCGGGGAAGGAGGGTCTTAGATTTGGGGTAACATTCTATGGTTGATAAAACTGGATTGAGAATATTTACCTTCAAACCCAGGATTTGCAGTTTGATTCCTGACTCCTCTGCATGAACCCTTCTCGGTGACCTTGAGCTAGTCATGGTTCTGTCAGAACTCTCTCAGCCCCACTTGCCTCACAAGGTTCCTGTTGTGGGGAAAGGCAATTGTAAGCCTCTTTTGAGACTTCCTGGAGTAGGAAAAAAGTGGGGTAAAAAAACCAGCTCCTCCTCCGCCAGTCTTCTCACAACAATAAATTCACCTGTACCTCTCTGTCTGTGGCAGTTTGTGTTATGACTCCTAGAGTTTGATTTCCACCTCCATACTTGCCTTCCATTTTAATTTCAGCTTGATAAGGGACTTGGCTTAGAAGCTGTAAACCACAAGCACCACCCCTCCATTTTCCTCATCTACATAGAAAGGGATAATGGATCTCTCCCTTTTTATCTCATTTGCACATAAGTTTTTTTATTAGGTTGGGACTGTATTAGTATTAGGTTTGGGACTGACAAGTCGGCAAGGATGACAGTATAGAGCCAATAGCTTAGAAGAAAGAATAATTTTATGAGCTGGTCATATTTTTGCCCAGAAGAAGAAAATCATCATGCTCCCATCATGAACAGGCTTACTTGAGACTAACAGGAGGCAACGAGAGAATCCTTACTTCAGTCCTAGCCACTGGACACATTAAATAACATCTAATTAACTGTGAACCTGACAGACATCCCCTAGAGAGTATCTAAAAAACTGGGTCTCCTAATCCCTCTCTGATGAGTTGGCTGTCCTTTTTGACATACGTGAGCCCTTGTCTCTGAATGATAGTCCCAACTATTAACTCATTGCCCTGGTATCTTGTTTTCTGGGGCCAAGAGAACAAAGATAAATTCATGGCACGGTAAATTTTCTTTTCAAGGAACAAAGCAACATGACCTGGAGAAGAACTGCAGATCTGTTCAGACTGCATGAGGTTAGTTGTTGTTGTTCAGTCGCACAGTCAAGTCCGACTCTTTGCAACCCCATGGACAAAGTCACGCCAGGCCCTCCTGTCTTCCACCATCCTCTGAAATCTGCTCAAATTCGTGTTTGTTACATCAGTAACACTGTCCAGCCATCTCATCTTTTGCCGTCCCCTTCTTCTTTTGCCTTCTTTCTTTCCTAGCATCAGGATCTTCTCTAGGGAGTGCTCCTTTCTCATATGGTAGCAAAAGTATTTGAGCTTCAGCTGCAGCATCTGACCTTCCAGTGAACAGTCTGGGTGGATTTCCCTTAGGACTGACTGATTTGATCTTCTTGCAATCCAAGAGACTCTCAAGAGTCTTCTCCAGCACCATTTTGTTCTCCAAGGCCAAACTTGTCAGTTGTTCCGGTCACCTTTTGACTTCCTACTTTGGCATTCCAGTCATTTGGCATGAGGAGGACATCTTTTTTTGGTGTTAATTTTAGAAGGTGTTGTAGATCTTCATAGAACTGGTCCACTTCAGCCTCTTCTGCATCAGTGGTTGGGGCATAGACTTGTATTACTGTGATATTGAATGGTTTGCCTTGGATACAGACCGAGATCATTCTGTCATTTTTGAGATTGTATCCCATTACTGCCTTCCTCACTCTCTTGTTAACTATAAAGGCCACACTATTTCTTCTACGGGACTCTTGTCCACAATAATAGATGTAGTGATCCTTTGAGTTAAATTCACCAATTCCCATCCATTTTAGTTCACTGATTCCTAAGATGTCGATGTTCAGCCTTGCCATCTCTTGTTTGACCACATCTAGCTTACCTTGATTCATAGATCTTACATTCCACGTTCCAGTGCAGTATTGTTCTTTGCAGCATCGGACTGTGCTTTCACCATCAGACACATCCACAGCTGAGCGTCCTTTCGGCTTTGGCCCAGCCGCTTCACTCTTTCTGTGGTCACTTGAACACTCTTCCCCAGTAGCATATTGTTATACTGTTATATTGTTATGCTGCGTGAGGTACCTGTAAATTAAACAAGTGACTATTTCCTAGATGCCTTTGCTGCCAGAAATATCTAATGACCTATTGTTCTGTATGTTCTTTCTTTACCACTCAAGGGACAGCCTCTTTATATAATCAGTTGGTAAGGTCCAAAGAGATGTTAAGGGAGTGGAAAGTTTTAAGGACACAACAAGAAGATGTTTGGGGCCAACTTTGATAAGCAAGTAGGGGAGTATAATGAATCTGTGTGGATAGCTGGAGGTACATGACTCAACTGCACTATTTGAGATAGTGGTTTCACTTTCTGAAATGCTTGCAGGTGCCACCTGGAGCAAAATTCAAAGCAAACTGTATGGTTCTTTGTCTGTAAGGGGCTCTGCCAATAGCGAACCTCTTTCATCTTCACAGCTGTCACAATCACAGGAAAAAGCCTTCTTCCAAAATGGTGATGAAAGTATTCCCTCCTTAAAGTCTGGCACTAATAGTAACCTTCTAAGCAGAGTAATCCCCATGAAAGTCAATGGTGCTTAGAAGGATGCAAGTTTTCTTAGGATTCCACTATAAATTCTATGCCTAAATGGATCAATTCTTGCTACTTCCATCAATTCAGTGCTAGATACACTGGAGTGTTTTCATGAATGGAAGGATTTTTACTCATGGAGCATGACTTTCACTCCTTCCCCTTCTCTGTTTTTGTTTTTTGCCCATAAAGCTTTCAAGGCAAGAGACTTTTAGAAGTAATTTCCCATTGTCTGCCTCCACATCACAACCCTGGTATTTTTTGGAAGTCTTCCATCCAAATACTAGACAGGGCTAGCCCTGCTTAACTTCTGAGATCTGAGAAGATTGAGCTAGCTTGGGCCGTCCAGGTCAGGGCTTCCTTTCCTACTGCAGCCGAAAATGCCCACCTGAAACCTTGCTTCTGGGGTACAGTGATCCCCCAGAGGCAACATTTAGATGGACATTTGGAACTGACGGTGGGAGGAAAGGTGAGAAAGTAGCATTCCATAGATAATAATCTTTCTGTCCATGGGAATTCTCTGATGAGCTTATTTGGAAGAAGAAGAAGAGGAGGAGGAGGAGATTGGATTTATATCCTGCTCTTCACTACCCAAAGGAGTCTCAGAATGGTTTACAATCTCTTTTCTCTTCCCCTCCCCACAACCAACACCCTGTGAGATAGGTGGAGCTGAGAGAGCTCCAACAGAAACTTCTCTTGAGAGGAACAGCTCTACAAGAACTGGTGACTGACTCAAGATCACATCAGCAGGTGCATGTGGAGGAGTGGGGAATCAAACCTGGTTATCCCAGATAAGAGTCTCCATACTTAATCACTACATCAAACTGGGAGCACAGTTATCATATACCCTTGTCTGAAGAATGGAACATTTCTTTCTGGGCTGGCCGTTCTCTTCCACCAAGTGAACAACTTTGGGAGGTAGGGGACACCTGCCTAGCCAGCCAGATCAGTCAACCCTGATGGTCAATGGAATGACAGATGTCACAGCCAAATCGCCCTCATGTCCTGTCCATGGAAATTCTTTTATGGATCCAAACCTAGGTGTTCCAGTTTCTGAAGCAATAACAAATCTGGTACCTGTAACCCTGAGCAAGTCCAGAACATATATAAATATATGAAACTGACTTAAATCAAGGCACAGCTGTTCCAGCACGTTTAAAGTTTCAGAGAGTAGGCATGCTGGTCTTCAGTAGAACAGTTAGATTTGGTCTCTACAATGATGTCCATCAGGAGTTTCAGGGTATAAGCTTTCAAGAGTCAAAGCTTCCTTTGAATGGGAGCTTTTCCTTTCAAAAGCTTATACCCTGAAATACTTGTTGTTCTCAAAGATGCAAATCTAGAAGGTTTGAAGACCATTTTTTTTTGTTGGCTCCAAAGTGTAGAGAGTGTAAAATCTATTTATTTATCTAAGGTGTTCAAAAAGGAAAAGAAACGTGCTAGTGGCTAGAATAAGACAACATAAAAGGATCAACGTGAAACCAAGAATTCCTGCCAGAGTTGGTTTTGTTCTGGTTGACCAGCAACTCTACTAAAAGGCCAAGCCAACCTTAGAAAATAGGGTCAATGGATGTTTAGCTTGGCCTTCTAAGACAGGTGAGGAAGAAAGAAAAACCACTATGCAGACCTTAAGGTCAACTGACTCCCTTTTGTGTGGCCAATTATGTTCACTTGGCTGATCTGGTTACATGGATCCCTGCTATGGTGAGCAGGAGGCTAGACTATTGCAATGCAGTCTACATAGATTTGCCCTAAAATTCAACTCAGAAATGCCAGTTGGTACAGAATGATTAACTCTTCATCTGTTACTATCAGGAACTAGACAGAGCATACATATTACAACCATTCTGTAGTCACTTCATTGGTTACAGATCAGTTAATGGATTCAATTCAAGGTTCTGATTATCACCTACAAAGCCCTTAAGACCTGCAGGTGCCTCTCTCTTGCTGTGTGGTCCCATGACAGCTTCAATTATCTTCTGAAGATACCACCTCTGCAAATGGATAAGATCAGCAACCATATTCCCTATGGTGGCCTCCACCTGAGGCAGTCAGAAAGGTCCCATGCTTTCCACATTCTGTAGAATGTGCAAAGCAGAAATGTTCAGGAGAGTTTTATGAAGGGACTAGAATTATAGCAAAACGCAACGGCTCAGGTTATTGCTTTTTAAAGGAATAGGGCTATAGCATGTTGCAAGGTTTATTGGACACATCACTTTGCTTTTACTGCATTATCTTCTACTTCTGTAACTTACCTTCTGCATTATGGTATGTCATGCCTTAGGCAGGCTTTTTTTTTTTTTACTAGTTCACACTATTTTCCTGTTGTGTAAGCCTACTCTAACTGGACTGCTTACTGAATGTCTTACGCTGCCTGTTATGCAATTTAAAAAAATATTTTGTAACCCGTCTAGAGTCTCAGTGAGAAAGGCAGGCTATAAATGAAGTAAACAAAGAAACAAATGTAATTTGACAGCAATGGAACATTTGGCAGACCTCGAGACACGTTTGGCGGGATGAGTGCCCCTCAGTTGAGCCCAGTGGTGCTGACATGGCCAATTCTCTAGGACCCGTGGAGACGGTGGGATATACACTTTCCCTCCAGCAAGCTGGGTACTCATATGACCAACCTCGGAAGGATGGAGGGCTGAGTCAACCTGGAGCCGGCTACCTGAACCCAGTTTCCACCGGGAGTGAACTCAGGTTGTGAGCAGGGAGTCAATAAAATAAATAAATAAATAATAAGGTGAATAAAATAAATAAATAAATGAACTGAATTTGGGTCTAGTTTTTTCGGTACACGAAACTAGAAGGTTCAGCAATCCAGATGCTGAATTATGCAGCATCTTGTTTACAACGATTACTCTTCGAAGAAATTCCCTCTTGGATCTGAACTGACAACAAGCACCAGAATCCACTGAACTGCACTGAATACCAGCACTGTGTGTCGCAGTCCCCTGGTTCTTGCTTCAGGAGGAAAAAAAAAAGTGGCATTCAGCTCTAACTGTATGGATTTTATAACATTGGAAACCACAACATGCTTCTAAAAGAGTAAGCAATGGAGATGAGAATGCCGAAAATGCACACGCATGAATGGTCCTTATAAAGGACTTAGCAATATTCAGATAGTCAGGCTGCTCCATTGGTTTAACAGTCCTCCACAAACTATAATTAAGCAATAAGAAGTGACAGGCAGTGCATTTTAATGAGACCATCGCATAACTGCCCTGGCTTTTTCCAATAAACATGCTTTCGGAATGTTCCAGATTCTGCTTGTCATTTGCCGAGGGAATTTTATTACCTGGATTTGCTTTCCTTCTTTGTAAACAAAGCAAACCATTGGCATTTTTAATTTTTTTTGTATACTGCTGAAGAACCAAACTGGAATCACATATGCGTGGCTGTCAGTTACAGTGGAAAATTACTACCACATTTCAGTTGAGTTGAAGGGACAAAGTAGGGAGAGAGTTAAACAAGTCAGATATAAAAGCTCCCTCAGCCGTAGGAAATAAAGTTGTATGTCCAGAGAGATGTTTGGGTGGTACATAATGCAAAGCATTTATTTTTATATATTGTCCTTCATTCAAAGCCTCATAATAATTCTTTATAGCCCACATCCATCATAAGATGAAAGAGAAGTTTGACGATGGCATTATGGAATCCCTGAAGTTTAGCAACTGGGGATTTAAGAAGGATATAAAAAAGGAATTCCAACCGAGTCCACGGGAAGTGAAGTGTCAGTGATATTAGTACAGATTTCACAGAAACGAGTGAGTATGAGCTTTGACAAAAGTATAGGAAATATAAGGAAGAAGAGGCCAAAAAAAAAAAAGGATGAATGCTTGCATAAATACTAAGTTGGATTATATTGAATGGACTTGATCCATGAAGTAGGAAAGGGTCTCAGAGTCTTTTCCAGTCCTGTATCTAAGGAGATGAAGATTGACATGTTTTTCCTATGGAAAGTCAATCTACCCGTATAGATCAATCATGATAATACTGAGTCATACACTTTCAGACTGCAGTCATAGGATTTTATGTTAGAACACATGACCATATAACTAGGGTCCAAACATACTGTGTGCTTGGGAGGAGCTGAGAGGGCTCTAACAGAAATTACTTTTGAGAGGAACAGCTCTGAGAACTTGTGACTGACTCAAGGTCATATCAGCAGGGTATGGTAGAATGGAATGGTGGTCTCCTCTTTAGATACTAACCAGGGCTGACTGTGCATCTGAATCTGATAAGATCAGGCTAGCCGGGGCCATCCATGTCAAGGCAGCTCTAGTTTAATCCATATTTTTCTGTTTTTTATAGGAAAAAATCCTTTATGTCACTATATATATATAATTCTTTAAAACAGTATTTATGGCACTGGACATTACTATTTCTGATGGTGGGTGGTTCCATAAATTGACTGTGTGTGTATGTGATTGTGTTTGTATGTGTAAGTAGGTAATCTGTTGATATAGTCCAATATGTATAAACTACTATGGCGCTGTCCTGTAAAGTATGAATGCAACAAACACATTAAGCACCTTTATAGTATCTTGTTCTCAAGTTACAGTGGACACAAAGCAATCCATGTTCCTGATTTTTCCTTATATGTGCATTCAGTAATTCTCATGTTACAATCAACATACATACAAATGAATGTATGGTTGAAACCACACAGTTATTAATGTACTGGTCTTTGCTTCCATGTGTAAAGTGAACACCTATTAGCTCTTTCTTACAAACAGATGCATGCACGTACATGCAGGTTGTATATGTGTTCATTGGAGGGTTGCCAGCTCCAACCTAGAGAAATCCCTGTATATTTGGGGCCAGCCCCAGTGTTAGGGGTTCTGCCGCTCAAGGCAGATCCGTGCGCTGCACACCCCCCCCCCCCACAAGCTCCCTTTGTGGAGCTCATTGCGTGTGCGTACTTTGCATGTGGGCAGTATGATGATGTCACTGGAGGGCAGTGAGTGTGGGATGAGAGAGCAATGGGTGGTGCACATGAGTGCTGTCGTGCTGCTGCTTTCCCCCTGCACTATGCTCTTCGGAGGCTTCAAGGCAGGTTCTGAGGAATGTGCAAGGGGAGTAAGGGGGCACCTGGTGGGTCCCCAAGATGGGGTAGCGTGCCAGGCTGCTGCCTACCTTGTCTACTTCCACGTGCTGGCCCTGTTTGGGGTGCAGCCTGGAGAGGGTGAAAACCCCAGCAGAGATGTGAGTCCACCGTCTGAAATTCATTTACTCCACAGGAACAGATCTCTGTAGTCTACAGATCAGTTGTGATTCCAGCAAAGCTCTAGGCTGCACCTAGAGGTTGGCAACCTAGTTCCCTATAATGTGTGAACAAGATTCCTGAGTCAGGCGTATCAAGGTCACTATTGTCTATTCTGTTCAACAGTGTCTGTCCTGAGTCTCAGGGGGAGGGGGAAAATGTACTTTATGGGAGGGGGGCCTGGCCTTCAGCAAGAAAAGCAGATGCTCTTCCAGTGGGCCCTGGCCCCCTCCCATAAAGTACATCCCCCCTGTAAAGTACCAGACTTGGAGACGAGCGTAGGGCAACATAGTTTATTCCATGGTACTATACAAGATGGAGAGAGCGAGCACGCGGGCCGGATCCCGCATATATACAGTTGCCGGACTATTCTCCCTGCTGGCCGGTCCAATGCCGGCCAGCCGTATTTCCCGCCACGAGCTGTGATTGGCGGATCGTTGCGCCCAGCGCGGAGGCACCTGGATGTTTCTCAGTTGCCTCCGCGGCTGATGTCATTCTGCTGTTGTGGCCCTTATGAACTGGTTGTGTTCTGCGAACGCCATACACTACACTCCTCCCCCCTTAGTTAGTGACATAGTCCTGGAGGTAGGCGGGAGGTCGGCGCTCCCGTGTTGAACGCCTGGGAGTGGCTTGTGGTGCCGGGGCTACTTCCGCCTCTGGGGTTTCCCCAGGGGGTTGAGCGTTGTTGGGTTGTGGGTCGGGGTCCGAGGGTTGGTCCGCCTCTGCTGGTGTGTGTGGCCGTGGTGTCGGTGCAGGTGTCATTGGGTGCCCCTCGGACCCTGTCCCCTCCCTCGTTTCCGTGGGTACCTCTGGGAGAGTCCGGCGGCGTAACTGGTCGATGTGCCGGTGTAGGATCTGGCCCCCCTCGGTGGATACCTCATAGTGGCGGGAACCCACGACCCGTAGTACCCGCCCGGCCACCCACTCGGGGCCTGAAGCATAGTTGCGGGCGTACACTGGGTCCCCTGCGAAGAACCCCCTAGCCGCTTCTCTGACCTCCGGTGACCCTCGCATGTCGGGGGCTCTGTCGGGGTTTAGCCGATCTAGCCTTGTGGTGAGCTTGCGCCCCATGAGGAGCTCGGCTGGGCTGACCCCGGTGACTGGGTTTGGGATGACCCGGTTGTCGAAGAGGAACGCGGCTAGCCGGTGGTCCCAATCGCCTTGCACTATCCTTCCCAGGGCCTCTTTTGTTGTTCGGACCATCCGCTCGGCCTGGCCGTTGGTGGCCGGGTGGAAGGGGGCTGACCGGATGTGTCTAATGAGGTACCTCTGGAGGAACGCCTGGAAGTCCCCCGAGGTGAACGCTGCCCCGTTGTCCGAGACTATGGTGTCCGGAATACCGTGGGTGCACAGGACCCTGCGTAATGCTCTAATGGCTGCTGCTGACGAGGTAGACCCTACGGGAACGACCTCTAACCATTTTGTGTATGCATCCACAATGATTAGGAAGATCTGTCCCTGGAACGGCCCGGCAAAATCAATGTGGAGCCGGGACCACGGTTTCCTTGTGGTCTCCCATCGTGTAGCCGGGGCGCTGGGTGGGTCCGGCCGCGACTCCTGGCATGTGCTGCATCTCCGGACCCAGTTCTCTATCTCCCCGTCCATCCCCGGCCACCATACGTAGCTCCTGGCCAGGGCCTTCATTCTCACTATGCCTGGGTGTGTTTCGTGGAGTGATTCTAAGACCCGTTTCTGTAGAGGGGGGGGGACCACTACCCTGCTCCCCCATAGTAGGCACCCTTTGTGGGCTGTGAGTTCCTCCCTTCGCATTTTGTAGGGTTTGAACTCTTCCCCCATGTTCCCCTCTGGCCACCCCCTCACCACCCAGTCGAGCACCCGTGCTAGGATTTTGTTTTTCCCGGTGGCTCTAGCCACCTCCGCCGCGTGGAGGGGCTGCTCCGGAAGCGACTCGATCGACATGACCTGGTGTGCTGGGGCTGGATCGGGGCCTGTGTCAGGGAGCGGCAACCGGCTGAGAGCGTCCGCGTAACCCATTGCCTTGCCCGCCCTGTGTACCAGCGTGTAGGTGTACGAGTTGAGGAATTGATTCCACCTCAACACCCTCTGGGACAGGATTTGGGGAGTTTGTCGGTCTGGGGCCAACAGACCCAAAAGCGGCTTATGGTCCGTCGCTATCGTGAACCGGCGCCCATACAAATAATCGTTGAATTTATGGACCCCCGCTACTATGGCCAGGGCCTCCTTGTCGATTTGTGCGTAGTTCCGTTCTGCCGAGGTCAGGGTGCGTGAGTAGTATGCGACCGGAACCTCCCGGCCATCCGGTAACTGGTGCCCCAGGACTGCGCCCACCCCGTACGGCGATGCATCGCAAGCCAAGATGACCGGAAGGCGCTCGTCGAAGTGGTGCAGCACCCCGTTGGAAACCAGAACGTCTTTAACTGCCTGGAAGGCGGCGGCTTGCTTCTTCCCCCACACCCATGGAGCTTTTTTGTCCAGTAATCGGTGTAGGGGTTCGGCGAGAGCCGCCTTGTGGGGTATGAACGTGTGGTAGAAATTGAGGACCCCCAGGAAGCTCTGTAGCTCCGCTTTACACGTGGGGGCTGGGGCTTGAAAAATGGCCCTGGTCTTTTCCTCGGTCGGGTGGATTCCCTCCGCGTCCACTGCGAAACCCAGGAACTCCACCCGTGGCACCCCCAGCATACACTTCTCCCTCTTAACTTTTAGTCCAGCGGCTTGGAAACGGCGGAGCACCTCTCGCAGGCGGTTGCGGAATTCCTCAGGGTCCGGGGCGGCGATTAAAACATCGTCGAAAAACGGCTGGACTCCGGGGATCCCTTTAAGGAGAGCATCCATTATACTCTGGAAGATCCCCGGAGCCACGCTGACCCCAAACTGCAACCGGTTAACCCTGAACGCCCCCCTGTGGGTAACTATCGTCTGCGCCTCGGCCGTTTTAGCGTCCACTGGGAGCTGCTGGTAGGCTTGTGCCAGGTCCAGCTTCCCAAAAATCTTTGACCCCGCCAGGGCTGCCAGGACGTGGCTGACTACTGGCACCGGGTATGGGTTGTCTTGGAGCGCTTTGTTAATTGTGCACTTGTAATCGGCACATATCCGCACGTCCCCATTTGGTTTGACTGGGGTCACTATGGGGGTCTCCCACATGGCGTAATCAACTGGCTCCAGGACCCCTTGGGCTACTAGGCAGTCCAACTCTGCCTTGATCTTGGGCTTCAAGGCGAAGGGGACCCTCCTTGCCTTGAGCCGGATCGGTCTGACCATCGGGTCGAGCGGTAGGGAGATGGCCGGGCCCTTGTAACTACCCAGCGACCCATCGAATACGTCGGGGAACTCTCCGCACACCTCCCCGAACCCTCCTGCTGTGGCTGTGCGCGCCACCTCTACTCGGATTCCCAAGGGGCCAAACCATGCAAGACCCAACAGGGTGGTAAGCGGCCGCTTGACTACCAGGATGTCTAGGGGCCCTCTGAAGGACCCCCGCTCCACCAGCACCCGTGCCCACCCCGCTATTTGGACCGGGTTTTGCTGGAAGTCCCGCAATATGAAATTTGCCGGTCGCAGCTGCAGCCCCTGGCCGGGGCGTAGCCTTCTCAGGGTCTCCTCCGCAATTATGGAGATGGAGGAGCCTGAGTCCACTTCCATGGTGCAGGGGGCCCCGTCTATGAGGACCGCCATCGTTATCTTGTTGGGGGTGGTCAGGGGTAAATTCAGTACCTGAAGTGAGGTGGAGGCTGTGGAGTGGGACTCGGCGGCCTCGTGGTGCGCGGTCGGCCGCGGGCGGTTGGGCTTGGCTCGGCTCGGCAAGCTCGCGCGATATGGCCGGTCTTCCCGCAGCTCCTGCAGTCCCAGGTCCGGTACTGGCAGTCCCGCCGATCGTGGGGGTCGCCGCAGCTGGCGCATTTAGCCCTTTCGCTGGTGCGCTGACTCTGCCGTTCGTGGGCTCGGGGGCGCTGTGGAGCTCGGGCGGCGGGTCCTGCGGCGCGTCGCGTCTGGAAGGCTTTTCCCTCGTCCTGGTGCTTGGGGTCCAGCTCCTCGTGGTGAGCGGTCTCGGTCTTGGCCCGGGGAAACGTCCTGGCGGTCCTCTCCCACGCTACCGCCTCGCTGAAGGTGCCCTGGAGGGTGAGCTCTTCTTTGGCGAAGAGCTTCTGCTGGAGCCTTTCATCGCGGAGGCCCCACGTGAATCGGTCGGCCAGGGTTTCCTCCAGCTGGGGAAAGTTGCAGTTCCCGGCGAGTTTGCGGAGGGCCGCCAAGTAGTCCGCTGCTGACTCTCCTGCGGTCTGGTCCCTTCTGTGGAACAGGAATCTGCGAGCCACCCGTGAGGGCTGCGGCAAGAAATGGCCCGTGAGGAGCCGGATGATCTCCTCGTAGGATTTCTCCACCAGGCGGGTGGGCGCCGAGAGACCCTTTGCGATCTCGAACGTGGCTGGCCCGCAAACGCTCAGGAGAACATCCCTCTTTGCTCCGGCGTCGGTGATCTTGTTGGCCCGGAGGTAGAACTCGACCCGTTCCGAGTAGGACTCCCAGCCCTCTGGATTTGCGGGGTCGAAGGGCTCGAGGTAGCCGGTGATCCCGCCCTGGTTGGCCATGGTGGCGGCGGCGGTCGTGTCCGGTCGTTCGTTGCCCAAGATCTCCGTCGTAGCCGATGAGGCTAGAATCCCATCCTCGTCGCCACTGTAAAGTACCAGACTTGGAGACGAGCGTAGGGCAACATAGTTTATTCCATGGTACTATACAAGATGGAGAGAGTGAGCACGCGGGCCGGATCCCGCATATATACAGTTGCCGGACTATTCTCCCTGCTGGCCGGTCCAATGCCGGCCAGCCGTATTTCCCGCCACGAGCTGTGATTGGCGGATCGTTGCGCCCAGCGCGGAGGCACCTGGATGTTTCTCAGTTGCCTCCGCGGCTGATGTCATTCTGCTGTTGTGGCCCTTATGAACTGGTTGCGTTCTGCGAACGCCATACACTACACACCCCCCCTTCTCAAAGGTGTTACTTTGTTTGTGCTGCTAGGGCAGGATTTGAAATCTAAGGCACTCCCCCCCTCCCCAACATTTCCAGTGGGACATCTACTTTGTAAGCAGATGGATTTCCAATAGAAGAATTTGAAGGCAAAAGGATGTGATTTCTTAAGAAGAGGGACCGTTTTGAACAGCTAACAAATTTAAGAGAACAATTTACGTGATTACCTGGAGTTACAGTTGGGCGAAAGAAAGATGTTTTCCCATTTAATATCTTGACAGGGATAATAAGCAGATCAAAGGTCTGAGGAGAGAATCAGCAAATATAGTCTCTTGTTGATGTCTGCAACATGAATGCTAGAAGGGGCAATCTGTTTTAGTTATGCTTTTGAGTACACTTTAAATCTAATTTTACTGCACAATAAAAATGAATGCTTTGCTTTCCAAAAGCGTTGCATCTGCTGAGAACAAGTTTTCATGCCAGATGGTTTTTGTGATCTGCTAATTCTCACCCTCCAGTAGAACATAGTTGAGCTGACACACTCAAAATGACCTTGCAACAGGGTTCTGTTTCGGAAGGTTGGATGGGTTGTGCCTTAATGTGCCTATGAAAACCTTTAACCTTTAAAACTCCATTTATGAAGACTAACCATTGTCTTCCCTTATGTATTTATCAGAGTTATTTGTTAATGAATTGGTTGGATAAATCGCCACCAATCAATTGGGGTAACACCCTCTGCCAATTAATCAGGGCAGCCAACTGGGTGGGGGGGGGGGAGGCGGAATTCTATACAGATCAAAATCCACAAAGAACTGTTGCCATATTCAAAGAGGTATTGCCTGTTAATTTCACACCAAAAAGAATACCTCTTTTAATATGTTCCTTCATGTATACTTACTTACACTCAGGGGCCGTTTTGTAGAAAAATAGGTGGTGGAGCTCATCCAGGGATTGTTATGCAGCTGCACCTACAATTCAATGGACAAGTTGGGGAGGAGGAGAGGGAACCGTCAGAAAGGTTCAGGAGCTGCACTCATGTGGGCTCCTGCTGAATTCAAGGCCAGCTTACACTCCCGTGGCATCAGCGGGGCTTTTTTTGAGCAGGAATGCAGTTCCGGCTGGCTTGATGTCAGGGGTGTGGCCTAACATGCAAATGTACTCCTGTTGGGCTTTTTCTACAAAAAGCCCTATGTGAAACCATGGTGACATCAGGGGGTGTGGCCTAATATGAAATGAGTTCCTGCTGGGGGTTTTTCTACCACAAAAGCCCTGGGCATCAGTACGTGGCAGGAGCCATCTTTTGCATTGCGTCCTTTGGGCCATGCATGACATCATACCAACATATCTGTGTGACAACCTGTATCAATGCTGCGGTCTCAATAGAAAGATAAGCGAGGATTTGAATGGCACACTTAGGAGCAAGGAAAGACTGAATATGTCATTTGCTTACATTCTTCCAGTCTGCCCCGTATGGCAGCTTGTCTCGTATTAGCAATGACCAGCCTCTCATATTAGCTATGAGCACAGTTGAGAGGAAATGATTTTGGAGATCACCCTGTGGGGAATGAAGCCATAAGCAGTGCAGTTTTTTGCCTTGACCTGGATAGCCCAAGCTAGCCTGGTCTCAGATCTCAGAAGCTAAGCGGGGTCAGCCCTGGCTAGCATTTGGATGGGAGACCTCCAAGGAATACCAGGTTCATGATGCAGAGGCAGGAAATGAAGCCCATCTTTGTTGGTCTCCTGCCTTGAAAACCATGTGGGGTCCCCATAAGTCAGCTGTGACTTGATGATACTTTCCACCACCATCAGTAGAGGTGGTGCCCTTACTAGACTTCAGATTGGCTTCTACCGCTGATTTTTCAATGACTGTGCACTATTATGTCGAGGAATGCTTTTGTTAAAATGCTGCCACTGGTTGCTTGCTGTCCTGATAGATCCTCACGGTTTTGCTGTCACCCAAAGACTCATTTTTAGAATCTTCTCAGTCCCAGAAAGACTTGTGGTACTCTAGCTCAGTTCAGCTTCCCTGTACTATCTTCTTTATCTGAGACCCCAATGTACAGCTGCCAGACCTCCCCCTGTGGCAGGAGGTCTCTGGCTGGCAGCCTTCTATGTCCATCACCACTTAGAGTGGCCACAGGAGAATATCTTTTAAAAGTGATGCCAGGCTTGGCTTGACAACCTACCTTTCACCATGTTTTCTCTCTCCTGTTAGTACTCCATAACTTCCATAGGGAGGGAAATGATGTCAGGTACAGGGACAAGGAGTTTGGAAGGGGACCAGTGATAGCAGCAGAGGACTGGAGGATGTACCCAGAATAAATGTGCACTCTACAAATGGTTTGAATCCTGGTTGCAGAGCTGTATTTCTGTTATTCTGCAGTGCTTTTCTCCCCTTCGGGACTGCAGTTGTTCATATGTAGGACATCATAAGCAATTAATGTGATCAGCTAGCAAAGGTGTCTTTAACAGGGTGACAGCTGCATTATTTTCTGAGCACATCAATCCCAGCTTTGCACATGGTTGGCCAGGGTTGAAGCTGGCCTCCAGCTTCAGAAATTCCTGGAGATTTGGGGGCAGTGCCTGAGGATGGTGGAGTTTGGGGGTTGGGGGCTTAGCAGGGCTCTGGTGCTTTCTAGCATCTACCTTCTAAAGCTTCTCTAGGGTTGCCAGGTCCTGATGACAGGCTAGTGGGGGCGGAAGGGAGCCTTCCGGGAGTGGGGTGGGGCTCTGTAACATGATGACATCATGCAGAAGTGACATAATTCCATCTGAGACATCATGTGACAATGCTCTGCTTTTTTAGCAAACCTCTATGGTAAAATTGCCCTTAAACCACAGAGTTTTCTCTCAAAACCAGAGCATTGCCATATGACACCCTTGACATGATGATGTCACTTCGGCATGATGTTATTGCAACAGGGATGTTGCACAGTGATGTTACTGTTTGGGGGTGGAGTTTCTCCTGCTGGCCAGTTGGCTGGCGGCAGGCAGAAACTCCCCCAAATGGGGGATCCCCCACTGGGACCTGGGGAATGGCAACACTAATTTTCTCCCGTATAACTGATCTCTGTTTTCTGTGGTCTGGAGATCGGTTGTAATTCTGGGAGAACTCCAGGCCACATTTAGATGTTAATTATGCTAGGTTGGTGTTGGACCATTCCAGCACTTTGCTAAACTCTCCTCAAACATTCTATAAGTTCTTAGGCACAATGAATATGTAGTGAAAATACCACCCTGCTCTAGAAGCTGAGAATTCACCAGGCTTCTCATGCTCTGAGCACATACTTCTGTGAAGAGAGGCCTAGTCATATCTCTTTGGTCATATCTCTATGGCCACAGTAGGCCTCATGGAATTTTTTTGTTTTGAAATGCCTAGCGTGAATTGTGTGGGATCCATGGTAGAGTTTTAGCACAGAAAACCATTTGATTTTCCTCTTATGAGACTCCTTAAGAGGAAAAAAAATAGTTCTACCCATCCCCAACCTGAACATGAGCCTAAGGCCCATTGGAATTGTTGACGAATACAAAAGAAATCATTGTCTGGATCACGCCACAGTGATATTTTCTGTGTTTTCCAAACCTGGCTTTGAATTCTGCAGTAGAGGCTTTGGTGAACGCCTCACAGTTCAGAACCATCACAAGGGTCAATGTTAGCCGTGCATTTTCTTGGAACTTGCAGCAGGAGGTGGCATTTCTGACATTTAGACCTCAAACAGTTTAAATAAATACAAGCTCGATGAACACGTTTTATTGCCCAAATGTAAACTGCATATAATCCCAGCAATTTTTTCTTGGCTGCTTTGCGTCTCCCCATATGCACCAGCAAATTTCCGAAATAAACAGCCATGTTATATTAGTGTGTCCCAGGAAGCTTGAGCCAGTTTACTGTTGTTGCCATAGCAATGACAATACAACTTGGCAAAGAGCTTGGAATATTAGTTGTACAAAGCCCTTGCTTGCTTTTGTCCCTGTTGTTTATTTGGTTTTCTGCTCTGTGTTAACACAGTCCTTTTAAATTGCTTTATAATTAATCTCTGTGAATGATAAAGTCCCAGGCTTTGCTGAATTTGCAAGGGGGAGACATTTGGGGCGACATGGTGACTTACCGTTATACCTTGGAATGACAACAAATGCATGAGCAACAGAGATGTTGATGCCTGTTGTCCCCCCCTCCTCAGCAATTGTCCCCCCCTCCTCAGCTAGATTCTTAAAAATAAATACCTCTGTTTTCTTTGTTCGAGGATTTTGCTAATATCCGAAGACACAGGGCTTTCGGATTTAGCTGCAACCACCCTCCCTTACGAGAAATTAGAGACTCTCCAGGCAAAAGAAACAGAAACTTCTTCAGCTTCTTGTATATATACATATGAAATTGTCTTACACTAAATCAGTTTATGTAGCCCAACATTGTTTACTATAATGGCAGTGGATCCCTAAGGTCTCAGTCTGAGTTCTTTTCCAGAGTGGTTGCCTGATATCTTTTTTTCACAGGAGATTTTGGAGACTGAATTAGGAACTACTGAATGCTTAGGATGGCCAGATCCAGGTTAGGAAACTCCTGGAGATTTGAGGATGACCTGGGTGGGCACAGGAATCTCTGTGGAGTACAATGTCATAGGGCCCAACCTCCAAAGCATTCATTTTCTTCAGGGAAACTCATCTCTGTAGTCTGGAGATGAGCTGTAATTCTGGATGATCCCCAGGTCCCTCCTGGAGGCTAGCATCTCTGTTGCTAGCATCTGTTTCAGCAAATACTGGCGATTTCTCAGAACAATGCCTGGTAAAGGTGTCGTTTGGAGAGGATGTGATAGCATTCTGGGTGGTATTCAAGGAATTTCCCTAATATCTATGGTGAAGACCATAGAGATATGAGGGAATTCCTAGAACATGATGATGGAGGCCATTTTCCAGTCATCCCCCCTTTGGCTTCTCATTTGTTGAGGGCAGGGGACTGAGACCAAGGGTAAGGGTTTCCCAACATGGGTGGACAAATAGTAAGCCTATGCATATTAAGCATGGTTTCACTAAGAAATGCTTTATTCATCCTGCCCACTGTGCCATTTTTCTAACCTGCAAGAGTCCCAGGGAGAGCACTATTTAGTCTTTTGTGGAATAGAATCATACAGTTGGAAGGGACCTCTAGGCTCATCTATTCCAGCCCCCTGCACAATGCAGGAAAACTATTTGTATCCCAGAGAATATATGAGCTTCTCCACATAGTGCCCTCTTGATCTGCTGCAGGTTAAGAAAACAATGTGGGGTATTGGCTGAAGTCCTTTCTGTATGCAAACCATGGTCTTGATCTGAATCAGGCACCTCACACCCACAAATTGAGATGAAGCCACAACTCATGTGACTGTGCCACACATGGCAAGGGTGGGGACCCCAGACCCACTCTGTGCATCCAGATATACCCTAAACTGAAAAAAACCCCCTCAAAATTACCTAGTTCAGCTCAGGTATATCTGAATAAAGGCAAACATTACCAGAATTCCAGAACTGCCAAAAAGTTATACCTTGGAATTTCAGGAGACTTTTGGGGTTTCAAGCTCCACTCCTCCCCCCCCAAAAAAAAGAGGGAGGAGAAAAAGGGAAGGGAGGTGTGACATGTCAGCTCTCTGGAGCACCACTGCAGCTTCTGGCCCTTGCTCTTGTGGGTGGTAGAGCTGGATATTTTTGCAGTGTGTATCCCTATGCTGAAATGTGTGAGTGTGACAGTTCTCTGATTTGATGATCTCTGAGATGCTTTAAGCTCGTCAACAATTTATTTATCTACATACTTTATTTGTAACCTACATTTTATGCTGAGGCTCATGGCAGATTACCACATTTAAAACAATGCTATAGGAATAGTATATGACTTGCAATAAACAGCCTAATAAGACTGGATTACGAAATTAGAAAACAGTGTAATAATAAAAAAACTGAATATAAGGCAAGGCATATAAGGAATGCGAAAACTAGATTACATAAAAGAAGGCAATTAAAAGAAGGCAATGCATGCAATGATCACTGCCTGAAACTACATCCCATATCCCTATATGGCCTCCTGAACAATTCCATGTTACTGTAGTTTATACCATTTCCAAGCACAGGATCAACCAAGCATGGGATCTACTAGGATTGCCAATCCCTAGTTTGGACAGGAGATCCCCTGGTTTGGAGGCCCTCCCTCTGCTTCACAGTTGTTAGAAAGTGGGAAGGGGGGTTGAATGTCCACTGGGCATTCCATTATATCCATGGAGACTGGTCCCCATAGGGTATAATGGAGAATTGATCTGTGGGTATCTGGGCTGTTTTTTGAGGTAGATGCATGGCATTTTCAGCATAGTGTCTGGAGTCTCTCCTCAACGCTCCCCCCAATTTAAAAAAAAATGCACCAGGGGATCCAATTCTACGAACCCCCAAAGAAGATGCCCCTATCCTCCATTATTTCCAGTGGAGGGAACGTGTTTAGAAGGAGCATGGACGCTTTGAATGTGATGACCAGAACTCCCTTCAGAGTTCAATCATGCTTGTCACAACCTTGCTCCTGGCTCAAGGTTCCCAGATATTTCCTGAGTTGGACCTGGCAACCCTAAGACCATGTGACAGGAAGTCAGATGACATTGGAGTCCCACAACAGAGATAAGGGAGGCAAAGGTATGACCTCACCAGTGTCAAGGCCAGGTCTGTAGGCAGCAGACAAGAGATCCAGGGACAGGAAACGTTTGCCAAATGCTGTAGTGAGGAACAAATAAGAAAGACGTGACCTCACCTTGGAATCTAGCCACTCCTCTTAGCATATATGCGTAATAAGTCAGAATGATGTGTGGTTTGCTCTCTCTGCATGCACACCAGCAGCATTTCTTCCAAAGGCAGCAAAAACAATCTTACTGTAGGAACTTTTAGCCCAGCAAGTTGGGTTTCATTACCCACTCGAGAGCCTTGACTACTTGTCTATATGGATCCTTCAGTTTTCTTTCCCTGCACTCAAACTGTGCTTCGGCATTTGATGGCTTTCGACTGAGGAACGCAGCTACAAGGAGGGAGTAGGGAAATGACTGCTAACTGTCTAATTGGGACCACTTAGCTAGCTTATCTAACCTGATTTTTCATTGGGCCATTTCCGTGAGTAATATCCTCACTAAATCGTCTGAAATTATGGCAGGGTTAAGCCACGTTCTTATGATGAATCTAAGTCATTGCTAAAACAGAGCAACCCATTTTATGTAGATCACTGGCTTGGAAATGGAGCTTGATTCTTTTGCATTAGGGAGTGCTGTGTTTGACTTGAAAATGAGAAGCAATTTAATGTTCCAAGTTCACATATTGAGCTCACGGGCTCAAACCATTTGTATATGGTGAGCTAATTAACTTTGACCCTCCCTTCCTTGTGCTTGCAAAAGGAGGCTTAGCTTTTCTAGCACAGTATCAGTCTGGAATCTGGTCGTATGTTGCTGCCTTCTTGGTCTTGCTTCCCTAAGAAATTACCTCTGCATGAAACTGAACATTACAATTTGAATCATAAAAAATCATCATCAGTGCCATTATAGGATTAAATAAACTGTTTGTTCAAACTGAGTTCTGGTACTTTAGTTGTGCTGAAACACTCTTCCTTTTAATGTTTCAGAATATCTGTATGTTGAAGGATAGTGTCCTACATTACCAATACATGCAAACATGGGGTTTCAAACCCCATGTTTGTTTTGTAGCTCAGGAGCAGGGGCGTGTTTGAACTACCTGAAGTTTCCAGACCATTGCAAAGAGACTGAATGCATAGAAATCATGCAGTAATTTAAAGTCACAAATGCATGGATAGCAATGACAGGGCCACAGCCAGGATTTCATGTTTTTGGGGCCCATAGCAGGATTTGTTGTTTGGGGGGTGGGCAGGGGGGCCACCCAGTTTTGTGGCCTTGGGCTCTCAGCACTGTAAGATGCCTTGAGTTTCACAAGCTAACCCACCCTTTGCCTGGACAGTCACAGCAGCTTTGCTACCCCCATCCCTTTCTTATGTGTCCCTCTCTCAGAGTGACAGAGACCTCTTGACTCTCCCCCCACCCCACTTTCTTCTCTGTATGCTGTGTTAGAGAAGGGGAAAGGAAAAACAACAGCAGCAATGCTACTAGTTTAGAGTGGCAGTGAGCAAAAGGGACAGATTGGGGGCCCTCCAATGGAGAGTCCATACAGTTAGAAGGGGGTTTTAAAAGGATGGACCTGGCCCCTCCTGGACCCCACTGTAGCTATGGGTCTGTGCAATGAGCAGCACTATCTTCCAATGGTGAGCATACCTAAATGTGAGATCTAGAAGAACTGGAGTTGTAACTCAGGTGCAGACTGCACCAGATGTGTAAAATCCAAGGTTCAGCCATCATTAACCTTAGCTAAAAGAATCAGATAGTGGTGGAAGGTGCCGTCAAGTCACAGCCAATTTACAGTGACCTTGTAAAGTTTTCAAGTCAAGAGATTAACAAGAGGTGCTTTGTCATTGCCTGTCTCTGTGTAGCATCGCTGGACTTCCTTCAAATAGAAGAAGAATTGCAGATTTATACCCTGCCCTTCTCCTTGAATCAGAGACTCAGAGCAGCTTACAATCTCCTATATCTTCTCCCCCCACAACAAACATCCTGTGAGGTAGGTGGGGCTGAGAGGGCTCTCACAGCAGCTGCCCTTTCAAGGACAAGCTCTGCCAGAGCTATGGCTAACCCAAGGCCATTCCAGCAGGTGCAAGTGGAGGAGTGGGGAATCAAACCCGGTTCTCTCAGATAAGAATCCACACACTTAACCACTACACCAAACTGGCTGTCTTTATTAACCAGGGTGGACCTCGCTTAGCTTCTGAGATCTGATGGTGGTATAAAACACCTCTACCTGAGACTCTGAAGAGCTGCTGTAAGTCAGAATAGACAATACTAACCTTGATAGTCTCATAGTCAGATGCAGTAGATTGGATCCAGATTCAATGGGCAGTTTCCACAAATCCCTCCTTCCCATGGCAGACTCTTCTCATATAATTACTCCAGTTACCCTGTCCCCCAGGAGCAACTCTTTGTGGTGATCAGGGGGCTGTAAATGGGAGGGGAGGCAGGAAAATTGTGCTCTGCAGATGAAAAATTCAACTCAATATAAGGCAGCTTCATGTGCTCATATATTCATCATGACACCCCAAAATATCCCCAATTTGAAGCTGCTTCTTTGGGGGGAGTGTTACCTCAACAGGCAGCTCCCGGAATAGCCAGTCCACTGGATCTCCTGCTATCACAGACCCTATATTATTCCCAGGGCTTTTTTTTAGCTGGAACTCCTTTGCATATTAGGCCACACCCCTCTCATGTAGCCAATCCTTCAAGAACTTACAGGGCTCTTCTTACAGGGCCTACTATAAACTCTTGGAGGATAGGCTACATAATGGGGGTATGGCCTAATATGCAAAGGAGTTCCTGCTACCAAAAAAAGCCCTGATTATTCCTATTTTAATCTCATCTTTCTTCCAGGTAGATCAATGACTGGATACATGGTTTCCCAATCCTCCCATTGTGTCTTCATGAAATCTTTCCAGGTAGATTAGGCTGAGAGAGAGTGAATCTCCCAGGTTCACCTGGTGAGCTTCATGGCTGAGATTTGAACTTGGACCTGCTGGGCCTTTTGTAACACTATAAGCACTGCATTTGAAAGAAAAGATTCCAGTGTCATCACCATACTCATAAATCAAACAAAACATTTATTTAATTCATTTATACATTGCCTTTCCACCCAGTGGGGACTCAAAGTGGCTTACAACATTCAGCTCTCTTTCCTTTTATCCTCACATCAACTTTGTGAGGCAGGTTAAGCTGAGAGAGTGTGTGACTGGCCCAAGGTCGCTCAGTGAGCTTCCATGGCATGAGTGGGGATTTGAACTTTGATCTTCCCGATATTAGTCCAGCGGTCTTAACCACTACACCACACTGGCTTTCTCTAGACAACTGGGTGGATCCAGCTATCCAACGGAACAACCGCTTAAGTCGGAGAAAGGCTTCTTAAATTGGAAACTTGCATTTTTCTTTATTGGACATTATATATAGTGAGATGTTTAATGTTTGGACTATACCACCTTAAACTGTGAAAACAGAATATTTTGGGAAACTTCACCATATCAAAACAGTGCTGGATTAATTAATTATCATCAGGACTTTTTTGTAACAGGAACTCCTTTGCATATTAGGCCACACACACACACACACACACCCCGATGCAGCCAGTCCTCCAAGTGTATAGTAGGCCCTGTAAGAAGAGCCCTGTAAACTCTTGGAGGATTGGCTACATCCAGGGGGTATAGCCTAATATGTAAAGGAATTCCTGCTACAAAAAAAGCCCTGATTGTTGTTGGTTGTTATTGTTGTTGTATTCCTTGCCTTTCTGCCTTCGTCAGGGCCTCAAATGTGGCTAAAAGGTTAAAAACATACAGCATCAACCCACATAATCCAACCACATATTTTTTTAAAAAAATTAAAACCAAACAAAAACATAAATAAATCAATTAAAATCAAGCTAAAATACGAAATAAAAGAATAATGAAAACACAGGGCAGGCAGAAAGGGTCATGAGAGAACACCAAACCAAACCTGACAAAAAGCTTTACCAGCTGGTTGAAGACAGCAGCAGATGGGGGCAGGCAAATGTCCCTGGGGAGAGAGTTTCAAGGTTTTGTTGCCATGGCCAAAAAGGCCCTCTCTGGAGTTGCCAGCTCTCTGATCTCAGAAGGCAGAGGACCCTGAAGCAGGCCCTCAGAAGTGGTTGGGTTATGCTAACTTTTATTATTGGTGTACCAGTTTTCTAGATCCAGGCACCTTTTTCTTGTGGGAAACATTCACAACTATTTGCTGCCTCCATTTGAAGTAGTATGTTTTAAAATCTAGCCACCTCAGTCTCACACCACATTCTCGGGAACATAGAGATCTGCTCTAATCAATCCATTTTTGTCCTTCCTTCCTCCTCCCTTGACCTTGAAAGAAAGATGATCCACTTTCAGAGTTCGCTGTGCTTGTTACTCAAAGAAATCGTGAGCGATAGCTGGCCAAAAAAAATAGGGAGAGCGTCTCAGATGTGCCAATAACTCCAAAGACAGGATGGCTGAGAACACAAAAGATCAGGATGAAGGATCAAAAGCACCCACTTTACCTTGAAATGTTAAATCGCTGTGTATGATTTAGGTGACCATGAATTGGCATCATTAGCGCATCGCCGACAAGATATTGGCGTTCACAGTTCTTTTTAAAAAATTTCAAGCATTTGACTGATTGTGGTGCTAATAATAGCATGACACCGTAATTTTATTGTCAGGGTTTTTCTCGGACTTGGAACTGCCTCTGTCAATCTGTTGATGAATAAAAGTTATGTAAGACATTATTATTGAACAGTTCAGAAGGAGTTGCATTGAAGAGGCTGATAAGCTATAGCTTCTCTAAGGCTGAGGTCAGACGCACATAAACTGACGAGGTGCGCATGGATGAAAGCCAGATGCATGTCGGATTTTACACGGTTGTCCAAACATCAGCATCTGGCAATGGTCGTTGGCTCGTTCGTGTCCCGAACTGCCACGACTGAGACGCGGACTTTTTTTGATAGTACATTAAATCCGGAATAAGAATGCTTCTGACAACTCCCGCGCGTACTTTCTATGTTTGAATGCTCCATTGTAGCCGACTCGTTGCAAGCGCACATCCGCTTCTCTCTCTCCCCAGGGATATTTGCCTGCCCCCATCTGCTGCTGTCTTCAACCAGCTGGTAAAGCTTTTTGTCAGGTTTGGTTTGGTGTTCTCTCATGACCCTTTCTTCCTGCCCTGTGTTTTCATTATTGTTTTATTACGTATTTTACTCCAAATGATATCATTGCACAAGCAATTGTTGACTCAGCCTTCCAACCTTCCAAGGTCGGTAAAATATGCACCCAGCTTGCTGGGGGGGGGAAAGTATAGATGATTGGGGAAGGCAATGGCAAACCACCCCGTAAAAGGTCTGCCATGAAAACTTTGTGAAAGCAGTGTCACCCCAGAGTCGAAAACGACTGGTGCTTGCACAGGGGACCTTTCCTAAATGGGGGGGGGGGGGGGGAGGCAGATCACCCATCTTTGCTGTCTCCCTGCCAGGGGAGGAAGATGACCCACCTTTGCCGACTCCCCGCCAGGTGGAGAGATAGCAAAGAGAGTTGTCGTGCTCCCCCCATTTAAACACCACGGCAAGGTGTTTAAATGGGGGGGGGAGGAAGATCCCCACCTTTGCTGTCTCCCCGCCAGGCAGAGAGACAGCAAAGAGAGTTGCCATGCTCCCCCCCATTTAAACACCACGGTGGGGTGTTCAAATGGGGGGTGAGGAAGATCACCCACCTTTGCTGTCTCCCCGCCAGGCGGAGAGACAGCAAAGAGAACTCCTGGGCTTTCCCTTCCTTTCTGGGTGTTTAAATAAGGGGGGGGGGCAGATCGCCCACCTTTTCTGGCACCTTTTTTTTTTCTTAAAAGCCAAGCAAAATATCCCACACACTGCGCTTGAGCGAGTGTGGAATGCCATCTCAAAAAATGAGGTCCGGTTGAGACCTCTGATCAACCAGCGATGGGACCAACGCTGCTTAGAACTGAAGGATGGAGGGATGTCTGATCAGGAAATTCGTTGTAAAAAAGACGGGTTAGGGATAGATTTAATGGTGAGTGTGATCGCGGCCCAAGGCAGGGCTCCTTGGTTGTTTTATTTTGTGTTTTCCCCCCCCCCTCCTACTTCCTGAACATGACAATAGCTATGCTAGAAAAGACAAGGAATGTCTCTACTTGGCATTAGCAAATATTCAACTGTTTTGCTCTTTTTTTGGACTAGCTAGTGTAAAGTCTACTGGGGTGATTGCCAATCAGGGCTGGCCATAGACTGGCACCCTAGGCAAGGCTAACTTCTGGTGCCCCTCCCCCCCACTGATGACATCACTAGGGTTGCCAAGTCCAATTCAAGAAATATCTGGGGACTTTGGGGGCGGAGCCAGGAGACTTTAGGGGTGGAGCCAGAAACAAGGGTGTGACAAGCATAATTGAACTCCAAGGGAGTTCTGGCCATCACATTTAAAGGGACAGCACACCTTTTTAAATGCCTTTCTTCCATAGGAAATAATGAAGGATAGGGGCACCATCTTTTGGGCTCATAGAATTGGACCCCCTGGTCCAATTGTTTTGAAACTTGGGGGGTATTTTGGGGAGAGGCACTAGATGCTATACTAAAACTTTGGTGTCTCTACCTCAAAACATAGCCCCCCCTGAGCCCCCAATACCCGTGGATTAATTCCCCATTATTCCCTATGGAAATTGTTCTCCATAGGGAATAATAGAGTGCCCAGTAGACATTTCCCTCCCCCCATGCTTTGTAAAGGGGGGGAGGGCCTCCAAATCATGGAATCCCCTACCCCCCCCCTCTCTCTCTCACACAAATACTTACTGGGTCTTCTTCCTGCAGAACTTTACTTCATCTGAAAATGAAAGCAAAACAAAGGGAGGGGCCGTTCTCCGAAGCCCTTCCTGTTTCCTGCTCAGCCTTAAAGGCACATATTTTAAAAATGGACCTGCAGGAGCTTTAAAACTACATGGTGATTATAGGGGGCGGGGCTTCCCCCGCCGGCCAGTTGGCTGGGGGCGGGGAGAAGCCTGTGAAAACGGGGGATCCCCTGCTGGGACCTGGGGATTGGGAAGCCTAGACATCACCAAACCACATGAGGGGCACCCACAGAAAGCATTCCCACAACATTCCCAGAAAGCCAGTGCCCTAGGCAATTGCCTAGTTTGCTTAGTGGCAGGCCTGGCCCTGTAGCCAATGGAGGCATACAGTAGACAGAGATGCATTGCCTAGGCCAGGGGTCTCCACCATTGTCCTTACCAACAGCTTTCTTGATGCCTGGCTAAATGTTTTCAGAAAGTGAGCAGCGTTTGCCCAGTGAGACTTTTGAAAGAGCATTGCAGAACTGATTGGTTGTACAAGCTTTTCAAAAAGTTTGCTTTAGCAGCAGCTTCCACCAAAGCACAAAGGTCTTCCTTGTATGACTGAAGATAACCTGTGCAGCTATTTTGTGGCTCTATCTCCTGTGGCAGCCATTTTGTGGCTGCCCTTGTAGCTATGGCAACAGCCCTCCAGCAGAGGTGGTCTTTCCCATGACCAGAGACACCCTGGATAAGTTTCTGAACCTCCTAACATTGCACTCTAGAAAGCCAGGATTGACATGAGGGGTGTCAGGCAAGGAGAATACGAGACATTGGGCTGAGAGAGAGACTGGCACAACTGCAAGGCTGACAGTGTTAACAAATTCTTCCATGCAGTCCCCCTCCCTTCTTTCCTCTTCTCTGTGAAACAGCAGCTGGGCAATCGCTATCTATGCCCCCAAGCTTCAGGAACCTATGGCTAAGAAGTTTCCTATAGTCTGCCTGCAATGCAGATAAAGGATCACACACTAGCCCAACTTCTCTGACATGAACGGATTATATTTGGTAATGTTTCCTGTCTCTACTCCTGCCACACTATGGTATCAATGGTATATCTTCCTTCCAGCTAATCACTTCATTCCTGAAGTGATTCTTTCAGTTGTCTGTCACATATCTGTATTTCCTCCCTTTCTATTCCAGGCTACCAAGGAAAACATTAACTTTCCAGTTCCACTGAAGAACCACTGAAGAACCATTTCTACACTTATTAGGAAACATCTCACCTTTTACCTGGGAACTTGGGGAACTCCAGACACTGCTTTGTTCAGCAGCTCAAATCTCATCATACTGTAGTCACCCTATTGTCACACTAGCTCACCCATGTTATTGTACCTTCAGCATACATTTTGGGGTATAAGTACACCTGGTCCATCACATGCCCAAATTCTATTATTTTCTTTTTTAAAACATCTTTGATTTTATATTGGCCCGGTCATTGGCTCAAGAAGGGTTTAAAGGGAAAGATCTCTGTAAACATAGGTAGCAGATGCTGTTTGCACCCCAACTCTTGCTAGCTTTGTCTTTTTGCTAATTTCTCCAACATAAAATCAAAAGGCAACATCTTGAAGTAAAGCTGTTGGGGTAACAGTGCACTACACTGTATCAGAATTTTAAAGGTGCCCACAGGGTCAAAAAGATTGGAGACCCTACCCTGACCTGGATAGCCAAGGCAAGCCAGATCTCATCAGGTCTGGAAGGTAAGTAGGGTTGATTCTGGCGTGTACTTGGATGGGAGACCTTCTTGAAACACCAGCAGTCGGGAGGAAAGGGGCAGACTTTATTCAGCTACCTCTCTGAATATCCTCCAGGCCCCCAGTCAGGGTCAGTCACCAGAGGTTGCCATGACTTCCAAATGTGTGTATGTGTGTGTATACACACAGAGAAATACAAAAATACAAAAAAAAAAGAGTTAGAGACCCATGGCCTAGGCCACTCATGATGTCAAGACTGATGAACAAGGTTTGCCTTCATCACAAGGACATTCCCAGTTCTAGCACTTTCTTTTTCTCCATTTATTTATTTGGAATAAAGATAGTTTCTTTGTGGAGATACCATCAAAATGTAGGCAAAAACCTGTCCTTACCTTAATAGTGCCAGAAAGGATATTTGTTCTAAAGCCCACCTCCCGGATTTCAGCTCATTTCTTTCTCTCTTAGGAATCAATGGGATACATTATACTGTATACTTTAAACTGCACTGAGGATCAATTTCTTGGTCACAGCAGATTGTGAGACAAGTTTATGACAAAGAGATAGAACCCAAGAAATCTAAACATCTAGCATGCTCGTTAGCTGTGTATTTTAGCATGAAAACATTGAAAGATGAGAATGTAAATATGATGAGAATAAATATTTATGTAAGCATGACTCATAGAATAATAGAATGATAGAGTTGGAAGGGATCTCCAACGTCATGGAGCTTGTGCTGGCCATGTTTGCAGGTGCATGCCAGCAGACCCAACAACTCCCTTCCCCTTGTTGAAAGACAGAAATATTTTTTTAAAAATTATTCAACTGACTACACCATGTACAAAATATAATAGTGACTTATTCTGTGTTCAACAAGCTAGTCACATTAATAACTCAGCTCTGACTCTAGAGGATATGTACCACTTTTCTGGGGACTGAGGAAATTTAACTTCTCAAGCGGTGCCAGATTTAACACAAGCCTGTCACTTATAGCCAAGGCCCTATTGACCCAACCATCATTCAGTAGCACAAGCAGTTACAAAGGTTTCAAGCTGCTCAGGACAGTGCTTGACTCAAATTTTGATTTAAGCAGCTTTGAAGGAATCTGGCCAGGAACTCACCTTGTATCTAAGTAGGGAGGTTCTATCAAGTTACTTTCACCTTGCATCTTTGTTCTCAGCATCCCTGCAAGGCGCTCCTCATACTTTATCTGTGTGGTGGAAGGGAAGGAAATGAACCTACTGCCTTCCATACGAAACCTCACAGTGGCACAATGCAGTTCTAAGCATTGCCTAATGCAAGGGTGGCCAAACTTGCTTAACATAGAAGCCACAAAGAATAAATGTCAGGTGTTTGAGAGCTGGAAGGAAGGAGAGGGAGAAGTAGAAAGAAAAGAACTAACATTTAATGCATTCTACAAACCACTGGCTGGCTTGGATTGGAGAAGTGATTTAAAGAGAGAAATGCCCTCTCCAAGTTGGCCAGCGGGGTGGTGGGGGCTTTGAGAGCCACACAATATGTGTGAAAGAGTCACATGTGGCTTCCGAGCCACAGTTTGGCCACTCCTGGTCTAATGTATCATCAAGTTGCAACCAACATTAGACAATCCCAGCAAGAGGCTTTCAAGGCAAGTGAGAAGTACAGGTAGTTTGCCATTGCTTTCCTCAGCAGTCTTCCTCAGCAGTCTCCCATGCAAGTTCTTCTGCCCCTTCTTAATTTCTGAGATCTGAAAAGACTGGCCTATACCATGCTGCCTTCCCTTCCTACACGAGTGATGCCTTTCCATGTCAAGTAAAGTCAGGTTGAATGATGTAGCTCTGCTTTAGGACACTCTGTCTATGTTGGAGCTGGGCACAAGAATTCAAATGACCAGTTTCCATCTAAATGCACAAGTGAACTTTCTGTGAACTTAGGCGGAGGTATGTGTGAATGTCCTGCATTGTGCCAGGGGTTGGACTAGATGACCCTGGAGATCCCTTCCAATTCTGTGATTCTATGAATTTCAGTTGCATCTCCCAATGAAATCCCAAATACTTATTGCTAAAGGGTGGTGTGTGTGCTGTATGGTTGCAAGCCCCGCTCTGGCCACTGGCAGGAGACTGTGGAGCGGAAGGCCCACGTCCTGGCCATACACCCTCTGAAAAAAATGCCATATTAAGAAAAATCTGTTAAGCCTTGAGGTCAGTCGAGCTACTTTTGCTGTTCAAACATCTTGTCCTGAAAGCAAAAGAGATCCCCCAACAACCTGCATGTTGTATAAACACGTCTGATTTCTCATTTTGAATATCATTTTAATGTTAATAAGATAGTTGGCTGTTTGTTTTGATGGAAAACAGGCATTGTTTGAAAGACTGGGAAACAGGTGTTTGTATTTGAAGCAAATAGGCAGCATTCTCTTTTTTCTCTGACAAAGGCTCAATGGGGAAAAATATCCCCCCCACCCCCACCCCTCCTCTCTCCATTGCTCATTTCCACTTGCATCTCAAGCAACCAAATGGGACCGGAAAAACTGAGTGAGGAGTATACTGAATACTCCCTGATTGCATCAGCGGTCATGGATTGCTCTGCAAATTCGGTGAGCTCCAACAATCTAATGTGGGCTGCACAGAGAAATAAGGAATTGTGCTGATTCTCTTGTGGCTGGGAAAGAGAGGGGGGGGGATTGGGCTTTTGACAATTGAAAAATGTTCCGTTAGCACCTGAAGTGATTTGGAGGCAGCCTCTTTTTCTCCCGTTCTCTCAGCTGTGGTATCACCTGCTGTGCCAGGGGCACGTTAAATGTATGATGTTTTTATTGCACCGCCTTAAGCTGTGGTGCTTTGCAATATGAGGAGAGAGAGAAGAATCGTCAACCAGTAAATCCTCATATTTTTTTAAAAAAATGGTGGAAAAGAATTCTCTAGAATTCTCATTAAACCCTATGTCCTAGTAGGGCTGCCAGGTATGGGCTGGGAAATACCTGGGGATTTTGGGAGTGGATCCTAGGGAAGGCGGGGCTTGGGGAGGGGAGGGACCTCAGCAGAGTATAATGCCCTAGGCTCCACCCTCCAAAGCAACCATTGTTGTCCACGGGAACTGATCTTGGTCATCTGAAGATCACTTGTAATAGTGGGAGATATCCAGAGGCTGGCAAACTTACATCCTAAAAGGTAAAGGCAGTCTTCTGTGCAAGCACAGTCGTTTCCGACTCTGTGGTGACGCTGCATCGTGACGTTTTTGCAGCAGACTTTTTATGGGGTGGTTTGCCATTGTCTTCCCCAGTCATATACACTTTACCCCTAAGCATGCTGGGTACTCATTTTACTGACCTTGGAAGGATGGAAGGCTGAGTCAACCTTGAGCTGGCTAACTGAACCCAGCTTCCGCCGAGATCAAACTCAGATCATGAGCTAGGCTTCCCAACCCCCCCGCCCTGATGGGGGACCCCTGAATTTGCAGCCTTCTCTCCCGCTCTCCAAAAATCCGGAAGCGGGGGGGGGGGGGGAGAGAACATATGTGTAGGCATCATGTTGTTGTAGAGCTCCTGATCCATTTGTAAAATGTGTGCCCCTTTAAGGCTGCACAGGAAACAGGAAGGGCTTCATTGGAAAGGGTCAGTAACAGTTTCCATGGAGAACGGCCCCTCCCTTTCTTTTGCTTTCGTTTTCACAGCAAGTGAAGTTCTGCAGGAACAAGACCCAGTAAGTATTTGTGTGTGTGAGAGAGGGAGGGGGCAGGGGATTCCCTAGTTTGGAGGCCCTCCCCCCCTTTAGAAAGTGTGGGGGGGAGGGAAATGACTACTGGGCACTCTATTATTCCCTATGGAGAATGATTCCCATAGGGAATAATAGGGAATTGATCTGTGGGTATTGGGGGCTCTGGGGGGGCTATTTTTTGAGGTAGAGGCACCAAATTTTTAGTATAGCATCTAGTGCCTCTCCTCAAAATACCCCCCAAGTTACAAAACGATTGGACCAGAGGGTCCAATTCTATGAGCCCCAAAAGATGGTGCCCCTATCCTTAATTATTTCCTATGGAAGAAAGGCATTTAAAAAGGTGTGCTGTCCCTTTAAATGTGATGGCCAGAACTCCCTTGGAGTTCAATTATGCTTGTCACATCCTTGTTCCTGGCTCCACCCCCAAAGTCTCCTGGCTCCGCCCCCCAAGTCCCCAGATTTTTCTTTAATTGGACTTGGCAACCCTATCATGAGCTGAGCTTGGACTGCAATACTGCAGTTTACCACTCTGCACCACGGGGCTCTTAACTTACATCCTAGGTATATTGAAATAGATAGAAAATCTTCAATGGGAATTCTGAAACTTTTGGTTAGGTTTTTGTCCAGTACTGATTATTTCAAATACAGTGAATGTTTGTCTCTGGATCAAACTTGTCAGGATGCTGGGAGTGTTTTCATAGTTCTCAAGCATTTTCTAATGTTTCTGGCAGCCAGGCATTGGCTTGATTCATTTTGGGACTAGGGTAGGGCACTAGGCCTGCTTCATTTCCTTCATACAATTTGCTTGAACTAAAATATTCCAGGTAGCTGCTATTTGCCCTGTTGGGGCACAGATTAGGATTCATACAGAATGCTGATATGTTTGTCCAAATGTGGGAGATAGGAGCTTTCTATGGTCATTTCAGGTTAAGAAAATAACATGAGGGAAAAGAAGAAGATGATACTGGATTTATATCCCACCCTGTACTCTGAGTCTCAGAGCAGTCACAATCTCCTTTACCTTCACACAACAGACACCCTGTGAGGTAGGTGGGGCTGAGAGAGCTTTTACAGCAGCTGCTCTTTCAAGGACAACTCCTGTGAAAGCTACAGCTGACCCAAGGCCATTCCAGCAGGTGCAAGTGGAGGAGTGGGAAATCAAACCTGGTTCTCCCAGATAAGAGTCTAGAGGGAGGGAGCAGTAGTGGACTTGGAGGCCAAAACATCCCTGGAAAATTGTCTGTTTCCCTCCTGTCATGTTCCTGATGGAGGAGCACTCACTAGGAGCTTTGTATGGTCATTTCAGGTTAAGGAAATAACACAAGGGAAAAGAAGAAGATGATATTGGATTTATATCCCACCCTATTCTCTGAGTCTCAGAGTTTCACAGCGGTCACAATCTCCTTTACCTCCCCACCCCACCAGACACCCTGTGAGGTAGGTGGGGCTGAGAGAGCTCTTACAGCAGCTGCCTTTCAAGGATAACTTCTAAAAGAGCTATGGCTGACCCAAGGCCATCTCAGCAGCTGCAAGCGGAGGAGTGGGGAATCAAACCCGGTTCTCCCAGATAAGAGTCTGTGCTATACCAAACTGGCTTTCTGGTCCCTGGCTAATTTGAATCAGTCTCTTTCATGGTCATTTATAAAGGCAATGGTAGGGGTAGGGGGATGCTAGGGGCATTCTCATTGGACTTTGCAAGGATCCTCCCTTCAGTCATGAAAGGATTAAGCTGAAGTTTCTGAAGCCTAATAGCAGCAACTTTAGTACAGAACCAATTAGGTGTAGAGTATATTCTTCCCACAAAAAGGGGGAGGTTTTATTCTTAATGAGGGAACAAAGAAACAAGATGAAGCAGAACTAGAAAGAGGAATTAGTTAGACTGTTGTTTTATTTCCATGTAATCTTTTCCTAAATTTTGAAATAAGTGTTTTCTTAAAAGTTAAACCCACATTTCTCTATGCTGCATAATTCTAGTGTGCTTAATTTTCTCTGCTAAGTATCCAACAATTTTGACCACCGAACTTCCAGTTTGGTGTAATGGTTAAGTGCACAGACTCTAATGTGGGAGAACCAGGTTTGATTCCCCACTCCTCCACCTGCACCTGCTGGCATGACCTTGGATCCGTCATAACTCTCTCAGAGCTGTTCCTCTCAAGAGCAGTTCTTAGAGAGCTCTGTCAGCCACACCAACCTCACAGGATGTCTGTTGTGAGGAGGGGAAGAGAAAAGGAGACTGTAAGCTGTTCTAAGTCTTCAAGTGAAGGGCTGAGAATAAATCATCCTCCTCCTCCAACAGCAGCAACAACAACAACATCACCTCAAGTTTGATCCTCAGTCCTAAAGAAATTTCTGTTCTAGTTGAGTTCATCTGAAAAAGGACACTAGACGTTTCATTGATGAATGGGCAGATGAGTGGGCAGAGCATATCAAGTTTCACTGATGAATGAGCTGAGCAGATCAAAATGGGGTGCTGTGGAATCTGCTCACCAGTTGTATGACGGCCAAAACTAATTCCTGGAAAAGGCAATGTCTGGTGTACAGAGGAGAAGAGAAGAGGATGCAACAGAGCCAGGAAGAAGACAAATAGATAGGCTGGTGAGGTACTTCTCTCCTTTTAAATGTCATTCCTATCTTGTCTCCAGATTGCTACTCTCAGGGCAATTTCCACCTTCTTTTCAGAAGTGCCACATTCCACTCTAACTCTCTCTCTCAGCTAGAGATGTAGTTAGGAACCTACCTCTATCTCTACTCTTTCCTATCAAGTATATTAATTCCTAAATTAACCTTCCTCTACTCTTTAATCAGGTTGTGCACTATTACTATGTTAATTACTCTGCCATCAGGGGTTATGGTGGCCCAGATTAAGCACATCTCTTATCAAAGGCTGCAAGGTCACCAGAGGCTCTTGGTACAAATAGTTGAGAACAAAAGAACAAAGATGGTGACCTCCTGTGGTGCACAGCATGGTCACTTGATAGACAGACTTACAGAGAACCATTATCTAATTTGAAGAGAACAAATGAAGTGTCACCTTCTTGAAAATAACAAGAAGAAAATGATGATGATGACGACAACAACAACCAGGGTTTTTTTTTAACAGAAACGTACAGGAATGCTGCTCCGGCTGGCTTTGTGTCAGGGGATGTGGCCTAATATGCAAATGAGTTTCTGCTGGGCTTTTTCTACAAAAAAAAAGCCCTGAGGACAATGATGATGCCACTTTGCCACAAAATTCAGGGTCTCCTGGCAGTGAACCATCAAAACATTAAAAACAAAACTCAACATGCTTATATGTAAAGCAGTAACAGAATAGCTTAAAACAATTCAACAAGCACTAACACATAGACACACGCACTTAAACAGGAAGAAGGGTTATTATGAGGGTTATTGAAGGAACACCAAACCAAACAAAAAAGTTGTCACCTGCTGTCAGTGATAGAAGGCAAACAAATCTCTTTTGGGAGAGAACCCACAATTTTAGTGTCAAGCTGGAGAGAAAGCCTATTCTTGGGTTTCCACCCATCTAATTTCAGATGGTGGAGGCACCTGAAGCAGGACATAAGAACATAAGAGAAGCCATGTTGGATCAGGCCAACGGCCCATCAAGTCCAACACTCTGTGTCACACAGTGGCAAAAAAATTTATATACACACATACACTGTGGCTAATAGCCACTGATGGACCTGTGCTCCATATTTTTATCTAAACCCTTCTTGAAGGTGGCTATACTTGTGGCTGCCACCACCTCCTGTGGCAGTGAATTCCACATGTTAATCACCCTTTGGGTGAAGAAGTACTTCCTTTTATCCGTTTTAACCTGTCTGCTCAGCAATTTCATCGAATGCCCACGAGTTCTTGTATTGTGAGAAAGGGAGAAAAGTACTTCTTTCTCTACTTTCTCCATCCCATGCATTATCTAATGATGATGGCAGGCCAATATTTATTATGGTCAAAAACCAGCCTAAATTCACAACATCTCTTAAGATCATCTCACATTCATAAAACTAAAGGCTCTAAAAATCTATTTTGATAATTCCAACCATTTTTGCTTTCTAACTGCTCTAGCATAAAATTTTGCTACCACATAGGTTACAGGTTTCTGTGTATCTTCTAAGAGATATTTCCAATGATGATTATTATTAGACTTGCCAGGCCACAGCTGACAATCCCCATGAGCTACTGGAGTGTGGGGTCTGGTGCCCCAGCTTCAAGCAAGAGCATTGGCATCACTTTCAGTGAAAACTGGAAGAGCAAATCCTAGAGCATCCATCCTAGTGCTTCTGGTTTTTGCTGGAAGTGATGTTAGAATGCCAGCATGGTCATTATGCCCCCCATCTTGGTTCCTATTTACCTCCTGTTGGTACAGACACCAAATGACATCACAACAGATTGCCAAGAGGTCTATTGGAATACCTAGGGATTTGGCAGCCTTGACGACCGTAGTGGTTGGGTAGTTCACGTGGGTGTAGATAGTCCTTAAGGTTGTTTCATTCTCTACGAAAACTCACAATCTCCTGAAAATAGAAAATACAAACTGGTCAACTATTGAACAGTTCATCTTGAGTCCCCAAGCTATGTCCTGTAAATAAATCAAACATGACTGCTGTCCTCAGTTCCTGCACATACAATGCCCAACTCAGAAAATGACTATTGCATATGTGAACTTCAGCCTTTCCCACACCACCATTTTCCTGACCTGAAATAGTCCCATGAGTGCAATTTAGCCCACTAAGAATACCACAAGCATACACTTTAGTTTCCCTAATGGGCCAAAATATATCATTAATTTTAAGACTACAAATCCCATGATGTAGTGCATTTACACACAGAGAGATATGCATAAGAATGCCTAAAAGAATGAAATAAGCAACTGACACACTACTGAAGGAAATGAAATACCACCCCAACAGATCTGCATTCAAAATTTCCTGTAGATGTTCTCTAGAGAGTTTGGAACTAGTGGGTTTCTTTTGTGGGTTTTGCATACAGCTAGAAGAGATATAGTGAAAATCAAGTACATGTGATGGGAATTGCTGCATTATCCTCATTCAGAAGAAGCACCAAAGTTTCATTTCCTTTCCCTGAAATTTTTGATGGAAAATATATCTTCTCAGACTGGAATTAAATGACATATAAAGGAGATGCCTCGGTGTCTGATTTTAGCACAGCAATAAAAATTCTGCACAGATTCTGCAGAATATATTCTATTGAGGGTCATTGTTTAACATACAGCCATTGAACAGAAAAAAGGGGGGGGGGATGCATATTCTAGACTTGGAGATATGCCAGCATCACAGATAAATTTATCTGTCATCAGACCTCATCTATATAGCAGTAAGGTTTAGTAGGGATGTTATTTTTTATTTTTTGTTCAAATGTATCTGGATAATTTATAGAAGCAAAATATATTTCCATGTATCTTCTTTACCCCAAAGGCTCAGAATAACTTGTGTTTCAGATTTCACTACTTCCCCACTTACACTAGACTCAGTCACTTCCTATGTGTGTGTTTTTTTCTCTCCCTAAAAATCTAGTAACAGTTTTTTTTTTGGGGGGGGGGGGCAGCGGGGACCCAAAATGAGATTAACAGCCTTGGTCCTGTTTTGGCAATTGCCACTGAAAATTATGAGGGAAGGGAGAAGAAACAGGAGGAAATAAGAATTGTCCCTGAGGTTCACTGAAATTGAAAACTGGTGAATTTAGAGACCCTCCCCCCTTTAGAAAAAGGTAGCTGCTCAACATCCAGAACATTGACTCATGAAAAGCTTCATATCCCATTAACAATCTTCCAAGTGACTTGTTCTCCTGAGAGTTTTGTTTCTGTGATAAATATTTCCATGGGATGCATACTGAGCACAGTTTATGAGGTCTTCTGGCTTCTATGTAGCGCACCAAGCATTATGTAATGTATGTTTCTGAAAACCTGTTAGCATATTAATTACAGTATAAGCAGCAGGTTAAACTGGTAACTTTTTATGATTGCTCCAAATGAATATAAGTTTGCACAGAGAATGATTACTTAGTCAAATCTCTCCACAGCTATCTCTTTAGGACCACAGGACTTGTTATCAAGGTTCCGTTATTATCCACCATTGGGAACGCATAGCGGGGGGAAAAAAATATCTTTTCAGCCTCCAATAGAGTGCAATTGTGTATCCAGTGACCCAGTTTATATCACACATGCAGAATGCCCATCTATACAAAATCTGTGTATTCTATATGTAACACTAAGTTTTAGCTCTAGTTATTGCAGAAGCCAGTTGGAGCACTGGAAACTTGGAATGACACAGAGAACTACTGAAGATCCTCAGCAGTGCTAGCTCCGATAACTGTACTAAACCTTAAAGGACGAAATCTGGAGCATACTTAGGCTGCCTTTGCTCCTAGCCCCAGCACTGTGGGAGCCTGTTCTCCATGCTCAGGTCTCATCTACCTGTAAGTCACATGGAAGCTGCAGGAGACCATAAGTTCAAAGACCAGAGCTTTTTTGGTAGAAAAAGCCCAGCAGGAACTCTTACATATTAGGCCACAGCCTCTGACATCACCAATGTTTCACATGGGGCTTTTTGTAGAAAAAGCCCAGCATGAGCTTATTTGCATATTAGACCACACCCCCTGACACCAAGCCAGCTGGCACTGCGTTCCTGTGCGTTCCTGCTCAAAAAAAAAAAAAAGCCCTGTCAAAGACCAATGAAAGACCTGTGCAATTGGCTTCACCCACATGGCTACAATATTAATACACAGTAGGCTGTCCATTTGCTTTCTGGCAGCAGGTGAAAGGTTGATCCCACCCCTGGTACAGCAGCCCTCAATAATTTGAGGAGTGGGAGAAAAAAAATGGGGAGAAAGGGTGATGACTGTGACCGGGATTCCTTTTATCCGTTCTAACCTGACTGCTCAGCAATTTTATTGAATGTCCATGAGCTCTTGTATTGTGAGAAAGGGAGAAAAGTATTTCTTTCTCTACCTTCTCTATGCCTTAAAATGCTTCTTGAATTATAATTGTCATAATAAAACCTTACTCTTTTGCCTGTTGAAAAAACTGTAATAGTAATAAATAGTATGTCATGCTGCCTTAAAGAAATATAGATAAAAATGCAGGGGTGTGAGGACACCTTACTCTCATCATACTTTTAAAATTACTTTCTCCTATGTGGCCACAGTGGCATGATGAAGATTTCCATCTGTCTGATGTATATGTTTTGGTTATTTTCCTTTGTGTGTGTGTGTGTGTGGGGGGCTATTAGAAAGTTTGTCAAATCTTAGCGTTCAGCAAAATTCTCACAGGATGTTTGAACAGTGGAGCCCAGAAGCAAGTATTCTTCTTCTTCTTTTGGCTGGGGGAGACAGAGCACAATAAAATTTAGAGGTTCCGGAACACTGCTTCTGTTCACTCCTGCCCAAAATGAGGCCCGACAGCGACTCTCTAGGAATATCCTCAACTTCTATTATTTCTTTTACTGTAGAGATTAGAGGGATTTCCTAGAGCCTCACCTGGAAGTGGTGTCACCCCACCGTCCTCAGACATGGTTCCTAAAATCTCCTGGCATTTTCTAGGGCTGGGAACACTGACATTCAGTGAAAGGGGATAGCAGTTCCCTTGCTGTAGGCTTCCCAATCCCCAGGTCCCAAAGGGGGATCCCCCGGTTTTACAGGCTTCCCCCCTCCCCCAGCCAGCTGGCCAGCGGGAAAGCCCCGCCCCCAGAGCCATCATGCACCTCCACGAACGATTCCCATAGGGAATGATGGGGAATTGATCCGCGGGTATCGGGGGCTCTGGGGGGGCTGTTTTTTGAGATAGAGGCACCAAGTTTTCAGTATAGCATGTAGTGCCTCTCCCCAAAATACCTCCCAAGTTTCAAAAAGATTGGACCAGGGGGTCCAATTCTATGAGCCCCAAAAGAAGGTGCCCCTATCCTTCATTATTTCCTTTGGAAGGAAGGCATTTAAAAATGTGTGCAGTCCCTTTAAATGTGATGGCCAGAACTCCCTTGAAGTTCAATTATGCTTGTCACATCCTTGCTCTTGGCTCCGCCCCCAAAGTCTCCTGGCTCCACCCCAAAGTCCCCAGATTAAATTGGACTTGGCAGCCCTACCTTGCTGTTTTGCTGTGTGTGTGGAATAGGATTGCCAGTCCCCACATGGGGGCAGGGGATTCCCTGATTTGGAGGATCTCCCCCCCACTTCAGGGTCATCAGAAAGTGGGGGGGAGGGAAATATCTTCTGGGCACTCTGTTATTCCCCATGAAGACCGATTCCCATAGGGTATAATGGAGAATTGATCTCTGGGTATCTGGGGCTCTTGGGGGGGGGGCTGTGTTTTGAGATAGAGACACCAAATTTTCAGCATAGCATCTAGTGCCTTTTCTCAAAACACTCTCCAAGTTTCAAAAAGATTGGACATGGAGGTCCAATTCTATGAACCCCAAAAGAAGGTGCTGCTATCCTTCATTATTTCCAGTGGAGGGAAGACATTTAAAAGATGTGCAGTCCCTTTAAATGTGATGGCCAGAACTCCCTTTGGAGTTCAATTATGGTTGTCACAACCTAGCTCCTGGCTCCACCCCCAAAGTCCTCAGATATTTCTTGAATTGGACCCGGCAACCCTAGTGCAGAGTGGGGAAGCTGGGATTTAAACATATTAAAAACCACTGGAATCTGTGGGAATTAAATCTTGGTGATTGCCTATTCGTGTTCTCTATTCACACTTAATCTACATCACATTCCCAGTGTTTAAAAATCAATAATACTTGCATCTACTCTGTACCAAATTCCACTGATGCAACCCTTATGGACTCATTTTCAAGACAATCATTTATGTGGTACCTTACACTGTCAGACCATTAGTATAGGAAAGGCAGTCCTGTCTGCTTTCACTGACAACAGTTCTCTAGGGTCACAGGTCTTTTATATCTCTTGCTACCTGAACGTTTTAACTGGAGATGCCAGGAATGGAACCTGACACCTTTTTCATGCCGAGCAGATGCTCTACCACTCAGCTGCGGGGTGGGGGGAGGGATAGATGACAGATGAGTAGCAAACATTTGAAAGATTCTTAGTTTCTCTTAGACTTACATGGCACCTACAGTTACCTTCAAAAAGAACATTGGAATTAAATGGTAAGGTGCTGCAGTTGCAGAACAGGCCTTGCACATCTCCTAGCATTTAGGGCAGAAATGAAAGAGGAGAGACCTTTTGGAAAGAGTTTCTGTCTCACAAGAAAAGAGACCTCTAGTTCAGTGATGTGTGTGTAGGGCAGCGAACCTAGGGGAAATGTTAGTGTTCCTTTAAACTGGCAAGGTCAAATTCTGGAGGCTGGACTAGATGACCCTGGAGGTCCCTTCCAGCGCTATGATTCTAGATCACAAAGGAATTCCTCCCCAAAACTCCTTGCAGTAGCCATTTTAAGGACAATGGTCTTCAGTAATACACATAGTATTGGAGAGGTGACAGCATAGGAACATTTTAATAAAGGCAAATACTGAAATAGGATGTTTTTAGTCTAAATAAACTCCAGGGGGAGCCATGATGCATACTTTCCATTTTTCAGAGTTTGTGGACAGCTTCTCTTGTACTTCTAGCTTCCTTTTGCATTTCTCTGACTGTATTTTAGGTAGGCTTGCCAATGCAGCCTTGTTAAATATCTGGAGTTTGGGGGACAGTGTCTTTGTGCTTGCCAGTCTCCAGGTGGAGCCAGGAGTTCTCTCAGGATTACAACTGGTCTCTAGACTACCAATTAAAGTTTCCCGGGAGGAAACAGAAGTTTCGAAGGGCAATGCTACTAGGGTTGCAAGCTCTGGGTTGGGAAATACCTGGAGATTTGGGGGTGCAGCCTGGAGAGGGCAGGGTTTGGGGAGGGGAGGGGAGGGACCTCAGCAGCATATAATGCCATGCAGTCTAACTTCCAAAGCAGGTATTTTCTCCAGGAGATCTCTGTTGTCTGGAGACCAGTAATTCCATGAGATCTCCAACCATCACCTGGAGGTTGGAAACCCTATCTCATTTGCACTGAGCCAGTTTGGTGTAGTGGCTAAGTGCATGGACTCTTATATGGGAGAACCGGGTTTGATTCCTCACTCTTCCACTTGCAGATGCTGGAATGGCCTTGAATCAGCCATAGCTTTCGTAGGAGTTGTCCTAGAAAGGGCAGCTTCTGTGAGAGCTCTCTCAGCCCCACCCACCTCACAGAGTGTCTGTTGTGGGGGAGGAAGGTAAAGGAGATTGCGACCACTCTGAGACTCTGAGATTCGGAGTGAGGGGCGGGATATAAATCCAATATCTTCTTCTTCTTCTTACCTCTCCTCCATTTCTGCTCTCCCTAACTACCTCCTCCAAATCTCCAGGAATTTCCCCATTTTAATCCTGCATACATCATTCTCCCTTCTGCTCATTTTATCTTCACAAAAGTGCTGTTGGCTGAGAGACTGTGATTGGCTCATGGTCTCCCACCGTAATAGAATGGGAATTTGAATCCAGGTCTCTCAGATCCTAGATTAACATGCTCATCACAACATCAAAATTGACTCTGTTTCTCCATTCTGTTCTTTATGCATTCATTCGTATCAATTTTTTTCCCAGCCACAAAACAGAAACCTCAGGTGGCCAACGGTCAATAAAATCAAAATAAAATGACAATTAAAATAAAAAAAATGAAAAGAACACCCAAATGCAGAACAGCATGAGTAGCCAATTGTATTTTCAGTTTTGTCCCTTGTTATAGACCCAGGATGTTGCCAAATAAATGGGATTCCTCTTGCAAGCTTAACATGCTGTTTACCATACAGAAGCATAGCTGATGGATGCAAAGAGATTTGGAATATTTTCATATATCAAGGACCAGGGGTCGTTTTGTAGAAAAATAGGTGGTGGAGCTCATCCAGGGATTGTTATGCAGCTACACATACTATTCCATGGACAAGGAGGTAGAACTCTCAGAAGGAGGAGGTGGAACTCTCAAAAAGGTTCAGGGGCTGTGTTCCTGTGAGCTCCCACTGAATCAGAGGCCTTCTGCTGCTGCTGATGATGATGATGGAAGAAGAAGAAGTGTTTGATTGGTAGATAGTGCAGTTCAATATCTAGTCAAGTTCTTGGGAACTGCGAGCATGCTCAGAGCTGGCTCCATGCATGCCCGCTGCCTTTCAGACTCTGCTGAGGCTTCCCGACTCTGTAAAGTCCGGTGGGGGGGGGCATGGCAATGACATCATTTTTCTACAAAATGACCCCTGATCATCATCATCATCATCATCATCATCATCATCAAAACTACATCTGCAGTTCCCAAAAACTTGGATAGATGTTGAATTGCAGAATACCATTTACCAGTCAAATATCTATGACAATCAATAATACTCATTGAGGTCAATGGCATTCTGTAAGGTTTTGCTCAGATACTATCATAAGACTCCTTGAGGGTAGGCAAAAGAAACTTTTTAAATAGATCAGACAGCAACCATTATCAGCATACATTAGCAAGGCTGTGTCTTGCCAGACTAAGGTGGATTGGTGGTTCCCCAGCAATTATTCTTTACAATGTAATGGCTCCCCTTTTTCCCATGCCCGCCAAAGTCATTTGAATTAATTAATATAAAGTTCCTTCTCAGGCCTTAGTGTTATTTCCCATCAAGGTCACATTCCACATATTCTTTCCTTTTCAGTTGGCCCATATCAGCGTTACTCAGAGGGACCAGATTAGAGCTGTCTCCCTGTGCTCTTCTTCCATCGGAGTCCTGGAACATCTCACTACATATAGTACACTAAATGTCTAAAGAAATCAATGGGTGTTAATATTTCTGAATGCAATTACATCACAGGGTTAGTACATCATACAAATACATCAGCATAATAGTCAGTTGTTAATAAGCAAAGATAATAATACCAGCAAAACACATAGCATTTCCACCTCCAACTATACCTGTCAGGTTCTTGTTTCTGACACATCCACTCCAATATGCCCAGGATCAACGACCTAGAAGCTCAGGAGATTTTAAATGCAGGGATGATATCAGCTCTCTTTGAGAATCCAGCTGTGCTCAACTTCATTGTGAATTTGCCCTTTCTACAACACCGTGTTGGCTGCTTCCAAGGAATGTGTATTTAATGAATTAATGTTTGTGCAATGCTTTGAAATGCTGAAGTGCTGTATAAGTGCTAAAAGTTGTTATTACTTTTCCAGTATTGAATACAGTATGATCACAACCTGCTGTTAATAACAGGCACTGTGCTCTCCCTCCAGTCACATTTACCCACTCACTCTTGGCTATTAGTGCAGCTTGGAGTGAAAAAAGCTATTGTAAACCAAAGCATAACAAAATTATAACCCTTTGCCCTCCCACTGCTAAAAATATCTGTGTATAAATGTTATATATATATATATATATATATATATATATATATATATACACTAACCATTGTGAGTCTGACATAAATGGGGAGAGAGCATGAAATCTCCCTCTCGATACCAGTGACAAGAAAGATGATAAGCTATGTTCTTATTCAGCAAAGTTTCATGGAATTTTCCTTTTCCCGTATCTGGTCTAGATTCTCATCTCCTCCTCTGTTTATTTCCCCCTATTATCCTGTGTTATATCACAGCAGGTTTTTTTCTTCTCTTTGAGAGCTGCAGACAGAATAAGACAGATGTACCAAATGCAAAGATAGGAAGGGACTGGTTTCCATAGTGACTGTAACCCTGTTCCTGGGCCTGGTTGTAGTTTCGCTGTAAGCGTTAGACACAAGGGAACGTATGCCTATTAAAATGCCCATTACCTTCAGGCCTCGATGTACTGTCCACTGACTTGGCATTTAGGTAGTAAAATTTAGCGCCAGGCCAAAACAGAGTTGTCTTTTTCATGCTTTTGGGCCTTGCAAATCACCTCACAGGGGATTTTTCATACCCCATCTCATTTTGAAAAATTCTACCCTTTAACTCAGGATGTGCAAGTGGCAAAAGATGGTTCTCCTTTTGTCCAGTTTTGCCTCCTGTGAAGTACGTGAAGCTGAAAGGTCGCTGGCTGAAAGTTACCCAGTGAGCTGTGTGGAATTTGAACCCATATCTCCCCAGCCCTGGTTCAGAACTCAAGCCACCGCATTAGCTGTTTGCAAACACTTGTGAAATGGATCCTAACTTTGTACCACTTTGCATTCTTAACCACTGCCCACCAGCTATATGTAGCTTTGCTCACTCTGCCTCATTCCATTGTCTGATTAAGTGTGCATGCATATGAAAGCTTACATTCTGAATAAAACTTTATTGGTTTTAAAGGTGCTACTGGACTCCTACTTTGGTTTGTCTTATATTTGATAGGCCATGAAGAACTCGTCAACTAACTAAAGAGATATATTAAATAAACTGGAGCGTACAGTAGCCTGCTTTCTCTACTATGCCATTTCCGAGCTGAGAGCCTCTTGCTGATGGATTTTAAACAGCTACAAACAGCAAATGGCATTCCTGAGGTGCTCGCTAAGGAATAATTCACACAGCCTTTTGGGTGTGATGGAAGATAGGATATGGTGTTTATGATACTGACGGAATCTGAAAGCTCCTACGGAGGCCTGTTTAAGGCTAGACATTTATTCATGGAGCATTGTCCCCATTGAAAGTCTTGCTGTTGACAAAGCAGGAGTTGAAACTCAGCCATCAAGTTGGCAAGAAAATGGTGGTTCCCTAGACCACTGCACGAGTCAGTGTAATATAGTAGCAGATTGATGGGCTAAGACTGTAGACCTGAGTTCAACCCCCCCCCCCCCCCCCCCAGCCATGAAGCTCTTGGGTGATCTTGGGAGAGCCAGTTTGGTGTAGTGGTTAAGTGTGTGGACTCTTAACTGGGAGAACCGGGTTTGATTCCCCACTCCTCCACTTGCACCTGCTAGAATGGCCTTGGGTCCGGCATAGCTCTGGCAGAGATTGTCCTTGAAAGGGCAGCTGCTGTGAGAGCCCTCTCCAGCCTCACCCACCTCACAGGGTGTCTGTTGTGGGGGAGGAAGGTAAAGGAGATTGTGAGCCACTCTGAGACTCTTTGGAGTGGAGGGCGGGATATAAATCCAATATCTTCTTCTTCTACTTACACACACCTTTTCTTGGTTTAACCTACCTCACAGAGTTGTTGTGAGAATAAAGTAGAGGAGGAGAAGAAGAGAAGGAGGAGGAGATTGGATTTATACCACACCTTTCTCAGAGCAGCTTAAAATTGCCTTTCCTTCCTCTCCCCACAACAGAGACCCTATCTGGTGGGTACGGCTGACAGACCCAGTTTGGTGTAGTGGTTAAGTGCATGGTCTTTTATCTGGGAGAACTGGGTTTGATTCCTCACTCTCCACATGCAACTGCTGGAGTGACCTTGGGTCACTCATAATTCTCAAGAGCAGTTCTTGGAGAGCTCTCTCAGCCCCACCTACCTCACAGGGTGTCTGTTTTGAGGAGGGAAGGGAAAGGAGATTGTAAACTGCTCCGAGACTCCTTCAGATAATTAAGGACAGGGTATAAATCCAATCTCTTCCTCTTCTTCTTTTGCTCTGAGACCCCTTTGGGTAGTGAATGGCAGGGTATAAATCCAATTTCTTCTCGTCCTCCTCCTCCTCCTCCTCCTCCTCCTGTGTTGAGATAAAAATCTTACATATGAACATATGACGCTGCCATATACTGATTCAGATCATTGGTCCATCAATGTCAGTATTGTCCACTCAGACTGGCAGTGGCTCTCCAGGTCTCAAGCGGAGGTTTTTCACGCCTATTTGCCTGGACCCTTTTTAGTTGGAGATGCCAGGGATTGAACCTGGGACCTTCTGCTTCCCAAGCAGATGCTCTACCACTGAGCCACTATCTTGTGCTGGGGGACTGGAGAACATGTGCAAGAGAAGCCTAGTACACCTTATCAGCCTCCAAAAATCACTTTTGGCCCTCCTTCTTGTGTTGTTTATGTGTTTTAACTGAATTTTATATTTTAACTGTATTTTAATTGATTTTTTAAAATGTTTGTTACTTTGTGGATCCTGTTTGGATGGCAGAGTGGCATAAAAATGTTTTAAATAAACAACCTGAGGACGGCATGGGACGGAGACAGTGCTGGTCGCCTTGGTGGATGACCTCCAGTGGCATCTGGATCGAGGCGGTGTGGCGGTGCTGATGTTGTTAGACCTGTTGGCCGCGTTCGACACGGTCGACCATCGGCTGCTGACCCACCGCCTCGCTGATGTTGGGGTTAGGGGGTCGGCCTTACAATGGCTTTCCTCCTTCCTTGAAGATCGGGGACAAAGGGTGGCAATCTGGTTAAGGCTGAGCGGGCTGAAACTGAATCCGGCGAAGACAGAGGTCCTTTGCTTGGGTCGGGGCGCTCTAGGAGGGGAAATACCTCTCCCAGTCTTTGACGGGGTGCCGAGTCAGAAGCCTGGGAGTCCTACTGGAGCCCTCATTATCAATGGAGGCCCAGATAGCAGCCGCTGCCAAGTCAGCCTTTTTTCATCTGAGGCGGGCAAGGCAGTTGGCTCCCTTCTTAGAACGCCGGGACCTGGCAACAGTGATCCACGCAACGGTCCCCTCGAGACTAGATTGCTGTAATGCCCTCTACATGGGGCTGCCTTTGTGCCGAACCCAGAAGCTGCAGCTAGTGGAATCAGCTCCCAGAAGAAATGCGGGCCCTGCGGGTCTTTGAACAGTTCCGCAGGCCCTGCAAGACCACCTTGTTCCGAATGGCCTTCACCAGCTGAAACTGCTAAACTGCTAAGCAAACTTGCCAGCGATCATAGCACCAAATACACTAATGTCCTTTTAAAGAATTTTAATATATTTTAATCAATTGTAGTTAAAATGTTATTTATTGTACAATATATGCATTAAGTTCTTGTTGTTAGCCGCCCTGAGCCGCTTTGGCGGGGAGGGCGGGATACAAATAAAATGTAATGATGATGATGATGAGGACTGGTCAACAGTGATGAAGAAGAGAAGAAAAGATTGGATTTATACCCCGGTCTCAGAGTGGATTGCAATCTCCTTTCCCTTCCCCTTCCTACAATTTATTTATTTATTTATTTATTTATTACTTTACATTTATATCCCGCCCTCTCCGCAAGCGGACTCAGGGCGGCTTACAATATCATAAAAACAATCAATTCCATAAAACATATAAAACCATAATACACTTATCAGTTTAAAACGATTTGCGCTGTCTCAATCCAGTCTGGCGGTAGTGGGTTCTGACTATGATCGTCAGCTTCTGCAGGATGTCCGGTGGCAGCCCACTTTCAGTCAACCAGAAAAGCCTGTCTGAACAGTTCGGTCTTACAGGCCCTGCGGAACGCCGACAAATCCCGCAGGGCCCTTATAGCTTCTGGGAGGGTGTTCCAAAGTTCTGGTGCTGCCACCGAGAAAGCCCTAGATCTTGTTGTGCATAGCCTGGCTTCTTTTGGGCCAGAAGCAGACAGCAGATTTTTTGTCCCTGATCGCAGTGCTCTCTGGGGGATATGTGGGGAAAGGCGGTCCCGTAGATAGGCAGGTCCCTGACCATAAAGGGCTTTAAAGGTTAGTACCAACACCTTGAAGCGAACTCGGAACACAACAGGCAACCAGTGCAGCTCTCTCAGCACTGGCTGAATGTGCTCCCGTCGTGGTAGCCCCATTAACAGCCGTGCTGCAGCGTTCTGCACTAGTTGTAGTCTCCGGGTTAGCGTCAGGGGTAGCCCCATGTAGAGAGCATTACAGTGATCTATTCTTGAGGTGACCGTAGCATGGATTACCGTCGCTAGGTCGCTGCGCTCCAGGTAAGGGGCCAGCTGCCGTGCTTGCCGAAGATGGAAAAAGGCAGATCTAACAGTGGCTGCCACCTGAGCCTCCATTGTAAGGGAGGACTCAAGGAGCACGCCTAAGCTCTTGACCTTGGGGACCGGTATCAGTGGCACCCCGTCAAGGGCCGGCAGCTGGATCTCTCTCCCTGGACCGCCCCGACCCAGGTAGAGAACCTCCGTCTTCGTCGGATTCAATTTCAGCCGACTCAGTCTGAGCCAAGAGGCCACGGCTTGTAATGCCAGGTCTAGATTTTCCAGGGTACAGTCAGACTGGCCACCCATCATTAGGTAGAGCTGGGTGTCATCCGCATATTGATGGCAACCCAGTCCATACCTCCTGACAATCTGGGCAAGGGGGCGCATATAGATATTAAATAGCATCAGGGATAGGACCGCTCCCTGCGGCACCCCGCAACTAAGGGAGTGCCTCTGGGATGCTTCCTCCCCTATCACCACCCTTTGTCCCCGATCTTGGAGAAAGGAAGTCAGCCACTGCAAGGCAGATCCCTGTATCCCCACATCGGTGAGGCAGTCTGTCAGTAGCTGGTGGTCAACTGTGTCAAAAGCGGCTGACAGATCTAATAACAGCAGCACTGCAGAGCCGCCCTGATCCAGATGTCACATAAGATCATCCATGAGGGCGACCAGAACTGTCTCCGTCCCGTGACCTGGCCGGAAGCCGGACTGGAATGGATCAGATACCCTGTGAGGTAGGTGGGGTTGAGAGAGCTCTGACAGAAACTTCTCTTGAGAGGAACAGCTCTGTGAAAACTTGTGACTGACTCAAGGCCACATCAGCAGGTGCATGTCATGGGTGAAGAATCAAACCCGGTTCTCCTAGATAAGAGCCCACACATTTAACCACTACACCAAACTGGCTCTCAGTGCTTAAATGAACTCCTCTTTTAACAGACCTTTTGGTGTTACATTGTAACTGAATCTTGAGAGGTTCATTTATGGCATTTCTGATTTCAGAACAAATCCACTCATTTATCAGTCAACGGATGCAGAACAATCCTGTTCCCTCTATTGTAAGAAAAAGCCCCCTACTTTTCATACACATGGACATCGTGATCACCAGTATGGTTGCCAGGGTGCCTGGAGTTTTCACTCGCACACATCTGCTCTAAGAAGTGGACTTTGCCCACGGTTTCGAAGGCTTATGTGGATACTATAAGCCTCAGCTTTGCAGCAGCATTCTACATCTCTGGATGGGTGTTAGCCAGAACTACAGACGAGCTTCCAGCTGTTCCTTGTGTGCCCAGTCTTGGCCACTGCAGTGGAAGAAGCCATGCCACCATGAACTGTACAGGCAAACAGTTTCCAGCCTGTTTACTTGAACCAAAGGCTAACACCACCAGAATCCATCTTGTTTTCCTGACTCCATAGCCAACAGCTGCGTCAACTTCTGCATAAGGCAATCAAGCATATCTTAGGCATGGATCCTGCCAGACCACTCAAGCCTTTGTCCAACAGAACTCAAGACAAAGACTGGTGCCAAGAAGAAGACTAAAGAAGTGGAAGACCATCTTCAGCCAGAGCCAAGTTCCTTTGTACAAACTGAGTGTTACCCAGGCCACAATTTGACTCTCTATTGTCACCCTTTCAGATAAGTTCCCTAATCCTGAGTGTTCCCCACCCAGTAGTCACTTCTATTCTTCTTTCCAACTGTCACTTTGGAGCCTCCCCCTGGTCCATTTCAATCTGAAAGTTCTCTCAGGTATCCAGGATCCAGGCAAGTCCATTGGTCAAGAGCAAGCACCCAAGTAGGTGCCACCAATGGACTTTCTATTGGCTACTGCAGTAGTCCAGCCCTTATGGTCACTGCAGAGACTCCCCTTTCTCCTCCCTCATACCTCCCAGCCCCTGAGGGTCTAAGGTAGTCTATTTAACCTCTGACCCAACTCCACTCATGCGTGCTTCTATCAGTATCCCACCTTCCGCTGCATAGATCCATCCCTGATTCCTGATCAGTTTCGGGTCCCCTACCCGCACCCTCACTCGTCGCCAATTGGAGCCTTCCCCGAAGACTATGACAGGTAAATATTACCCTGTGTGTCTACCCTTGTGTTCCCCTATCCATCTATCTATATTTCCTAGGACTGTATGTGTGATTGTATGAACATTTTATCTTGTATGGAAGTCTATATATATTTCCAATAAATTATAATTGAGTTTACTAAATTAGAGTCCCTATTATTTTAAGCATTACTCTCTGGACGTGTATCTTGTATACATTGGGAAAAGATCCCTAGTGAGCCAGGTGCCCACCTGACTAATTCTCCAACCTTGTTTTGAGGGCATTTCGGCTTACACTATAGCTGTTTCCTGGCATGCAACATCTTCATGACCAATGTCTGAAGTAGCTGGTTCTTTAATAATTAATAATAATAATAGCATTTCTGTAATGCTTTCAAGTGGTCTAAGTATTTAACAAATATCATTGTATGATCCTTACAATAACCTAGTAAAGTAAGCCAATGCCATCATCTTCATATCGTAGACAGTGTGCTGAGACTGAGAGAGGAGAGCTCCATCTCATCACTCCTATGATAAGTTATCCCCTTCGCATGCATCTTTAAAGTGCTCTAACATTTCTCCTCACCTAGCAGTTTTCAAAACTAACAGGTAGATGGCATCATACCACTATTTTTTCACATCTAGAAGCCATGTCTTGGGTTGCCAGATATTCTTATATGTGCACATTTTGCTGGCCACAGTATCTGATTCTCAGGACATAAAGATCAACAGAACAGGTGTCTGTAATACAAAATCTGATTCACTTTTTTTTTTCTAACTGAAGCATATTGATCTTTAAGGAAATGTCTAACACAAAGGGCCCATTCCACTAGAGACTGGTGACTCTCAAAATGTCACTGCTATGATTGAACATAAAAGGGTGTGTGTGTGTGTGTGTACATGAGAGAGAGAGAGAGAGAGAGAGAGGGAGAGAGAGGTAGGCAGGGATATACATTGTTCGGCCATCCTATATCACAAGCTGTTTGGCAGTTTTGACGATTGCCATCCCACTTTATGTGAAACAAGAGCCAAGAAAAAGAATGTAAAAGCAGGAATTGAATAGGAAGGTTCATCATACTGTAGTCTGAGATCGCTGTCTCATCACAGTGTTCCAAACTTTTGATTGCTTCTGTTCTTCTGTCCCCATTTGTTCCATTTGTTATGCTTTTTGCCATTTTAGGAAAAAAAAGATTATTTTGTCTGGGTTGTATTGCATGGGGTTTTGCCAAACTGTTTTTTTTGGGGGGTTGAGGATAAAATTTTTATACCTTCAGAAATATCCTCCAAACTTTAAATAAGAGGAAGGAATGGATAGAAAAGAATTGCTTGCGAGACTGCCAGGCCTTTCTGCTTGCACAGAGAGAGACTGTTTCCTGCACTTTCCATTGATTTCCCAGTCAAGCTGCAGAAGTTTATGTTGTGCTATTTTGCAAGGCACTCAGACCCTCTGGAGCAACTGCAGATACCCAACAGTGGAGTCCTGCCAAAGACAAGAGGGGACGTACTCCCAGCTCTCTATTGAATATCAACTGCCAAATGTTAATCATTAAAATCAAATAGTAGATGTCAAAGATCTTAATATTCAGAGGGTATCAGACATCAGAATCTGCAAAGAAAAAGACTTGGGCTGAAAGGACCAAATATGAAAAGAAGTCATATTTGGAAACTGAAACATGGCCAACCCTCTTTGTGTGCATAGGTCCCAGTTTCCCAGTTGATTCTTATTGGAAAAGGCAATGTGTACAAAGAAAAGTCCCTGCAGGAGGCACCAAGAAGACAATTAGATAGGATAGTGAAGTCAGCATCTTCTCCCCTTTTTAGTGTCATTCCTTGCCTGTCTCCAGATTGCTACTCTTAGGGCGATTTCCTCCTTCTTCTCAGAAGTGCCACACTCCATCTTACCCTCTCTCTCAGCTAGAGATGTAATTAGGCTAGGAACCTAACTCTGTTTCTCCTCTTTCCTATCAAGTATGTTAATTCCTAAAGAAACCTTTATCTACTCTTTAATCAGGTTGTGCACTGTTGCTGTGTTAATTACTCTCCCTACAGGGGTTATGGGCCCAGATTAAGCACGTCTTTGGTTACGGGTAGAAAGATCATCAGAGGCTCTTGGCATGAGCAGGTGAGAAGAAAGGAACAAAGATGGTAACCTCATGTGATGCACAGCATGGTAACTTGATAGGCTTACAGAGAACAATTACCTAATTTGGAGAGAACAAATGAATCTTGAAACAGGATTATGGGACGTTATCCAGGATGTCTGACCAGGAGATGATGACCCAGCCAAGCAGAGAACCTGTGATTTCAACAATGAAAAGGCAAGAGGAACCATAATTAAGAGTTTAACTGATAGTAATGTGTTAAGAGTAATTCAGATGCCAACAGTCAAATCAGTGTGGTGTGAGCTGGAAAGTCTGCATGCAAATTCCTCAATAAGGAGCTAGCTTTATCTACAGCTTTATCTTCAGTTTAAGATGAAAGAGGAGGGTAATTTACATCATCATCTGGATGAGATGCTTGGACTGGCTATGCAATTGGGGAGTTCAGGAAAGGAAACTGTTGATCAAGATCTGATTGTGTTACTATTAATAAGCCTGCCAGAGTCATATGAAAATATAGTGATTCAGATTGAATCTAACAGTAATCTGTCCATCACAGAAGTTATAAATCAGCTTGAGGAAACATAGAAACACAGACAATTTGAAAAGTCTAACAAAGAATGTAAACTGAATGCTGATTGGATGGCTTTGAATGTGAATAACAAAGGTGGAATTGTTCATCACCTCAGTGTGACACTACACCACATTAAAAGGGATTGTGTTGCCAAACACAAAGATGTCTTTCCCAGAGAAAAAAAAAGGGGGCAATTCTAAAAAGCACCAATTAAAGAAATGTTTTATATTAACACAAGGAGCCACAAAAGTCATATTTGGTATCTGGATAGTGCCTGCATGATCCACATGTGTGCTCATAAAGATTTATTTAAAACATTAGAGGAAGAAAAGAAAGAAATATTAAGAGTTGCAGATGATAATGATGGTAATGATATTGAATTTATATCCTGCCTTTCACTCTGAATCTCAAAGTCCCAGAGCAGCTCACAATCTTCTTTATCTTTGTCTCCCACAACAAACACCCTTTGCGGTAGGTGGGGCTGAGAGAGCTCTCACAGAAGCTGCCCTTTCAAGGATAACTCTACAAGAGCTACGGCTGACCCAAGACCATTCTAGCAGCTGCAAGTAGAGGAGTGGGGAATCAAACCTGGTTCTCCCAGATAAGAGTCCACACATTAACCACTACACCAAACTGGACAGATGGACTGTCTATAATGGTAGAAGGTATTTACTCAGGAGACATACTCTAAACTTCATTTGGAGATATTTGCTCAGAAACTCTACAATCCAAACTCCCTAGTGGAGGCAGCCATAACATCCTTGTTAAAGACTGCCTTTATGTCCCAGAACTGACAAATAACCTTGTTTCTGTGAGAGTACTTGTGAAGAAAGGCATGATTACGTCTTTTGGAGAAGGATGCTATATCAGATGGAGGGGAGAGTTAATTGGAGCTGGCAAAGTGAATCAGGATGTATATGCTCTTGTATGAAGAAAGCAAACTTTGTGATCACAAGAATTGCTCTTGGCTATGGTACAGACAGTTGAGACAGAGACACTAGTGCAATTAGCCAACTTCAAAGCCAGAATTTAACTAAAGGTGTGCAGATGAGCGCCAGTTTGGTGTAGTGCAGAGCCAGTTTGGTGTAGTGGTTAAATAAGACCTAGTTTTATCAAAAGGCATGAAACAAGCCAGATGCAGCTACTCCCTAGAGCTGATACGCAGTGATATTTGTCTACCAATGAAAAAGACAACCAGCAGACATTTATTTTCTATGGTCATCTGGAGCAGCAGGAAGCAGGAAACAGTTGCTGTGTCCTCAACTGAAGCTGTTTATGTATTTGCAAGCAGAAACATGCAGACATCTGAAATGGATACTGCGACTAATGGGGCTTTGGGATAGAGGAACCCCAACCAATATTTTTATTTATTTATTTGTTTAGGTTAATTTATACTCTGCCCTTTCCAGATTGGCTCAGGGCAGATTACATCCAGATAAAACCAGTCACATACAATAAAACCAATAAATTACCATTAAAACAACAATACAACACAGTTCTGTATAATAAAGGTTCTGTATAACAAAGTACAACTCTTTGAAGACAATTAAGGGTGCATAAAACTTGCATGGATGGAGAAGATCAACTCAAGAACTAAACACATGGATGTGAAGCATCACCTAGTAAGAAACATGCAAGAAGAAGGGCTCGTTGAGTTGGAATATTGTCCTACTGATGATTACATGATTGCAGATGTACTCACCAAGCCACTTCCTTGAAAAAAGATTAAAAGTCTGTATAAGAAGATGAATCTTGTGGACTTTGTACACTAGACCTTGAGAAGGGGTGTTGGAAAAGGCACTCTCTGGTATATAAAGAAGAAGACCCTGCAGGGGCAGCAAGAAGACAATTAGATGGGATACTGAGGTGACGTCAGCAGCTTCTTTCCTGTTAAGTGTTATTCCACGTCTGTCTCCAGATTGCTACTCTTAGGGCAGTTTCCCTCTTCTTCTCTAAAGTGCCACACACATGCTTACCCTCTCTCTCAGCTAGAGATGTAGTTAGGAAGCTACCTCTGTCTCTTCTCCTTCCTATCTAGTATATTAATTCCTAAATCGACTTGTATCTACTCTTTAATCAGGTTGTGCACCATTGCTGTGTTAATTACTCTGCCAGGAGTCCTCAGCTAAAGAAGCACACAAGTACACCATTGTCCCCATACGTTACCTGCAGTGGGAGGGAAGCTCATGCACACCTCCCATTTGTAGATCCAAATGTTTTGGTCCTTTCTGCCTCATGGGGTTGCCAACCTCCAGGTTATGACTGGAGATTTCCTGGGATTGCAAATGATCTCCAGGTGACAGATATCAGTTCACCTGGGCAAAAGGGCCACTTTGCAAGGTGGACTTTATGGCATTATATCCCATGAGGTACGTCCTTTTCCCAAACTACTCCTCCTTAGGCTCCACCAAAATCTCTAGGTATTTCCCAGCCTCCAACTAGAAACCCTACAAAACCAAGCATGAATACAGTCTGTTGTTTGTAGTCTTGATGGCCAGCAAGTTGTTTGGATTTATATATGGGAATGAAGACATGTACAAGCTTCAAATGGCTGTTAGTGGTCAGACTGGATCAAGCCTAAGCTTCCATTGAAAAAGCCTGGTAATTCAACCAATATCCGCCCCCCCCCCAGGATACTTGCAACCCTTCATCTGCCATTCATCTCGACCTCTGATACAGACAATATACTACTGCTGATAATGATTTCTTTCATTTCCAAGAGCTGGACAGATGGACAGACAGACTGACTGACTGACCATGGTAAATATTCACAAATACAAGTTCTAAAGGAAGCACTGAGCATTGTCCATTATTGTCCAAAACACTTTGGGCGTTTTCCCACAGAGCTTACCGTGGAGCGACGTCCCTCTTCACTGCGCAGCGTCTGTGCGGATTTCCCACCAACTGCTCTGCAGAACCAGGAAGAGCTGCGGCTTTTGCGTCGCTAATGTAAACTGGTTTTTAGCAGTTTACATTTGCGACGCAAAAGGCCCGGCACTTCCTGGTTCTGCGGAGCAGTTGGTGGGAAATCCACGCAGACGCTGCGCAGTGAAGAGGGACGTCGCTCTGCGGTAAGCTCTGTGGGAAAACGCCCTTTGTCAACATTCTGCTGTGCTTATAGATTGTAAGCAATGCATTCTAACCTTAAAAATCCTTAGTAGATTATTTAATATTAACATTAGAAGACTGTAAGTAAAGGAATGGTAATGAATGGCTGCAATTGTATTAAAATAACACTCTGGTAGATTACTTCAATACATCTAGAAGATCATCAAGATAAATGAACAAAAATAATTTTCAAATGCAAAGGATGCATCCCTTGTGATTTCAGTCGCTATGAGAAGAGATAGTGGTTAAATACTATGTTAATTATCTAAGGTTAACAGCTTGATATTTTCAAGTTTTCTGAAAAAAATGTTTCACAAGTCCCATTGAGTTCAATGACACTTATCTCCTGATAAGTATGCTTTGGGCTGCAGCCTTAGAGAGGGAAGGATATCTTCAGCAGGTGTTATGGTAAGACTAGGATTTTAAAAAATCATAACATGTTGGAAATTGCATTGCAAGTGTTAAATAGTGAGTTCGATGCAGCGGAGATCAACGCAGTACATGCTTTATTGCTACTACATACTAAAAAGCAACACGGTGGGGCCAAGACCCTGCTTATATTCATGCAACAGAAACACACCCCCTCCGATTCCCATACCAAATCACAGCAGTCAAGTTTCATGCCAAGACTGCTCATTGATTGCTGCTCCAAGTTCAAATCCATCAGCATCTTCAGCGTTTCCCGCAGTTGCCCGGATGTCCATGAAGCAGTATTTATTTTTATTATTTTTGTAAATTTATAGTCCGTCCTTTCCCATAATGGGGTCAGGGCGGATCACAACATGGTAAAAACAATTAAAACCAGCAATAAAACAATTAAACAGTTAAAACAATTAAAACAATTAACCCAGTCAATTCAGTACATTAACAGCAAGCATCTTCTCAGGGTAGGCAGCCAAGAACAATCTTCCTGTGTTAAAGATATGTGGCAATACATTTAAGGGACAGTGAATTCTTTTGAAAGTTGGACAGCTGAATGTGAATTAGCAAACTAACTATTTTGGCAGAGTTTAATCATTTGAAATTAGGAAGGTGGTATCTGGCAGATGGAAGTAGCTACCTTCCCCTAGAGAGCCCATCTGGTGTAGTGTTTAGTCTGTCTGATGAGGATCTGGGAGACCCAAATTCAAATTCTACCCATAGAAGCTTCCCAAGTGACCTTATTCCACTCATATGCTCTCAGCTTCACCAGCCTCACAGGGTTGTTGTGAGGATAAAATAGAAGAGAAGTGAATAACATAAGCTGCCCATTGGACAGGGTGGAATATAAATGGGACATATAAATAAATAAATTCATTCTGAACAAAGAACTGTAATCATGCGTAAATCATTGACTTGGTGAAGCGGAAACTTACCTGTGTTCCACTGGTGTTCCCTTTGAAAAGGGCTTGTAAAATGAGACAAGAAATGGGCTCTTTTCATTAGTTTTCCTTCCCATACGTTGCCATTGTAAATTGTTTCAGTCCACCCGTTTTCATCACTGAGGCTGATAATTTTTTTGCTTCCTTGAAACAATTTATATGCATTGCAGTGCCAACCTGCTACTGACATACATTTAAGGGACAGTACAATTTACTGACATGTACAATTTACATCATTTATAACATAATATCTGCATAATGTGTAATGACGATTTATTGCCAAATACCATTGAAAAATGCATATGTTTTGCAGGGAGGGAAATTGGACACAGAAAGTGGCATAAATGTACAAAGCTCGTGAGTTTTGATTCAAGCAACAGGGGAGCAAGATTGAAATGGGCATTTTGAATCGAGTCAGCGCGGAGGAGAAACTCAGCAGCATTCCTAATCAAAACACAGAATATATGGATCTATATAAAGACTTGTGAGAGGTGTGGAAATGCACTGCCCTGAGAAGGTTGTTGAGAGTCTGTAGACTTGATTTCTAGAGCTGCATTGTACTTTTGACTCATATGTTTGTAAAAACAAACTGCTCTGTAATAATGTATGGACACTATATGCGGGAGGTTCTTGACATGAGCTTTTTGACACAGTAACATTATTTGTTTACAGTACTTGCTTTATTTGTAGCCTTGTTCTTTGAGAGTGAAGAAGAGGAGTAGTTTTTTATACCCTGTTTTTCTCTACCTTTAAACCTTTTCTCTACCATGGCACAGAGTATTAAAGCTGCAGTACTGCAGTCCTAAGCTCTGCTCACGACCTGAGTTTGATCCCCGGCGGAAGCTGGGTTTACAGGTAGCCAGCTCGAGGTTGACTAAGCCTTCCATCTTTCCGAGGTCAGTAAAATGAGTACCCAGCTTGCTGGGGGGGAAAGTGTAGATGACTGGGGAAGGCAATGGCAAACCACCCCGTAAAAAGTCTGCCGTGAAAACGTTGTGAAAGCAATGTCACCCCAGAGTTGGAAACGACTGGTGCTTGCACAGGGGACCTTTCCTTTGTCTACCTTAAGGAGTCTAAACACGGCTTACAATCACATTCCCTTCCTCTCCCCACCACAGCCACCTTGTGAGGCATGTTACAAGAAAACAGTGGATGCTTCCCAAAATGGAAGCGCCAAGTTGAGCCTTCTCCCCACTGCAACTTTTGTAGCAAATACTGATACTCACATAATATCCTCCCATCACATTGTACATTCCCCTGTGCCCCCACTATGTTGGAAAAATACACAGTGCAGTGATTTGGGATGAGGGAGTAAATTAAGAACATAAGAAGAGTCCTGCTGTATCAGTCCATCTAGTCCATCCTCCTCAGGGCTTTTTTTTCTGGAAAAGAGGTGTTGGAACTCTCAAGAGGGAAATGAAGGAGAAACAATTGAGTGCCCCTCATTAACTTTAAAGTTTTGAGAATTTCTTTCCACAAAGAAATTCTGAAACTCCATTCTACTGCATTCCCCAGGGGAAAAAAGCCCTGCTCCTGACTTATAGAGTGGCCAACCAGTTCCTCTGGAGGTCCAACAAGAAGGCATAGAAGCTGTGCATTACATTGTACTATAATAATAATAATAATAATATTTTATTTTTATATCCCGCCCTCCCCGCCAGGCGGGCTCAGGGCGGCTAACAGACATGGGGATCCCATGATTCACATAAAACAACATAAACAGTTTTAAATATATCAGTCACAAATAAATTATTTAAAATAGTTAAAATATATGAAATGGTGCTAAAATACTGTATCATAATGTACGCAAGATGGCTAGATGTCCATTCGTTGGATTAATCAAGTTCTATCTCAAAAGCCAGCTGGAAAAGAAATGTTTTGCAAGCCCTGCCAATACTACCAATTCTAAGGGACGATTTGACATATGGTTGGTATTTTCAGTGGCTTCTCTGCATAAAAATGGTATGTATAGATTCTGATGTGCAGTTATTGGAAAACTATTAGGGTTTTGCAGGAGCAGAAGAAAGGCGACCTGGGTGGAAAGATATTCTCCCCTTGGCCTCTTTTTTAATCTTTTGTGAAGACCCTATTTCTACCAGGGGTGGCCGAACTGCAGCTTGGGAGTCACATGTGGCTGTTTTGCACATATTGTGTGGCTCTCAAAGCCCCCACTGCCCCATCAGCTGGCTTGGGGAATGCATTTAAAGTTAAAATGGCTTTCTTTCCACTTTTCCCTCTCCCATCTATTTGCTTTCCTTCCTTCCTTATGCTCTCAAACATCTGACATTCATGTCTTGCGGCTCATGTCTTGTGGCTCTCAAACATCTGAGGTTTATTCTATGTGGCTCTTACATTAAGCAAGTTTGGCCATCCCTGGTTTATACAGTGGGAAAACATGCCTCTCTCTGTGGAAGATAACTTCCACCTTTGCAGAAGGCCCTGGAAGACCGAGTCAACCTTGAGCTGACTTCAAGGCGGGGAAAGAGGAAACATATACTGCTTCCTGTTTTTCTGCAGTTATTGAAATGGGCAGTCTGTGGCTAGATGGCACCATTGCACATATTTGATTTATAAAGCAATCCTGAACAGAGTTACACCCTTCTGTGTTTGTGTAAGTCAATGTCCTAAGTCTCCTGAGGATGGCACATTTAGTGTTTAGATCAGGGGTGTCGAACTCATTTGTTATGGGGGCCAGATCTGACATAAATGATACCTTGTTGGGCCAGGCCATGTGTATACCTATTTAAGATTAGGTAGCAGAGATCTAAATTTTATAAAGAACAAAGACAAATATATATTTTAAAGAACTTAAAATATGCTTAAAACGTAAGCACTCATTGGTCTTAGAGGTGCTTTCTTGGTATTTCTCCCATGGGATCCAGGGAACTGGGCAAAGGAAGCTCTGGCTCTTTCCTTCCTTCCCCAAGGGAGGAGCCTCAGCCAATGGAGAAAATAGAAGTTTTGTTTTGTAGCTCCTGTGCAATTGAGCAAGCCTTGCAAAGCAAGCTGTTATGCAGAAGGAAGCAAGATATAGGGAGAAGGAAACAGCCAGTTGCTGGGGGGCTGATAGGAGTCCTCTGGGGGCCTGATTTGGCTCCTGAAGTACATGTTTGACAACCCTGGTTTAGATATTAAGATTTCAAGACCGAACATGTTTATATTCAGAATTTTCTTAATAAAATCATTTAAACTTTAAAAAAAAAAAAAGATTTCAAGACAAGAAAAGGAAAAGCGAAGGGGGGGGGGGGGGCGGGACATCAAGGAAGATATGCCAGATAGCACAAAATTCTACTGGTCCCTCAGTTGACCATGGGAACTTCTGACAATCAGCCAAGAGAACAGTCTAATTAGAATCACAGAACTGTAGAGCTGGAAGGGGCCATTCAGGTCATCTAGTCCAGCACAGTTACAGTGACTAGTGAATAAGCCCCACTGAGTTCCGTGAGCCTGAGTTCTGCGTAGGTATCCATAGGCTTGCCCTGTGTGCAGCTTGAACTGCGTATGAAAGATGAGCTGCAGGAGCTGAGAGATTTAGGTTGTAACATTAGTTAATTAAAAGAGGTTCATTGTCAGGCACAGAGAAACTTAACAGGGATTGACCGAGGTGATAACCCACAATATTAGCATGGTTGTACGTGAATGTGGCAAAGTAGAACAGAGGGTTCATGATGAATTACTAAATAGCAAAAAGTCCAGCTGAGTTTCAATTAGAAAGGGGAGAGAGAGCACAAGAGGCACTTCATATTGGTTGGGCTTTGGCCTTCCTTTCTTAGGGGAAGGCCTTGATGGCTGAGCAGCACAGTCAAAGCGTTGAGCAAGGCAAAATTTGGAGGGCATACTGGGCTTCCTCTCCTGACAAGACACTTTTGAGATTTTAAAGGAAGACCAAGGAGTTCTGAGGAGTTGGACAACGTATATGAGGGAAGCAAGGTAGGAAGAATCTGCACTTGACTTGGTTGCAACTTGACCTGAACTAGAGGAGGGACTGGTTTTCACCTTCCTGTTGTCCCCAAAGTGTTTGCCTTTCCAAGAGGAACAAAAATATTCTGAGGGAGGAAAGGGAACACACTGGCCATTTCCAAGGCTGTTGGGTCAGTGTTCCTTGGCATTTGTGCTGCATTGGCAGTCCATAACAGTACAGGAAACAGTCCAGTTGTGGAGCCATGGCTCAGTGGTGGAGCATCTCCTTTGCATGCAGAAGGTCCCAGGTTCAATCCCCAGCACCCCCAGTTTAAAGTAGCAGGCAGTTGACAATGTGAAATGTCTCTTCTTCCTGAGACCCTGGAGAGCCACTGCCAGTCAAAGTAGACAATACCAAACTTGGTAGACAAAAGCTGTGGTATCACAAAAGGTAGCTTCATCTGTATCCTCCTTTCTGTTGCAAGATCACATCATGTGTCTTGGCAATGGCTCCCTCCAGTTTCCATTTAAGAAAGGGATAATCAAGAGGATTTAATTTGTCTTTGGTGGCACCACTGGGTGATGAAATCTGATTGGGTGATGTGCTTGTGACCTGATTCCCAGTTAGCTGGGATCATATTATGAAGGAGATGCATCTGTTTGGGGGTTTTTACTTTGAAAAGTGTCTCTGAAGCAGTAGCAGAGAAGGGGTAAACAGCAACAAAAAGGTGGGTGAGGGGAGATAACATTTGAGGATTTGGGGAGAGAACAGAAAAATGCAGCCTGAAAATTTGGTATAGCGTTTTTCTCTACTGACTTTTCCCTAAAGAAAAACAAAGTGGAGGGGATCATGCATGATCCTTGCATGAGAGGTCTGAAGCATTTTTGAAGGAAGCCAGAAACTTGCAGTGACAATACACATTTCTCCCCTGAAGGGCTTCAACTCACCACTTTTTCCTTCCTCAGCAACACCTTCTCAGGTCTGTATTTCGTAATCCTTTGCAGTTTAGCTCAATCCTGTATCATACTATACACCACAAAAACAGCCCTTAATTTAATTAGGGTAGAGCAACAGAAGTAAAGACATTTCCCAAGGTCAACTGGCAAGGCAGTCGTGGTCTAGGGATGACACTCCATTCTCTGGCCTCCTGACTCAGTGGACCGTGCCATGCTTTGTTCCTCTGGTGCCCCTCTGGATTCCCTCATCTCATCTCGTGCCCATTTCCTTGCTGTCACATCCGACGGTCTTATGTGCAAATCTGTTCCCGGAAGATTCTGCCATCTGGAACAGGCACTCTTCATCTCTCTGCCTCATTGATTCTCCATATCCTTAAAAAAATCTCATTGGAAAACAGTCTCCCTCTTGTCTATGCTTTTTAACATTACACTGCATCACTTCCATTGTGTTTAATTCAATATAGGAATTGTCAGACATGCAGAACCTGGGTACAGCATGTATACAACTGGTGATGTCAGATGAAGAGGATGATTTTACACATCCACCCTGCTTTGCGAGAGCCAGTGTGGTGTAGTGGCTAAGAGCAGTGGCCTCTAATTTGGAAAACTGAGTTTGATTCCCTACTCCACCACTTACAGCCAGTTGGGTAACTTTGAGTCAGTCACAGTTCTCTCAAAACTCTCTCAGCCCCACCTACCTCACAGGGTATCTGTTGTGGGGAGAGGAAGGGAAGGTAATTGTAAGCTACTCTGAGAACCTTTTGGGTAGTGAAGGATAGGCTAGAAAACCAAGGTCATTGTCTCTTCTTCTTCTGCAACAGATATCCTTTCTTTACTGTCTGTTGCGAACCCCTTATTTTTTACCATGGTTTTCCCTAAGCAGCAAATATGCTCCAGTGCATTTTAAGAGCGAAGAGCTTCAGACATTCTCAGTGAGGATAACAAGAAAGACACATCCTACATCTGTCCTCTAACCTTAGTCTGAGCATGCATAGACACAATACACAAAGAACCAGTGTGGTGCAATGGATAAAGTGTTGGACTAGGGCCTGGGAGACGCAGGCTTAAATCCCCTCTCTGACATGGGAGCTTACTTGGAGACCCTGGGCCAGTAGCATTCTCAGCCTAACATACCTCTCCTTAAGACTGGAGTTTGCCTTAAGACAGAATCAGAGTTGCTGAGAACTTTATCATGGATGTGACTGCTCAGCAAACAGTCTTTGTTTACACTTCTCAGTTCTCCATGAGTGAAGCTCTTGATAGGTTGCCCTGGTATTGTTGATACTGTCTCATCATTAATCTCAATTTCAGGAAACCAGCTGAATATAATTTCTGGTCTTCAGATTCTAACTTGAACCTAGTTCATGACTCCAATCATATTGGTATGGAAGATAAACTTAGGTGTTTCTTAAGTGTTGCACTGAGGGAATCCAGTCTGTTGAGCACTCTGTAATAAGAAAAGAACTTAAGTAGCCATTTTGTCGCTATGGTAGTATTATACAAAGCTTCGAGCCAAATCCCTTTGCTTCCATCTCCACTTTCCATAATATTAGAAAGCTTTCAGCAGCAAAGGCTACCCTTGATCTTCAAATCATGCTTGAAGTCTGTCCTGGGAATCATCAAGAGCATCCCACCCTCGTTCCCCATTTCACTTGTAATATGTCCCACTGCAAGCACTGGAAATCATGTGCCATGAAACTCCTACCTAAAGCCATGGAACTGTTATGTGAACCTAGAACTCTTAAAAGCCCACAAAGGTTTCTTAGGGGGTTGCCAGATCTGGATTGGGAAACACCTGAAGATTTGGAGGCAGAGCTTGGGAGGGCAGGGTCTGAAAAGAAGATGAACCTCAGTAGGCTATAATGCCATACAGTTCACCTTTTGAAGTAGCCATTTTCTCCAGGGGATATGATCTCTGCTGCCTGGAGACCAATTGCAATTCTTGGAGATCTCCAGCCAGCGCTTGGAGGCTGGCAACCCTATTTGTGAGTAAGGCTAGTTCCTCTGTCAACACTGTGTTTGAAGTTTCCCAGTTTTTCCATAACACGGACTTCAGCCATTAAAATTTCAAACATGACATTGCTACCAGTGTGATAGAGCTCTACAAGCAAAGCTAACCTGCCTTAAATATCTTATTGAACTGCAGCAGAGTCCCACATAGATGGGATGGCAAGGGAATAGACACCTTTTGTGCTTGAGACTGCTCCAAACAGAATGTAGGAAGAGGATTAACATTCTGTGGATGGTGTATTTATTCATAGTTATCATTCAATAAATGACATACTGCAACCTCATAAAAATGCTAACACCCATTTTCTCATTTATATGTAACCCAAGGGGGGAAATGTTTCCAGTTCCAATCATAGTTTATATGGACACACAATACCCTATTTGTTTCTTCACCCTGACTCATTGAAAAGCAGGCCTGCAGAGCTTCACATTTGTCTAAATGACATTTTGCACATTTACAACAGTCTTGCCTTAAATCATCTCTTTGGTTCTTAATTTCCAGTCTGGGAGAATATTTCATCCCTCTTCCTTCCACTTTATCAATGTTATATGGTATGACAGAACTTCCAGATCCAGATGGCTTTTTGTGGAACGATGGGGACAATGTGTTGGAGGCCAATGACATTTCATACAAATGGAAGGCACGCCCATCAGCAGCACAGAATTTCCTTCCCTCTCCACTTCCTATTGCAGTTCATATATCTTTCTCAAACATCACTCCTGGGTTACAGGTGCCCCCCCCCAAACCCAGAAGAACATGAGGTTCAAATCAGAGGTCTGCATCAGGCAGAAGTTAGTGACACCACTTTATACCGGAAACCTGCTGACCGACAAACATACCTGCATGCCTCTGGCTACCACCTCAAACACACCAAACGATCCATTGTATACAGCCAGGCTCTACGCTACAGCCGCATTTGCTCCAATCCTGCTGACAGAGATTCTCACCTGAGGGATCTACAACAAACTTTTTTGGAACTAAAGTACTCACCTGATGAAGTCAGGACACAGATAAACAAAGCCAGAATGATACCCAGAGAAAACCTGTTACAAGACAGACCCAAAAGAGATAATAACACCACTAGGGATCACACACAACTCTCAACTTAAAATAGTTCAACATATCATCAACAATTTACAACCTCTATTGGACAGTGACAGCTCTCTTTCAAAAGTACTGAGGGGTAAACCTTTTCTTGCACACAGACAGTCCCCCAACCTCAAACAACTCAAACAACTCCTCACCCACAACAATGTAGCATCTCATCTGAGCATGGACACCGGTACCAGAGCTTGCAATAAACCCAAGTGCCAATTTTGCTGCCAATTTTGCTGCCACATACACCCAGACAACACAATCACTGGGCCTAACAACATTAACTATACCATCTCAGGCTTATTCACTTGTTCATCTTCCAACATTGTATATGCCATTAAATGCCAACAATGCCCTTCAGTTCTCTACATTGGGCAAACAGGACAAACCCTACGCCAAAGGATAAATGGACACAAATCTGACATTAGGAATCACAGAACTGAGAAACCTGTGGGAGAACACTTTAACCTTCCAAAGCATTCAATGGGTGACCTCAAGGTAGCTGTTTTACTGCAAAGGAACTTCAAGAACAGAATGGAGAAAGAAATTGCTGAATTACAAATTATTATGAAACTTGGAACAAACACCTCCCCAGGAATAATGGTTTTTATCTCATTACAGATGCTAAACCCTTTTTTAGTGAGTATAGCTTTACATCCACAGTATTGCAATGTGTTTCTCTTTTAGAATTGTGTATCGGTACAATTATTTGTATTGACATACTCAAAATAGGGATATTGGCTGTATATCTCATTACATATCTTTACCCATTTTCACTATATTTTATTGTATTCCTTTTTCCTATGGCAAACTAGACTTATGTTTACATGTTAAAAAGAAAATTAGGTGGACAAGAACATCACTATCCAATGTATTTCTCTTTTAGCTTTATTGACACACTCAAACAGGGACTTTGGTTGCTTATCCCATTACATATATTGAACCCATCTCCCATTGTCATTGACAGACAATCTCACATTTTGACATACTACTGTTTTGTTGCTTTCGCATGCTCATGCTACTCAGATCAATGGTTTGCTCAATTTGTTAATTTTATTATTCTGCCATTGTACCATTTTGCATTCTAAACCACTGCCTACCAGATAATTTTACTTCACTATAATTGGTTCTTAAATCTGTACTATGTTGCATTCTGGGCCACTGCCTACCAGCTATGTATGGCTCTGCTCAGATATGTATGGCTTTGCTCACTGTGCTGGATTCCTTGTCTGATGAAGTATGCTTAAGAGTACATGAAAGCTTATGTTCTAAATAAAAATTGGTTGGTCTTAAGGGTGCAACTTGACTCCTGCTCTGTTTAACTGCTTCAGACCAACATGGCTGCCCACTTGGATTTATGCTGAGTCAGACCATTTGTCCAAGAAGGTCAGTACTGTCTACTCAGACTGATCTCTGGCAGAGGTCTTTCACATCACCTGCCACCTGATCCTTTTAACAGGAGATAATGGGGATTGAACTTGGGACCTTGAGTCTGCATAGAATAGGCGAGATATAAATATAATGTAAATAAATAAATAAATAAATTCTACATGCTAAGCAGATGCTCTACCATTATGCCACTGCCCTTCCTCAAGCCCTCATTCTGAAAAAAAAAAATTGTCAAAGGAGCTCCAAATGCTGCCAACTTGATGGTCCATGTTCCTGACTTTGCCAGTCTTCCCTGGGCCTCACCATCTGCAGACCCCCATCTCCATTTATCCCATATCATGATAATGACTGCCTGGGTATGCCTTTCTCCCCAAAACACCCTGATCCTTTTGAGAGTTCCATTTTTATTTATTTATTTATTTATTTATTTAAGATTTGTATCCCGCCCTTCCCACAAGTGGCTCAGGGCGGCTCATCCACAGTCTCATCCAGTCTCATCCACAGCTTGCCCAACATTTAGCGTCGCAACCAGCAGAAAGTTTAGATAGTGCAAAGCAAACAAAGAGACAGTGTTCTAGGATTATTCTGGGAACTCATAATGTCTTATATGTTTGTAAGCTTTCCCTCGAACAATTTAATTTGCTGCAATTAGCAGAGCAGCAATCTTTCAGACTGGAAAGTTTTAGTGTTTATTAAGCGATTGCCTTCTGCGTTGCAAGATGGTTATCAGCGTGGGTCCAGCATGGTATTTCCAATTACATCATTTTCAGAGGGCTTTTCCTGCCTCTCATTTCACCTGACATTTCATTACTCTAGCAGCAAGTGTGAGGCTAGAGCTATCAACTGCCTGTATTCTTCCAGGCCTCCTTGAGTGACTCTGCTGAATACAATGGTACTTCAGCGTGCCACAAAATAAATCGACTTGTTCACTATTGGAATTCGCTCTTGTTGAATGAAAGAATCTCATCTGAGGCAAATAAATGCTGGTCCACTTACAAAGGCCTTTGGTCCTTTCTTGAAGATGCGACTGGTCTTCATCAGTCCACAAATCCACTGGAGGGAAAAAGAAATCATGCAGAGGTTCCACAATAAACCAAAGAGGAAAGAATGCCAGGTGATAGGTGTCTGGTTTACTATCATATAAAGGTAAAGGTAATCCCCTGTGCAAGCATCAGTCATTTTCGACTCTGGGGTGACGTTGCTTTCACAACATTTTCACGGCAGACTTTTTTACGGGGTGGTTTGCCATTGCCTCTCCCAGTCATCTACACTTTCCCCCCAGCAAGCTGGGTACTCATTTTACCGACCTCGGAAGGATGGAAGACTGAGTCAACCTCGAGCCGGCTACCTGAACCAGCTTTTGCTGGGATCGAACTCAGGTTGTGAGCAGAAGGCTCTGATTGCAGTACTGCTTTACCACTCTGCACCACGGGAATCATATAAAGTCTTACTGTCTTACTGCACATTACTCCCATCTCTGTATCTCTCACTTACACACACACACGGAGAGAGAGAGAGAGAGAGAGAGAGAGAGAGAGAGAGAGAGAGAGAGAGAGAGAGATTTTTCAGTGTGCCTGAGCATGGACATTAAGCAGGGCTTTTTTTTGAGCAGGAATGCACAGGAACACAGTTCTGGCTGGCTTGGCATCATCACTGGCTATTGCCTAATATGCAAATGAGTTCCTGCTTGGTCTTTTTTAGAGAAAGCCCATCAGGAACTCATTTGAATATTAGACCACACTAAGATAGACGTTAAGACTATCTTCAATATGAGTTTATGCATTCATTAAGATTACATACGAACAGGGCTTTTTTGAGCAGGACCGCACAGGAATGCAGTTCCGGTTTGGCCTTAGGAGGTGAGGCTTAATATGCAAATGATTCCTGTTGGGCTTTTTCTACAAAAAAAACAACAACAACTAAAAAAAGCCCTGCATAGGAAAGCTTTACAGTGGAACCCTAAGCCAAGTTACACTAATCTAAATCAATGGGTTTAGAAGAGTGTAAGTCTGATTAAGATTGCACTGTAAAATAAAGCAGAGCACATAGTGGGTCCCTGGACTATTGTCGTGGTGGCCCTAGCATTGCAACAGTTGCTCTTGTAATACATCTGCCTGCTTAGCATTTTGGGAAATAGTGTAAACAAGAAAAACTGATTTTTTGGGTGTGCCTTTTCTTTTTGTGCAGTGGATGTTAACACAATCCTCTTGTTCCTACTTTTTATCTCCTTTTTTTTTTTGCTGTTTTGTTCATGTTCTGTTTCAGGTAATAGTTTGGAAACGAATGTTTTCTCATTGATTACACAGAACTTATAATGGTTAGGTTTTAATCCTCTGTGCTGATTTCTTTAAAATTGTCTTTTCCCACCCTTTCCCCAAGGTGACAGCACACATTGCTTTCCCTGTTTAATCCCCACAGAATGGCAGAGTGATTGAGCCAAGACCATCAGTGAATTCTGTGACTTAGTATGGATTTGAACACAGACCTCCTAAGCCCTATTCCAAAACTCTATCTTCTGCACTCCACTGGTTCTGATTAAAAGCGATAAACAAGGCTGCCCCCTCTGCAGATAGTGAAATCTCCACAATGGAACCCTTTAAGGCAATGGTGTAGGATTCTGCTCACAGAATTTTAAAAATACTAATGTAGGGGATCTCCTTAAAAAAAAACTTTTCCCACTTGTATGTGGGGGGTGGGGGGGAATCAAACCACTGAAGTTTGTGCATCATTTTTGAATTGCCATAGCAACCCCAAATGGTATGTGGAAGTTGGCAGTAAGAAGGAGGCAAGAATCAAGAGAGGTAGAGAGAGAGCACTGGAGCAGGTAGTGGGAAGGACTGGAACCGGAGGTGGTGGTAAGGAGGGCTCAGGGAAGAGGAAATGGGAATCTCCTTCCTGAGATTCCTCTAGCATCCTACTCTGTACTAAGAGCCTTGTAAGCTCTTGGAGGATTGGCTACATCAGGGGGTGTGGCCTAATATGCAAAGGAGCTCCTGCTAGAATTCCACCCCTGCTCTTGCAGTGATAGTAGTAGAAGTAATAGTGGATGGTGGTAGTGGTAGTAGTGGTGGTGGTGGTAGTAGTAGTAGTAGTAGTAACAACAAGTAGGCACAGCCCAAATTTTAAAAATAAAATACTCCCTGATATCAGAATTTCAATCTAAACGTAGAAACAAAATCACATTAAAATGGAGACAGAGGAACAATAAAAGCAAAGGGAGGGAAGATTAGTCAGCAAACTCTCAGAAGTCACATGGTTCCTTGTGGGGGGGCAGGAAGTGAAGTGCAATTTTTAAATTGAACCGATATACACATTGTTGTATGGTTGCAACAACCATGAACCCACTGTCAGATGAGCACAGAGACAGATTGTTAGGGAAGTTGAGCATTTAAAACCTTGAGTGCATTATAGCTTAAGTTCTATAGGAAACCAAGGATGGCTTCTGGTTGCATAGCTTCAGGATCAAGTGTGTTATGTGGGGCAGCATGGAGGTGGGGAATAGGTCAGGTTTGGAGGCCCTGACCCCAGTTCGGGGTCATCAGAAAGCAGAGGGAGGAAATGTCTGCTAGACACTCTGTTATACCCTATGGAGACTAGTTCCCATAGGATATAATGGAGAATGGATTCATACGTGGAGCTCAGGGGGTTGTTTTTTGAAGTAGAGGCACACAAATTTTCAGCATAGCATCTGGTGCCTCTCCTCAAAACATTCCCCAAGTTTCAAAAATATTAGACCTGTGGGTCCAATTCTATGAGCCTCAAAAGAAGGTGCCTCTATCCTTCATTATTTCCAAATGATGGCATTTAAAAGGTATGTGGTCCCTTTAAATGTGATAGCCAAAACTCTCTTTGGCGTTCACTTGTGCTTGTCACAACCTTGCTCCTGGCTCCACTCCCAAAGTCTCCTGGATTCACCCCCAAAGTCCCCAGATATTTCTTGAATTGGACCAGGCAACCATAGCCTAGAATGACTGGCCCAAGATCACTCCTAAAGCAGATGAAATGTGGCCACAGATTCAACATGTGGTCACTGATACTACTGTTAAGAACATAAGAAAAGCCATGCTGGATCAGGCCAATGGCCCATGCAGTCCAACACTTTATGTCACACAGTGGCCAAAAAATCAGGTGCCATCAGGAGATCCATCAGTGGGGCCAGGACACTAAGAGCCCTCCCTCTGTTGCCCTCCTGTTGAGGAAGGTTTAGTCTTTTAAAAAGTGCCATGAGATCCTGATCCTAATTGGGCCCACAGTGCAGGAGCACCAGGAGATCTTGTTTTCCATATGCACCAAACAGCCACCCCCATGGTTGTTTCAGCACCTAACACTCTGGTATTTGGGCAAAAGTTCTCTGGTAGAAGACAGTTTTACCATAGAGTTTTTGCCCAAATAACAGAGCCTCACTCAGAAGTCACTGACACAATGACATAATTTCCTGTGCAACACTAGCACTGTAGCCTGGACCTTTCTTTTTCTCCCGGTATGCCCCCCTATCCTCTGCCATTTGCCAAGAGGGACCTAGAAACCCTAGCCACCACATCACAGGCCTGATCAAATCTGGAGCCTTGCAGCAATTTTTTTTTTTAAATAACTAACTCTTTCTCTAAAGGCATCAGTGGTCATGGGTTTGACCTGTGGCTGCCTTCACATCTAGTTTAGCCCTTTGTGAACTTCATATCAGAGGAGGGATTTGAATCTGGATCTTTCTTGCATTACATACTTATTAGATCATTTGTTTCCTGCTTTTGTTCACTGAGAGAGAGAGACCAAAGGTGGCGATCGACTTTAGCATTCTAAATATACCAGAATGGCTCTGCATTCTCTATTATAATACTGTCACCATTATATTTTAGATTGGTTGTTTTGTCTGCCATTATGTTGTAATTGTATTATTCAGTTGTTGTTTTACTTTAAAAAAATCAGATAGTTTTTAAGGGTTTTTTTTTTAAAAATGGATGATTGTATAGTCTATGTTACCTTGAATGCAATTCTAAAATAAGGAAATGAATCTCCGACAAATTTTGTAACTGTCAGAAGATTTGCAGGTACACTAGTGAAGGCTGGCAGTCCCCTAAATTTGATTTGTCAGACTTTTTATTTACCTAAATCTGAAAAGTGGAGGAAAACAAGATCTATTTTTCAGTCAAAAATGATCAGGGATAGTTAGCATTCAGGTATGAATTAACCACTGTCTGGGCACTTACAGTAAAATGTACATATAGTTTATCTTTCCTATCTTGTTTTGTTTTTGGAAGAAGATATCAGGATTTAGAGAGCCGAAGTAAATATCAGTATGCCTAAAAATACAACAACAGAGTCCATGTAGTGCAATGCTTAGAGTATTGGACTAAGAACTGGGAGACAATTCCCCACTGTCACAAAGCTCACTGGGTAGCTTTGAGCCAATCACAGTCTCTTAGCCTCACCTCCCTCACAGAGTTGTTGTGAGGGTAAAATGGAGAAGACAGAACTATTGTTGCCGCCCTGGGCTCCTCAGAGAAATGGTGGAACAGAAACATCCTAGGCAAATAATTACAAACATGGGAGGGGGAATAATCTATTAGCAAGCAATTGTTCTCCTTTTTGCACACTATGCAATTATCCAACACATGGTTCCAATGTTACCTAACTACTTAATTAGGTAATTGTTTAATCACTAATGGCAATGCTTAGTTGTGCTTACTTCTCAGTTAATGTGTTACAGATAGGATTGCTGAGATTTGAGGATGGAGCCTAGAAGGGTGGAATTTGGGGAGGAAGCTCAGCAGAGATGTGATGCCACAGACTCCGCATAGCTGCCATTTTCTCCAGGGGAGCTGATCTATCTAATATGGAGATTAGTGGTGATTCTGGGGGAACTCCCCGCCTGCCCTGCCAGTGCTAATATCAGGATACTTTAGTTAGTCTGATCTTGCTAAGACTACACACAAACTTCCATGTATGTTAGCTCTACCCTGATGAGGGACTATTTATGTATACAGATGTTGTAATACATTTCCCAATGGTCAGTTCACCATCCTAGTCAGAGTACCGTTCCATTTGTCAAATTTATCTAATATTTTTTTAAAACCATTTGGCATATTGGTTAGTTTATTTGACCAGTCTGAGAGGATGACAATGGCAATGATGAATGTGTAAATGAAAGGAACTAAGGTCAGTAGGTATTTGACAATGCTTACATTGACGGTCGGGGACAAAGGGTGGCGATTGGGGAGGAACTGTCCCAGAGACACACGCTTGACTGCGGGGTGCCTCAAGGGGCGGTACTTTCCCCAATGTTATTCAACATCTATATGCGCCCCCTTGCCCAGATTGCCCGAAGGTATGGGCTGGGCTGTCATCAATATGCTGATGACACCCAGCTCTATCTGCTTATGGACGGCCGGCCCGCCTGCGTTCCAGAAAATCTGGACCGGGCGTTACAGGCAGTGGCTAGGTGGCTTAGGCTAAGTGGGCTGAAGCTGAATCCGGCAAAGACAGAGGTCCTTTGCTTGGGTCGCTGCGGCCCGGGAAGGGAAATCCCCCTGCCAGTTTTTGATGGCGCGCCGCTGACAGCGTCGGGCAGGGTCAAGAGCCTGGGGGTGCTATTGGAGCCTTCTCTGACGATGGAGGCTCAGATAGCAGCCACTGCCAAGTCCGCTTTCTTTCATCTTAGGCGGGCGAGGCAGTTGGCCCCCTTCCTGGAACGCGACGACCTAGCAACAGTGATTCATGCTACGGTCACCTCGAGGTTGGACTACTGTAATGCCCTCTACATGGGGCTACCCTTATGCCGGACCCGGAAGCTGCAGTTGGTGCAGAATGCTGCTGCCCGGCTGTTATTAGGGCTCCCAAGATGGGAGCACATTCGGCCGGGGCTTCGGGGTCTGCACTGGCTGCCAGTAATATTCCGAGTCCGGTACAAGGTGTTGGTCATTACCTTTAAAGCCCTATATGGCCTAGGACCTGCCTACCTTAGGGACCGTCTCTCCCCACACGTTCCCCAGAGAGTACTACGCTCGGGTTCACAAAACCTGTTGGTAGTCCCCGGGCCAAAGGAGGCCCGTCTAAAATCCACCAGGGATCGGGCCTTCTCAATAGCGGCACCTTACTGGTGGAACCAGCTGCCGGAGGAGGTGCGGGCCCTGCGGGACCTAGGGCAGTTCCGCAGGGCCTGTAAGACAGCCCTCTTCCGGCAGGCCTACAACACCTAACTGAAGAGGAGAACATCTTGGATGGAACAAAATGCTTTTATAGACCACTGGTTTTATTTTATCTTGTTTTATCAATTGTGGTTTTAACTGTACTTGTAAATGTTTTAAACTGAATTATGTGAATTATTGTGTTGTGAGCCGCCCTGAGACACTTCGGTGAGAAGGGCGGGATATAAGTCCGTTAAATAAATAAATAAATAAATAAATAAACATTACAAAAAGTGCTAGAGGATGTGGCTGACAGTATAGCCTGTATACCAGGCACTGTGACCATATTTATGGAAATGAAGACATGATGCCTTCTGAAAAGGACAATGTGTGGGTTTTCTGCTTCAACAACAGGTAAAGCTGACTTGCTAATGAATTTTTAATTAACCCACATTTCTGGTTATGAAATATATCCTAACTGAAACTTTGAATATAGAATAGTGTCATAGATTATTAACACTCAGCATAAAAATGTACCATGTGACTAAAAGGATCTGGGATGCATTCTCGTATTTTCTATGAAGGGCAGAATAGGAAACTTACTGAGTAGGTAGTATGATGTTCTCCTGGTTAAAGAAGGAGTGGAACAACCTTAGCTGGGCCACTAATTGCAGTAATTTTGGGGGAATATAACCTGCTTTCACAATCTCTACTCACATTCCTAACTGGAACTTGTGGTCTGCATGAAGACGGAGAAAAACCTTTGCCACAAAGCAGGGGAGAACCCTGAATTCTTAGGCTCCAAAATATGACCGGAAGGCAAATAAGGTAGCAGCTTTTCGGAAACAGATCCAGATGTAGTCAATGTCTAGATGGGACATTTACTGGGAACTTTAGACATGCCAGCTTGATATCCATCAGGGTGGGATGTAAAAAAGTTACATTGCAAACAAGAGCGCACAACGTTGTTTTGTATCTTACACGGAGGCCTGAATATAGAAGAATTCTCCCATCTGTCTTACAGCAACAGATTGTGGAGCACTGGCAGTCTCCAGTAGTTGCATGAGGAGAAACGAGAAGGATGTTCCTCCTGACAGCTTGCTTCTCCGGCTAGACCCAGGCATTTCTCTCTACTCTGACAGTTCCCCCTCTTCAAATTGTGCCAAGTGTAGGGATGTTGCAAATTTTGATTTCTTTGCATCTTTCCCATCAGGTGAGACTTAATAGGATTTCCACACAACTAGCCTGAGTTCCTCCAGGGTGCTTAGAACAGGATAGAATTTGAATTGCAACTAAGTGGGTGCATGTTTGAAATGCAAATTTGAAAATTACAATAAACATACATGTTGAATATTATTGCAAGTATTAAATTAATTTTGGAAAGGTTTGGATTTTTTTTTTAAAATGACAAGAGGCAGGATTACTGCTTCTTAACAAAGCTGCTGAAATCTCTGGGCAGCAACAGCAGGAAGGGAGGGGGGACCCTGCTTAAATTGCTTTTTACAAGTGTACTTTGCTATGATGAGAAGTGAGTCAACAGCTAGTGCTAAAGCCCTATCAATGATGGTTCCAAGTTTCTTGAACACAACAATTAAAATTGGCTAGCAACAGTAAAAGTACAACACATACCTAAAAGAAGCAAATACTCAGAAACAGCAGCAGCTGCATAGGACAGATCAACACAATTTGACAGCAGTAGATCTCGTAAAAGCCAGTTAGCAGCATGTTCCATTAAACACAATGACCTGCATCATATCTCTAATTCTGAACTTGTCTCCTGAGTGTGGACAAAAACAAAAAGGATTACTTAGAGATAGGGGAGACATTTATATGACTCTGGGGAACCATCCAGATTTGATGACAAATCCCAAAACGTAAATAAAAAAATATATGGGGGAAGGATCTGATTGAGATATCACAAGGCCACACCTAATGATAAGCAAGGCATGGGAGTGCTGCTTAAAAGATAAAAATCAACATTACATAACTTAAGCCAAGAAACTGAAACTATGGCCATAAAAACAAGGAAGTCAGTAAAACAAACAAACAAAAATACTCTGGGGCCAAAGAACACAGAATTCAAGAAAAGATTTAGCTTGGAACCAGCTTCCAAAGATCTTTGGAATTTATTATATAACTCCAAGAGATCTTTAGAATAAGATTTTTTTTTGTTTCCACAAAAAGTGTGAGGTGTGTGTGTTTTGTATAGGTATGTGTGCATGCCTGGACATCATGTTTGACTTCTGGCAACCCCTAGTGTGGCTTGGATGTTCAGTGTGGTGGTTTGCTATTGTCTGCCCCTGTGTCCCAGCCCTGGTATCCCTTGGAGGTCTCTCTTCCAAGTACTTGCCAGGGTTGGCCCTGCTTAGCTTCCAAGATCTGACTAAATCGGACTTGCTTAGCCTATCCAGGTCAGGGCTGCCAGGGTGCCCCCTATCCCCGGGTAAGGGGCAGGTCACAGCTAGGGTTCATGGTAGCTCCTGAAGGGGTGAAGCTCTGCTAATCCCAGCTTTAGTATGGACCATGTCCCTCTCGCTTGCCTAGTTTACCTGTTCAAGGATGCATTCTGAAATGGGGGTTCTTAGACAAATCAGACTACAGATGAACCACAATAGGCCATGCTGCCTTCTCAATGAACTGAGCCTGTGTGCAAACTTATTTATTTAAAACATTTTTATATAACCTTTCCAACCAGGGTCCCCAAGGCAGCACACATTAAAAAAAACATTTGGACAATTAAAAACATTTAAAATTATAAAATGATTCAATAAAAAAACACAAACAGTACCAGAACTAGAGAGGAAGGCTAAAAATGGTTATTGGGGATATGCCAAATGATACAACAAAGTCTTCACCCACTGGCAGAAGGCACTGATAAAGAGAGAGAGTTAAATCTCTTTGGAGAAGGCATCATAACCATTTCTCAATACTTCATCCATCTAGCCTCAGATGCAGGGGCAAATGAAACAGGGACTCTGAGGATGACCAGAGTGAATGGGTAGTTTCATAAGGGAAAACAGGAGATCAGCTTCCCCAGAGAAAATGGCGGCTTTCTAGAGTAGACTGTTTGTCACTATACCCTGCTAGGGTCCATCCCATTACTCTTCCTGGGCTCCACCCCCAATTATCCAGGGAATTCCCAACCTGGAGCTAGGAACCCAAGACAGAACAATGGTGTTAAGTCACTTTGGGAGAAACCAATATCATGTCTCTCTAGGAATCACAAGAAACTCTATGGATTTCCACAGGTGGCACACCGATGTCCCCATTCCCTCAAACTCCCACCAATTGCAAGCCACTGGAGTGGCATCATAAAAACGTAAGAAGAGCACTGCTGGATCTGACCAATGGTTCATCTAGTCCATAGGGTTGCCAAGTCTAATTCAAGAAATATCTGGGGACTTTGGGGGGTGGAGCCAGGATACTTTGAGGGTGGAGCCAGGGGACTTTGGGGGTGGAGCCAGGAGCAAGGTTGTAACAAGCAGAACTGAACTCCAAAGGGGGAGTTCTGGCCATCCCATTGAAAGGGACTACTGAACACCTTTTCAATGCCTTCCCTCCATTGGAAATCATGATGGATAGGGGCACCATCTTTGGGGGCTCACAGAATTGTTCCCCCTAGTCCAATCCTTTTGAAACTTGGGGGGTGTTTTGAGGAGAGGCACCAGATGCTATGCTGAAAATTGGTGCCTCTACCTAAAAAAACAGACCCCCCCACAGCTCCAGATACCCACGGAACAATTATCCATTATACCCTATGAAAACTGGTCTCCGTAGGGATTAATGGAGTGCCCGGCAGACATTTCGCTCCCCCCACTTTCTGATGATCCTGAAGCGGAGGGGAGGGCCTCCAACCCGGGAGATCCCCTGCCCCCGCCTGGGGATTGGCAACCCTACTAGTCCAGCATCCTGCCAAAGAACAGTGGCTGTATCAATGACTGGCTGTGACTGCTATGCCTGTGTGTGCTACTCAGAGGAATGGCATTGGGCACCACTGCTTGATTGGTTGATGTTACTGGTGTTACTATGGTCTCTGACCTGCTTACAATGAGGACTGTGCCTTGTGGAGAGGCATGTATTTCCCCCCCTCAGTAGAATGTCCATAAATCCAATCAGCTGCCTGCCACCACCACAAGCAGCCCTTAGCGACTTTGGTTAATAAAGCAATTTCAAGCTGTCTTGGTTTGACCAGCTCTAACTAACTATAGGTAATATCCACATTGTTATACTAACCAACGTTCATTTAATCAAATCCTGGTTTTGCCTTATGGTTGACCTGAGCTCTAGTGAGTTAAAAAAAAATGGAGCTTCAATGGAAGATGTGTAATATATGAAATGCATTTTTTACCACTGGGATGTCTTCAGAACAACCTCTTCTAGGAAGCTTACTTTGTATAAATACATTCCTGGAAAGGCAGCCAATTTAGAATACAGAAGCTGTAGATTTAAGCAGTTGTGTTTGTACAACTTGGGGGCTTGAAGAAAAAGGCTCATGCATGTTGAAACAATAGCAAAATCCCATCTTTTATCCGGCTAATGAATGTTTAACTAGAAGACACCAAGTGTTTGCACGCTTCCATTTAATAATGTATTCCTAGCTTTAACCTTGGCTATTCATTTTTACTATACAAATCATGGAAGGTTTTACTACTGTAATGTCCATTGAAAAAGCTGTGGTACAAACCTCTCAGAGGTCATCTGAAAGATTTTTGAACAAATATTTTTTTCTCTATGTGGAAATACACGACAGCATGCCTACCTATTCAGCCACAGGCCTTTTCCTCATGCTGGCCCTGACAGGCTCATGACTCCTCTGCAGTCTGGGTTCTCTAAGAATCCCCATTGGGAATGCACAATTCCACAGGGAAATGGGTCAGACAAGAGGGGCATGGTCTGTACAGAGGTTGTAAGAAGCAGAGCTTCACCTGCTTCTTACAAGCAGAGCTTGTAAGAAGTTTCACCCCCACATAGGGTTGTCAGTTTCCAGGTAGGATTGCCAGTTCCCACTTGGGATCCCCTGGTTTGCAGGCCTCCCCCCTCCTGAGCTTCAGGGTCATCAGAAAGCGGAGGGGGAGGGAGGGAAATGTCTGCTAGGCATTCCATTATTCCCTATGGAGACCAATTCCCATAGGGTATAATGGGGAATTGATCTGCGGGTATCTGGGGTTGGGGGGGGGTGACTTTTGAGGTAGAGGCACCAAATTTTCAGCATAGTATTCAGTGTCTCTCTTCAAAATACCCTCCAAGTTTAAAAAAGATTGGACCAGGAGTCCAATTCTATGAGCTCCAAAAGAAGGTGCTCCTATCCTTCATTATTTTCAATGGAGGGAAGAAGAAGAATTGCAGATTTATACCCCACCCTTCTCTCTGAATCAAATCTCAGAATGGCTTACAATCTCCTATATCTTCTCCCCCCACAACAGTCACCCTGTGAGGTGGGTGGGGTTGAGAGGGCATTCACAGTAGCTGCCCTTTCAAGGACAACCTCTGCCAGAGCTATGGCTGACCCAAGGCCATTCCAGCAGGTGTAAGTGGAAGAGTGGGGAGTCAAACCAGATAAGAGTCCACGCACTTAACCACTACACCAAACTGGCTCTTAAATGCTGGAAGGCATTTAAAAGATGTGCAGTCCCTTTAAATGTGATGGCCAGAACTCCCTTTGGAGTTCAATGGTGCTTGTCACAACCTTGCTCCTGGCTTCACCCCCAATGTCTCCTGGCCCTACCCCCAAAGTCCCCAGATATTTCTTGAATTGGATTTGACAACCCTACACACGGAAACACCTAAGTACAAAGTTTCAGTCAAACAGATTTTTTTTTTGTTTGTTCAGTGCTTTTTAACATCAGATATAGACGAATGGCACAAGGGTGACTTCTGCAAAAAAGATCCTCTTATAATCCTCTTATGGCACATCCAAACAGTGCAATGAATGATCATCTCCCTGCTCATAACCAGTGAGCAGGATACCGGCTGCAATGGGGAAATAAAATTTTGGCTGGGTTCAAGAGAAGACATCCAAATAAGTGAACAAATAACAAGTAGAAGCAAGTTCTTTATTAGCTGATCACAGGGGTGGAATTCTAGCAGGAGCTCCTTTGCATGTTAGGCCACACACCCCTGATGTAGCCAATCCTCCAAGAGCTTACAAAAAGAGCCTTGTAAGCTCTTGGAGGATTGGCTACATCAGGTGTGTGTGGTCTAATATGCAAAGGAGCTCCTGCTAGAATTCCACCCCTGGTTGATCATAATCTATCCCTACAAGAGTTCAGGACACTAACACTGTTACTTTGTTCATATTTGGTACTTAACTGCAAAACTTACATCACACCAATGCAGTAACATACAGCCAATCAAGCCTTGCTTACTCAATATCACACCAAATCTTAACTATTAAGGAAGCCATCTATTCTGCCTTCTTAACATACTTTTAAGAATACTTCTAGAAGAAGAAATCGGATTTATACCCCGCCCTTCACTTGGAATCTCAGAGTGGTTTACAATCTCCTTTCCTTCCTCTCCCCACCACAGACACCCTGTGAGGTAGGTGGGGCTGAGAGAGCTCTGACAGAACTGCTTGAGAGAAGGGCTCTGAGAGAACTGTGGCTGACCCAAGGTCACCCAGCAACTGCACGTGGAGGAGTGGGGAATCAAACTCAGTTCTCCCAGATTAGAGTCCGCACACTTAACCTCTACACCAAACTGACTCTCTCTGCCTTACCAATTATATGCTATGGGCGTAACAAGAAGTGCTGACTACTATGATCCCCTTCAACTGAACTGGTGGGTGCTTGTGCCTGGCACGGAGTAGATCATGATTGTTTATAAATGCCACCAAAAATTCTTGAAGGTTACAATCCCCTCTGATTTTCTGACTGACACTCTGAATTATTGCAAATGTGGAACCTGGGGATTTTAGAGTGGCATTAAACTGTACTGTGCTGATCTGAAGCTGTTATGGTCCAAGATTTAATTTAACAATGTCCATCTTTTCCCTCAGAGAGATATTGGTAACAGAAATGCCACTTCCTAGCGTTGTTTGACACTTCTCTGAGCAAGGGAGGGGGGGGGGAAGCTATATATGCGTGTAGATACAATTTTTGATAAATCAGAAGACACTTTAATTCCTAAGTATGTTATCTCCGTACATAGTTGTAGAGGAAATGGCTATAGCTGACCAGCATTTCCTTATCTTCTCTTTGCCTATTTCTTGATGAAATCTTCCCGGAAACTTGTTATCTTTTTTCGTAATACCTTTGAGTCTAGATCAGAAAGTGTAAAGGCTTGTCTGCACCAAAGCTTCTGATATGTTTTCTTTCACTTTTTCTAAGGTCTGTTGTTAGCTCATGCTCTGTTCATGTCCCCATATATACATACAAGCTTCTGTCTCAGAACTGAGCATGTAGGGGAATGAGTTAAGAATGCTAAATTGGTGCAACCTCTCTCTAGGCCATTCCATTGGAATTCTAGCAGGAGCTCCTTTGCATATTAGACCACACACCCCTGATGTAGCCAATCCTCCAAGAGCTTACAAGGCTCTTTTTGTAAGCTCTTGGAGGATTGGCTACATGCTGGGGGTTGCCACAACCTGACCCTCCACTGTCCTGTTCACACAGTGTCCCTAAAGGTGGGGCTGGAGTAGCATCATAACTGAGACAGGAGGGGTTGCTCTCTGCTTGTTCCCCACTTCTGTCCAGCTTTCTCCTCTGCTTCCTGCAGAACAGGCCTTGAATTCAGCAGAAGCTCACAGGAGCACAGCTCCTGAACCTCTCTGTTGGTTCCCCCTCCTCTTCCCCACCTTGTCCATTGAATAGTAGGTGCAGCTGCATAACAATCCCTGGATGAGCTCCACTACCTATTTATCTACAAAACGACCCCTGCTGCAGAGATGCTGGACTTTTCATTATCAGCCTATTCTAGGGTTGTCAATCCCCAGGTGAGGGCAGGGGTTCCCCTGGTTTGGAGGCCCTCCCCCCACTTCAGGGTCATCAAAAAACAGGGGGGGGGGAAGTCTGCTGGTCACTCCATTATTCCCTGTGGAGACTGATTCCCATAGGGTATAATGATGAATTGATCTGCAAGTATCTGAGGCTCTGTGCGGGGAGTGTTTTTTGAGGTAGAGGCACCAAATTTTCCACATAGCATCCAGTGCCTCTCCTCAAAACACCCTCCAAGTTTCAAAAAGATTGGACCAGGGGGTCCAATTCTATGAGCCCCCAAAGAAGATGCCCCTATCCTTCATTATTTCCAATAGAGGGAAGGCATTTAAAAGGCACGCAGTCCCTTTAAATGTGATTGTCAGAACTCCCTTTGGAGTTCAGTTAGGCTTGTCACAACCTTGCTACTGACTCCACCACCAAGTCCCCAGATATTTCTTGAATTGGACTTGGCAACTCTAGCCTACTTCTTTAGCTCCTTCAGATGGTACTCTAAGGTGCACACACTGTCCAGTGGCTGCTGCCCTCTTACAGCCACCCAGTTCTACTTTTCTCTCCTCTAGAGCCTCCTCTAGGTTCATGCTTTTCCTCCCGAGTGGGATAATATTAAATTATTTACAAAATCTATATCCAAACTTTCTGCTCTTATAAGGGTCACCAAGGTGGCTAATTAAAACTTAACACTACACAATTACATTACAAAACTATTAAATCAATCCGTCTCCCAAAGATACATTATTAAAACAACTTTTGAAAGTTTTTTTAAAAAAACCTAAAATATGTACAAAACAGCTAAATATATATGCAAAACACAAAAACATTGGCTAAGACGGAGGGATAACTGAGAGAATGCCAAACAAAATATTAAGGTCTTCAGGCACTGGTGGAAGATGGCAACAGAAGGGCATCAAATATCACTTTGTGGATTTATTTCAAGATATGATAGACATGTTTATTAGCCAAAGGCCATCACTTTCTTAGTAACAGTTCAAAATTACAAAAACTGAAGAGCAGCCAGGCATACAAACATTAATCCACCTATAAAATTCAGGGCAATAATATTTGTTTAAAATTTCAGTAGATAAATCTAGCCTAGTTTTGGTGAGCCAGTTTGGTGTAGTGGTTAAGTGTGTGGACTCTTATCTGGGAGAACCGGGTTTGATTCCCCACTCCTCCACTTCCACCTGCTAGAATGGCCTTGGGTCAGCCATAGCTCTGGCAGAGGTTGTCCTTGAAAGGGCAGCTGCTGTGAGAGCCCTCTCCAGCCGCACCCACCTCACAGGGTGTCTGTTGTGGGGGAGGAAGGTAAAGGAGATTGTGAGCCGCTCTGAGACTCTTTGGAGTGAAGGGCAGGATATAAATCCAATATCTTCTTCTTCTAAACAGGCACAGTTATTCTGTCAGCAAGCCTCAGTATACACTTTAAAATATATATAAACCATCAGTAACATTATAGTTCCCTATAGGTTGCATAATATGAAATATCCTTAGGGAGAGAGTTCCAGCATTGGTGCCATGACCAAAGAGGCCCTGTCCCACCCACCTTATCTTAGAAGGCTTAACAAAACAATTGTCCCATCAAAGCCAGTATTGTCTGCTCTGACTGGAAGCCACTCTCCAAGGTCTAACATCACCTGCAGCAGAATCCTTCTGACTGGAGATGTTGGAGATTGAACCAACGACTTTCTATATGCTAAGTCGATGCTTGACCTTTAAGCCACAGCCTTTCCTAAATGTACATTTAATATGTGACCTTCTTAAGTGCCCTAGAGAAGCTGTCTTGGATCACAAAAAGAAGAGATTGAAATAAAAAATGCATCTTCCTTTTTGTCCTATGGGAACTGAGAGTTTAAGATGCCAAATCCTTGTCTCCAGAGAAACTGTCCTGAGGGGAAAACCCTTAGTTTCAGAGTTGTGCCCAAAGACACCTAGAGATTTCTGAATGGATTCACAGTATTCAGATGTTCTCTACAGACGTACAAGCGAACAAACAGAGAGCTGAATTTCTGTGGCCTTGTTTCATTCGTTCAGCAAATGCTTCATATATTCTGTTGACAATAAAGGAAGAATAGATCTCATCATGATATTTGCATCACATGTTTTGCAGCTGAATTTCCTTCATCTTGCTGGCAAAGACGTTTTATCGAGATTCAACAATTGGATGCTACAGTCGTTGTCTTCTCAACAACAGTGTCAAGAAGATAATGATGAATGTTACAAGGAACTGCTGAGTTCCTCAGGAACCTTTATGTGCATACCAAACCGCGACATCAATCACTCATCTTCACCTTCTTCCTCCCCAACCCCTTGCAATATAATCTAGGAAAAAGAAGAATTCAGTGTTGAGTGTTCCCTCTGGAGTTGGTTGAAAAGGAATTAGGAAGGCAAGGAGCTCAGGGTGACCTCTATGGCAGGGTTTTCCTGCTAGTTCCATTAACCAGAGATTAGCTGAGCCTGGCGCCATTGGCTCAACTTTGTTTTAATACAAGATTAGGCATGATGGGGGACTCTCTTTTCTCTCACAGTTCCTCTGGCCCTTAGAGCCAGTGAAGACCTCTCCCCCCCCTCCAACCCCCCGCTTCTCACATGGTATTGGGATCATCCACTCCCACTGTTCTCCCATTTTACGCAGTGCCTAATGGTGTAGTTACTGTCAGGAGAAGGCAGTATTCACTGGATATATTATGCCGTATTTTGTCTTCTAATTTTATTACACTGTCTGTTGTATATACACATTGTTCTCTAATTCTGTAATTCTGCTGTTATTGTCCATATTAGTCTGTTTTAATGTAGTATTCTGTAATTTTGTTTACAGTTGCTATGAAGTATTTGTTGGTTGTATATATTGGTGGTGGAAAGTGACTTCAAGTCGTACTCAATTTATGAAGATCTTGTAGTGGTTTCAAGGCAAGAGAAAAACAGAGGTGGTTGATATTATCTGCCTGTTCATAGCAACCCTGAACTTACTTGGTGGTCCTCTGTCCAAATACCAGGGCTGACTTAGCTTAGTTTTCGAGATCTGATGAAATTAGGCTACACTGGACCATCCAGGTGAAGGCTTCTACACATAACGGTTTTCTTCTTGCCTTTTTTCAGTTTTAGTATGCCTTGAATCTCAGCAAGAAAGGCAGGCTATAAAGGAAGGAAGGAAGGAAGGAAGGAAGGAATTTAATCTTCCAGCCTGGGTAGCTCAGGTCCGATAGGATTGCCAGGTTGGAAAATATCTGGAGACTTTGGAGGTGGATCAAAGAGATGGTAGGGTTTGGGGAGGAGAGGGGCTTCAGCATGATGCAATGCCATAGAGTCTACCCTTCAAAGCAGCCATTTTCTCCAGGGAAGCTGATCTCTGCCAGCTGGAGATCAGTTGTGAAAGTGGGAGATCTCCAGGCCCCACCTGGATGAACCAGGTTCAATTCAAGAAATATCTCAGGACTTTGGAGGTGGAGCCAGAAGACTTTGGGGGTGGAGCCAGGAGACATTGGGGTGGAGCCAGGATCATAACTGAACTTCAAAGGGAGTTCTGGCCATCACATTTAAAGGGATTGTACACCTTTTAAATGCCTTCCCTCCATTGGAAATAATGAAGGATGGGGCACCTTCTTTTGGAGCTCATAAGAATTGGACCCCCTGGTCCAATCTTTTTGAAACTCGGAGGGTGTTTTGAGGGAAGGCACCAAATACTATGCAGAAAATTTGGTGCCTTTTCCTCAAAAAAACCCCAGCCCCCCCGAGCCCCAGATACCCACAGATCAATTTACCATTATAGCCTATGGGAATTGGTCTCCATAAGGAATAATGGAGTACCTAGCAGACATTTCCCTCCCCCCACCCCACATTCTGATGGCCCTGAAGTGGTGGGAGGGCCTCCAAACCAGGGGATCCCCTGCCCCCACCTGGGGATTGGCAACCCTATCAACAATAGAATCTATTACCTCAAAGGGATCTCTCCGTCACTGGAGGCCTTCAAGTACAGGCAGGCCAGCCATATCTCAGCAATGTTGATTTCCTGCATTATGCAGAGAGTTGGACTAAATGGCTTATAAGGCCCCTTCTAGCTCTGGGATTCTTCGAGAAAATAGAGAAGAGGGATCACACTGAGCAATATAGGCTTTCAAAACGAAAATCTAATTCACAGTTCTTTAATCCCCACCGTCACTAATTCAGTTCAAATATCAGCAGGTTGATTTTCTTTTGCCTTTATGAGAAATAAACCAAAGTGTCTTCATTCTCAAACCATTTAATGTTTCCTCCTGCCATTTTTTTTCTTCATGTAAGTGTATGCATTTCCCAACATTATCAGTGTGTCAATTTTGTATGCACAAGGCCCTGTGCAGCTGCTCTGGTTGCCCTGTGCCTGGGGAAACTCCTGGTACAACTGGAGCCCTTCCACCTCCTGCAACCTGCTACTGCCTGGTGCAGGAGCAGGAACAAAATGAAGTTTGCAGTGGGGGGGGGGGGGAGTGATGTCATGTGATGCTATGACATCATTACAGATCTCTTGCAATGTCCCTATTCTCTGTGTTAAAAAGTGGGATTTGAGAGATTGCTAGTGTGTTGCAGTGCCTCCATGATGTCAGTTTGGTTTACCTAACTGAAAGTGACAATGAAGCATCATGAGACACCTAGCTCTCTTCCCTCAGTGCTCCCTGGACATGCCAAAGACCACCCCTTCCTGTAGTTTGTTCTCTCCAGGGGTGGAATTCTAGCAGGAGCTCCTTTGAATATTAGGCCACACAACCCTGATGTAGCCAATCCTCTAAGTGCTTACCAAAAAAGAGGATTGGCTACATCAGGAGGGTGTGGCCTAATATGCAAAGGAGCTCCTGCTAGTATTCCACCCCTGGTCCTCTCATTTTGCTGCATATACAGACCTAAAATTCTTTGAGAAAATGCAGAAAAACCTTGAAAATTTCTCAGGGTTCTTTATCAATGGAAGCCCAGAAGGACTGCAAATTTTTACCACAAATACTTTAAATGAAGAATAGGTATAATGGCACAACTGTTAATTAGAACCATCTGCACCTGAGATATGGGATAAATACTGATGTGAGGAGAAGCAGTAATGTGGGATCTCAGCTAGGCTGGAGTTGGAAATATTCCCTTTACAGTATGCAAAAGAGCCAGAATGACATGGTCACTGAATTTTGTCTGGTGTTTTGATCCATTATGATAGTTCCCAACTAGGGTTGCCAACTTCCAGGTGAGAGCCTTCTCAGCCCCATCCAACTCACAGAGTGTCTGTTGTGGGGGCGAAAGATAAAGGAGATTGTGAGCCACTCTGAGTGGACGGTGGGATATAAATCCAATATCATCATCATCATCATCATCATCATCATCATCATCATCATCATCATCATCATCATCATCATCATCATCATCATCATCATCATCATCATATCTTGGGATCAGAAGTGATCTCTGGGCTTCAGATATCAGTTCCCTTGGAGAAAATGGCTGCTTTGGAAAGTGGACTCTTTGCCCCACTGAAGTCCCTCCTCTCTCCAAGCCATGTCCTCCTAAGGCTCCACCTACAAAATTTCCAGGTATCTCCAACATGTAATTTAGCTGCCAAAAGTAGCTGGGTGGGGAGAGGATACAACTTGGTTGTAGGACAGAGGAAGTAGGAGTATAACTTTCCCCCAATACCATTTTATTAAAAATATCTCCAGGATGTTTTTAACATGGGCATCCTGAGTCTTTCTGCCCTTCCAAGGCTAAAGAGCAGTATGGGAGAGGAACATTTTCAACTGGGGATATTGTGTAGGGTGCAAGAGTAACACCCTCCCTTTCCTGGCATGGTAGCCTTGTCCTTTTTTTAGCTTCCATCTGCCTCTAGCGGCAAAATCACACCTCAAGGGATCCAACTTCAGATCCCAAAGATCATTTATATATTATATACTTAGATATGTATGCCCCATTTTTCATCAAATGGGGACACAAAGCACCTTACAACAGCATTCTCTCCTCCTCTGTTTTATCATCACAATAACAGCCCTGTGAGGTAAGTCTGGCTGAGAGAAAAGGATTAGCCCAAGATCACCAAGTGAGCATCCAAGGCTAAGCATGGACTTGAACACATGAAGCTGTCTTATGCTGAATCAGACCCTTGGTCCATCAAAATCAGTATTGTCTACTCAGCCTGGCAGCGGCTTCCTAGGGTCACAGGCCTTTCACATCACCTCCTACCTACCTGATCCTTTTGAATTGGAGATGCTGGGGACTGAACTTGGGGCTTTCTATATGTTAAGCAAATGCTCTGCCAGAGAGCCACACTCCTCAATTTGAATCTGGGCCTCCTAGATCCTTGCCTTTGAGCATGCTGGCTTTGATGTATAGTTCATATGTACATCTCATGTATCAATGGGTACTCGTGTAGTTTCACATTGTCTGGTATTGTGCTAAAAGAGCTCTCTAGTGTGTAGATCCAGTGACTTGGGTAGAGATATCCCTGCTTCTAAGGAATAATCTCATGTGATTTTAAATAAAAGAAAGGGTAAAAAGAAGTCTGGCCTTGCTGCTTTTTTAAATGTCATACTTTCTGATCCTACTCACAAATCTACCATCTTCAGTGTCTTACATGTGTATGCTTTCTCCAAGGAAGGGGCCAGTGTTCCCTCTAGAGCTGCCAAGCCCATGGTAGTAACTGGATGTCCTCATCAAAAGTGACAAAGAGTAGCTTTGGGAATCACTGGGAACTCTATGGTCAAACCATAGACTTAATTTCATTTATATAGACTTAAAACCATGGAGTTTCGGCTAATTGCTAGAATTTCCCTTTGTCATTTCTGGTAAGAACTTCCCATAAGTACATGAGGCTGTATTAAAAAAAAAAAAAACCTCCTGTGACACAATGCCTCCCCCGACACTCCTGCCAGTAGCTGGCAACCCTTGCTCCTTCACTGGATTTAATGCAGTGGCTAAGAGGCAAAATTAATGTCTATGTTATTATTCTATCAAGAATTCAAATGGCAATACACTGATATTTATTTTTTTACAACTAGGACTTGTGGAAAGAACTGACAGGTATAAAGGCAGTGAATTCAAAGCCAAGGACAAAATTCCTTTCTTCTGAGCATTATACAAGCCTGGCTTGTATACAAAGTCCCATTGAATCACCTTTCTCTTCCAGGAGAGTTCAAGATGCTTGGCAGTTTAGATTTCCATTTCTTTGTAGAAAGCCTGGATAAACAGGGTTTGATATTTCACCCACTTTCAATAGTTTCGTGTGTTTTCCCCTCCCTTTTGGAACAAAAAGAAATTAATTGCAGGCAAAATCCTTGGTTTGTTCTGTTAATAGTTGAATTTCTGATTATACAGACCACAATTCTCTTTGTTTATCACTGTCTTTTTCTTGCATAACAGCCTAACCTGACCTTGGGCAAGGACATCAAACAATACAAATGATTTGGGGAACCTCACATATCTGTGTGTTCATTTTTAGTAAATGCAGCAAGGTATAAATCATGCAGACGTCCTTCAAAAATCCAAGTATCAGTGATTGTTCTGATTGAGACTATAGATAGTGCTAACAGTGAAAGACCAAACCTTATGAATGAAGAGTACTGGTGGGTCTAGAATGTATAGCAACATTATCTGTCTGAAAAACAAACAAAAATGTTTGTATCACTTATGATCATCTATATTAGCATCCTTTGGGTCCTCTTTTCTCTAATAAACAATACCTTTGTTTATATCCATACAATGTGGTTCAGCATAAAATATCTCACCCCGTTTTTTCATATGCATAGAAACCAGATAATAAATATATCCTCACCAATAGTTTACATCTTCACCTTCACACACACTGAATAGTGCACTTCCAATTCACTTTGCAACTATATCTCACTGCATAAAATGACAAAGTCCACTTGCAAACCATCTCTAAAGTGCATTTCCAAAGTGGATTTAAAGTACATTGTTCAGGGTGTGTGAAAGTGCCTGTTGCTTTTCCTTTAGTACCACACTATTGGTCAGAATGGTATAAAGGGGAAGAAAGAGGGAACCTCTTGAAAAACCCTGTAAATGGTAGGAAGATGGTAGAGAAATCATAGTAGTTTAAAGTTCCCCAGGTATACAAGCTTCTCTATAACCATGAGAGAATTATCTTCTAATTCCTGTCTATCTGACACTAAGGGCGTTTTCGCACTGACCTTAATCGGCAGCGACGCCCCTCTTCACCGTGCAGCATCTGCGTGGATTTCGCACCAATTGCTGCGGAGCACCCGGAAGAGCCGCAAAGTCCCACGGCTTTTGTGGCGCAAATGGAAACCGCCAAAAACCAGTTTCCATTTGCGCCGCAAAAGGCGTGGGACTTTGTGGCTCTTCCAGGTGCTCCGCGGCAATTGGTGCGAAATCCACGCAGATCCTGCGCGGTGAAGAGGGGCGCCGCTGCCGATTAAGGTCAGTGCGAAAACACCCTAACAGGAACATTTTCTTGGGAGTAATCCCCATTCAATAGGATTCTGAGTAGACATACTCAGGATGGCACCATCCTCAGCAGAGTTGCACTCTAACTCCATTGAAATTTGGGGAGAGATGGTGGCTCAATGGTAAAACATCTGCTTGGAAAGCAGAAGGTCCCAGGTTCAATCCCTGGCCTCTCCAACTAAAAAGGGCCCAGGCAAATGGGTGTGAAAAATGTCAACTTGAGACTCTGGAGAGCTGCTGCCAGTCTGAGCAGACAATACTGACTTTAATGGACTGAGGGCCTGATTCAGTATAAGGCAGCTTCACGTGTTCATATGTTCAATGGGCTCAGTCCCATAACTCTGTTCAGGAAGGCCATGTGTCTCAGAGAGCCAGTTTGGTGTAGTGGTTAAGTGCACGAACTCTTATCTGGGAGAACCAGGTTTGATTCCCTACTCCTCCACTTGCAGCTACTGCAATGGCCTTGGGTTAGCCATAGCTCTGGCAGAGGTCCTTGAAAGGGCAGCTGCTGTGAGAGCCCTCTCAGCCCCACCCACCTCACAGGGTGTCTGTTGTGGGGGGAGAAGATATAGGAGATTGTAAGCCGCTCTGAGTCTCTGATTCTTCTTCTTCTTCATTTGCAAAGGAACCTTGAAAGTCACATATTACAGGGGATTCTGGGACATATTTCAAGGTTCACACACAGTTCATTTTGGGCACCAATGAGATGAACTAGGCTCCACTGTTGCTCAACTTAAACTGTGACCTGGAATTCATCAGCCATTGTCCTATCATGACATACGGCAACGGGTATAGGAATGGAAGAGCAATAGGAGACATTCTGGCTGTAATCCTAAAAAAACCACTTTCCTCTGAGTAACCCCTACTGAATAAATGGTGCTTACTTTTGAGTAGACCTGCTCAGACTTGCTCCTTTTACTTTTCCAACAAGGCATATCTGCTTGAACTGATCTTCTGACCAAATAGGATAGCTCCTTTGGGCCACTACTCTGAGGCAGACACAAAGCTATTCACAAACTTTTTATTCAAGAATTCATATCCCATACTTTGTCTTCAAAGGGAACTCTGCGCATCTTGCAGAAGTCCATCGATATAAAATAATGAAATAGACAAAGTAAAACATTACACAGAAAAAAAAATCTACATATCTTAAGAGCTCCATAAATTACCCAGATGCTCACCTAAAAAGCTCTGTGCCCTCCTGCCAATCAATAGAAGATAGCAAAGATGCCCTATGTACAAGGGAGGCCAGAGGCCATTCCAGAAAAAGGGAGTCACAATGAAGAAAGTCTTCTACTGAGCCAAGGCTAATCTTACTGGATGACAGTATGACAGTACTTTGAACAAATGCAGCTGACTGTCACATCAGTTGCTATAAGCAGAAATAGTCCTTCTGCTAGTTCTGCCATTAATTCCTGCTCTGTTTACTGAAATTAATAAGAGAGTGAGAGACTGGCCAGGCTGATTAGCGTGATTAGTCAGTAACTGGAAAGTGATGTGGTTGGCCGTGACAGCAGGGGTTTATCTGTCTCGGTGTTCTAGCAGCAGAAGAGATTTATGAGACACCTATGAATTCCTGTATTGTTTGGTTGATGGGTGTTTGTCAGGTGTAGGTGTGTGTGTGGGGGGGCACTTGTCTTTTCTCTGTGGTTATTTAGGATAACTAATAAGAGTGCTTTCACCCAGGTTGAATAATGCATTTTTCAATCCACTTCCAATGCACTTTAAGCAATTGTTTGCGAGTGGATTGTGTCATTTCACACAGTAAAATCCAATTGCAAAGTGCATTGAAAGCACAAGTGCTTTCTTAGACTGGTTAGATGGGAATGGATTATGTGGGGGGAAATTCGCAGGCATCTCAGTGGCGGCTCTCGGGTGACAGAATCCTTGAATATTTGATCATAATAATATTTATGTAACCCTGGCCACCTGGATCCACATCACAGTAACACCGAGAATAGACCACTGCCGTGCTCTGTACATTGGTCTCCCCTCAAAATCAACTCAGAAATTCCAACTGATCCAGAATGCCACAGCTTGGCTATTAACTAGAACTACACAGAGCATGCATATCATTCTCATTCAAGGATGCTCCATTGGCTGCTTCTCTGTTACTGAACTCAGTTTAAGGTATTGGTTATCACATACAAAGTCCTTCAGGACCTTGCCCCTTCTTATTTGTAGGACCACATCTCTTTGTATGTTCCACACAACAAATTTGCTCAACTAGGCTTGCTACCCCCCAGGCCAAGGCAGGGGACCCCCCAGTTTTGCAGACCCCACCTTGCTGTCAGCCAGCCAACAGCCATTATGTGCTTTTAGAGTTTGGCAAGTTTACAAGCTGTGTTTTGGAATGCGTGTGTGTACCTTTAAATCTCAACAGGATGTGAAAGCTACACAGGGGAGGTGAGCAGACAGAGCACATAGCTTTTCTCGTTGAGTGAGAGAAAGAGAACACAGTACCTCCATTTGTTTTGCATTTGTTTCAGAAGTTCTTTGTATAATAAAATAGATAGGCTTAGGTTTATTGGATTTATATTCCGCCCTCCCCACCGGAGCAGGCTCAGGGCGGCTGAAATAGATAGTAAAGAGTTAACTAGAACCTGATTATGGGATGGAGGAAAACTCCACCCCCTAGACTTCTGTCTTACTTACTTTCATTTTCCTATGTTCGTCTGAAGAAGTTGGTTGAAATACAGCAGATTATTACATTCAACAACTCCTGTGTATAAAATGATTTACCATTGTCCCAGTGAGATCACAAAAGTGTGGACTTGCAAACTGTTTATTTTGGCTGCTTTATGAGTGTGTGTTCACTTTCATTTAGTGGAAAGGCAGCTGCTGAGAACCCTTTGAAGGCAAAAAAGAGGAGGAGAAAATGAAGACTGTATTCAGGGGAGCTGCACTGCTCTATCTATCTATCTATCTATCTATCTATCTATCTATCTATCTATCTATCTATCTATCTATCTTAGGGAATGGGAAAGTCTCCAGGGTCCACCCCCCCCACCCCAAAGTCCCCAGGTATTTCCTGAGCTGGACATGGCAACCCTCCTCAAGTCAGCAGGGGCTTCTGCAGGTGCCAACCTGCAAATAAGAAAACTCAGCAACTGTCCATACAGGTGCTTTCTCCATTGTGACTCCCACCTTGTGGAACAGTTTGCCCGAGGAGGTCAGGAAGGCTCCCACTCTCCTGGCTTTCCACAAACTATGCAAAACTGAACTATTCTGGAGGGCTTTTCTGTGCAGGTAATATGGCTGTACTGTACAAAATGGTTTTATGAGCTTGCTTAGGTACATAATTAGAGATTGGTTTATACTGCTGTGTATCACTGATTGTAAGTAGGATTCTATTTATGTAGATTCTGTAACACTTAATGTGTCATGTGAATACTATGCTTCAGTTCTTTCTGGTTGCTCCAGACTTCTAAATTCTGAATGCATTGGTTATTGAATGTCCCATTTTGTCAACTCACTAAGTGTGATCTGCCTTGAGTCCCTGTGAGAAAGGTGGACTATAAATAATGTAAATATATGAATACATATATGGAGAAAAGCATCACCATGAAATAACCCCAGGTTTGTATCACTGATGCTGATCACCAGAAGAAATGTGAGGAAGGGAATAAGAAGGGGGGGGGGGGATGCCCCATAGGTTCCAGCCCAGGTCATGTAGCCAGGCAATTCATATTGTTTGAATTCAGGCCTCATTTTGGACAAGAGCTCACAGGAGCGGAGCTCCAGAACCTCTAAATTTTATTGTGCTCTTTCTTTCTCTCCCCCCTCCCCCAAATACTTGCTTCTGGGCTCCATCGTTCAAACCCCTTGTGAGAATTTTGCTGAACTCTAAGATATGACAGACTTTCTAACATTTTTCACCACAATAATGGGAAAATAACAAATAACATATCAAGCAGACAGATGGGAATCTTCATCATGCCACTGTGGCCACATAGGAGATAGTAATTTAAAAAGTATGATGGGAGTCAGGTTTTATTATGACCATTATAATTCAAGAAGCATTTTAAGGTAGATGCCAAGCTGATATAATTTAGTACACCTTCCAGTGATGTCAGGGATGTGTGCCATATGCAAATGAGTTGTGCTAATGAGCTCTGGCACCTCTTTTCCTACGAAATGACTCCTGCTTGTATTCACACGATGTTTAGGTTCGGTCAGAATGGTGTAAAGGGGAAAAAAGAGGGAACCTCTTGAAAAACCCGGTAAATGGTAGGAAGACGGTAGAGAAATCATAGTAGTTTAAAGTTCCCCAGGTATACAAGCTTCTCTATAACCATGAGAGAATTATTTTCCAATCCCCGTCTTTCTTATGCTGCTTCGTTATAATTAAGAAAAAAATGTCAAATTTCCGCCAAGTCTATTATTTAATTAGTGAAAACTTTATGAGAAATATCATTACTACATGACATTAAAAAGGATCAGATTTACCCTTCAGGAAAAGACCTTGGAAATAAAGGGAAATAACCTTTCAATAAGACATCTAAACCTACCTATAAAAGCCGATGACAGCAATCTAATCCTAGGCTAAATTCTATAGGATTGTGGAAAGCTTCTCAAAAGATGATGTACTTTTCTGTTACATTAAAAGGGGCTGGGGTAACTGCCACATAATATCTTCTAATTCCAACTGAAAAACATTAGTTTAGTCTGACCCCTGAGAGTCAAGGTATAATTGTAGTATTGCTGAGCAGTTGGGTTAAAACGGATAAAAGGAAGTACTTCTTCACCCAAAGGGTGATTAACATGTGGAATTCACTGCTACAGGAGGTGGTGGCAGCTACAAGCACAGCCAGCTTCAAGAGGGGATTGGATAAAAATATGGAGCACAGGTCCATCAGTGGCTATTAGCCACAGTGTGTGTGTGTTTGTGTGTGTGTGTATATATATATATATATATATATATATATATATATATATATATATATATATATATACATACATACATATAATTTTTTTGGCCACTGTGTGACACAGAATGTTGGACTGGATGGGCCATTGGCCTGATCCAACATGGCTTCTCTTATGTTCTTATGCTATTGCCAACAAAAGCCCACTCTGCTGTCCTGAAAACAGAAGCAAACTGCTGACATTTTCTTGAACTCCTAAACTCCCAGTCTTTGCTACATTGGAAAGTTAAAACCCATAAGCCCCGAGGACCAAACACTACTGGAAGTTTGTTGTAGTAGTGTTGTTCTGGGGGAGATAATTTGTTTTTCAGGGCTGCCATTCCCTCGCTGTAGGTGGGGGATTTCCCACTGCCAGAAAGAGCTCAGCTGGCCAGTGTGTGTGGGGTGGGGATGGGGGAAAGTAGGAGGTGGTGAAAATTACTCTCATCTTTCTTTCTGTACCATACCAGCTGCTGTTCTGGCCCACCAAGCCAAACAGATCCTAGCAGTCTATAACTCTGCTTTCCACATGATGACAAACCACATTTCTTCAGCCCCAAGAAAAAAGCACAAGTAGGACAGCTGTTGTATCTCTGGTAGCACTGTGAATTTCATAGTGGTCATGTCTAGCCGGTGAACACAGCCACAACTCATGAGCCGAGCCTTGGATCTGTTCACTTTGCAAACATCCAAATTCTATAGCAACTGAACAACTTTGCAGCTGCACAGTAGTTGCGGTGGAAGGGGTTCATATCTTACCTTGAAGGAGTTTTTTTTCCCCCATAGGTGAAGAAGATTCTTCACCAGGGTCTTGGATGGTTGGATCAAGTCAGGAGTCTCTGTTTTTTTTTTTTTTTTTTGCTTATGGGCACCACTGGAACTCTGACAGGACACAACAACAAAATGTGTGCCACACAATGATTGCCACAGGAGGCAAAGCTGGCCACAAAATGATTGCCACAGCTTAACTGCAGTAATACCGTGTAGATCCTTGTGCTGTGATGGCCATGGCTGCCAAAGCAACATTCTAAAAAAATCTCCACAGCCAATCAAATCAATAGTCAATCAGAAGCTTTGCTGGGCAAAGACTCACTTCCTAAAAACACTTGGTGGGTGCCAGAAAAGGTGTGGATGGGCGCCATGTTGGGGAACCCTGAGCCTGGTAATGAATGAGGGGGGAGGGCTGTGTCTTCCATAAAGCTGTGTAAAATAGCCTCAATAACATGAACACCAAATGGTAAGACACTCAGAAAAAATGAGTAATGTTGACTGATTGATTTGCTCACTATTTATTTACATGAGTGGCTGCACGATGGCATATGGCACTTTCACACATACTGTTATGTATGTGTTTCAGTATGCAAATTATCTAGGTGTTCCTGATTGGCTCATTGGAGCTATAAGAGCAGAGCTTGGGGACTTGGGAACAATAGGCAGTAGGATCCAAACACCTACTGCCTTACACCAATCACAGCCCCCTGCCTGTTTTGACCCAATAACGTGCCGGCATGGGAACCTGGAGTTGTATATAAGTTTGGCCCCATTGGGTCAGTTTTCAGTCTTGTACTGCACCCACTACCATGCGGTACTCATTAAAGAGCTTGCTATCACTTCGCCTATGCCTCGTTCATGCATAGAACCCACTATATTATACATACTAAATAACATGTTTTCAATCCACTTTCAATGCATTTGGCAACTGGATTTTGTTGTGTGAAATAGTAAAGTCCACTTGCAAACAGTCACTGAAGTGGATTGAAACTGCATTATTTAGCATGTGTGAAAGCGCCCATAGAGTGCTAACAGGTCTGTGGGAGATGGTGAAAATTACTCTCATTGGGCTGTGGGAATACCATATGCTGTCTGAATATGTGAAAAATAACCTGACAAACATTTTCAAGCTGCTCAGGAACAGCTAAGCTGATCACCAAAAAACTGGTTTCCTGCTTGCAACTGGTAAGCCAAAGGTGAGCTAAACCAGCAGGTGTTCAAGGATCTTTAGTCCTTTGTTACTTCTTTGTAAGGATGGATGAATATGCCCTAATGGATTTCATTTTCTTTGGAAACATTCTCACTGTAAACGGTTTCCATCCTCCCATTTGTCTTGCTGCTGATTTGTTTCTTTTTTCTTTTAAAAATGCAGTTTCTCCACACTTTGTGTAATTTTTTAAAATGTATACTGTCTGCCATTTTTGGTCTAAAATATGTATAATCTGTAAAGCACAAATAATATTGAAAAATGCAAACATTTTTAGGGGATACATTTGATTAAAAGAAAGAATGGTTCAAAAATAAAACACGTGAGTTTAATGTGCATGAAACAGAAGCAGAACATGAATAGGGATGTTCAAAGTTAACTAGCAGGTTTATTGCATTGATCCCTGTTTCTTTTTAGGGATTACAAATAACCTCCTCTTCCACTTGTTCTGTATGTTGTCATTTTGAATCTTTTCAATCCACCCATTTGTGCTGCTGGTGTTGCTAATTTTGTTTGCTTCTTTTATGCTATTTTCTGGGTTAATTTAATGCCACACATTATGCCATGCATATGAAAGGCAGACAGAGGTGTTCACAATTTTGTTGTGCAGTTGGTGAAAAATACTCTATCCATTTTGTCGCTGCAGCTGGTGAAAAATACAACTGGGATTCATCGTGAGCAGGGAGAACTAGGTATGCTGACCTCCAGATGGGACCTGGAGATCCTCCAGAATTACAGCTCATCTCCAGACTACAGAGATCAGTTTCCATGGAGAAAATGAATGCCAGTTTGATGTAGTGGCCAAGTGTGTTAAGTGGTTAAGTCTTATCTGGGAGAACTGGGTTTGATTCCCCACTCCTCCACTTGCACTGCTGGAATGGCCTTGGGTCAGTCATAGCTTTCACAGTTGTCATCCTTGAAAGGGCAGCTGCTGTAAAAACTCTCTTAGCCCCACCTACCTTACAGGGTGTCTGTTGTGGGCGGGGGGGGGGAGGTAGAGGTAGAGGAGATTCAGAGTATAGGGCAGGATATAAATTCAATATCATCATCGTTTCTTCTTCTATGACATTGTGACCTACTGAGGTCCCCAATCGCCCTAGTCTCCATCTCCAAATCTCCAGGAGTTTCCCAACCTGGATCTGGCAACGCTACCTCTTCACTCTTCGTTCTCTCCCTGATGGCCAGCAGGGAATCTGACAACCCTTGGAGATCCCATTTCAGAAACTCATGAAATTTGGTAACATCCCTATTTTTGTTAGTATGTTGAGTCCAAGATATTCAGGACTTTGGATTGTATATGATGAGAGAAAACACAAGATGTTTTTTTAATGCAATAATCCTATGATATGAAACCAGGAGCGCAGATAAAGAGATTGTTAAAATGGCTAATAATTGTTTCTCACTCTACCTGACACTGAACTCATGGGGGAAGAGAAGACAAATCCCACTATATCTAATCATCAAGAATCAGCAGTGCTAATAGCATTTGTATGGTAATAATTAAAAGGTCCCCCAAAGGATGGAAAAGCAAGTTATCATGTTGAGAAATGTATCATATCTGCCTAAATGACAATAAGCAAATAAAAGGAAAATTAAAAGCGTTTGCAATTGTAGCTACCCTTGAGATGGAGATAGCTCTGTATGCTATGGCACTGAGAAAGCCAGACAAAACACATTCATTCCCATCATCCTAAAGATGAAAACTCCCATGCAGGCTTTCTGAATAACAATGAATGCTCGAAGCACCCCTACAGTGGCAGCTTCTTATTCAATACATACGGTATTATTCTCATTCAATACACTGACACCTGCCATTCCAGAAAAGGGCAAAAAAACAAAACCAAACCCTTAAAGATCGATGTACCTTGCACAACCAGCACAGTGTTTATACTTTCTTCCAGAAGTTTTGACCTGGAGCTAGTACCAAAGTATTGAAATCTACTCCTGCTGGTTATAACTGAGTGTTGTATGGATGGCTGAACTGTGTGGTGATGGATGAAGGAGGTGTAGGAAGGGGAGAGTTTGCTATCCAGGCACTAGAGAGTGGTGATTGATTATGGAAAAGCTGATTACTTTACATTTTATCATTGTGACCTATATCTAGTTTCTAGACAGCCAGGAGAACTAAGGCATTAGAAGAGCTCTGCTAAATCAGACTGGTGGTCTATCTAGTCTAGCACCTGGTCTCACATAGTGGCCAATAGTTATTTTGGAGGGCCAACAATGAGGCATAGAGGCAGAGACCCTCCCCTAATGTTGTCACCTAGCACTGGTATTCAGATGTGCACTGCCTTTGAATGTGGAGCTTCCCTTTAGTTACCAGGGCTAGTAGTACCTAACAGACCTGTCTTCCATGAATCTGTTTGGTCCCCTTTTAAAGGTCTCTATGCCTGTGGCCATCACTACATCCACAGTTTAACACTCATTTGTCCATCCTGAATCTCCCATCCATCAACTTCTGAATGATGTCAGCACATTGCTGCACTCTGCCTCCACTCCTGGTAAGTGCTTCTTCCTCCCCCTCTGGCACAATCATTGAACCTGGCAGCCCTGTGATTTCCTCCCGCTTTTCTATTTTGATCTGGGAGCTCCCACAATCATCCCAAAGCTGGTGACCAATTTTGAGTCTCCTAGTTTTATTCTCTGATGAGTTATCCCGAACAGTAAGGTGTAGAGGTTAAAGCGAAGGACTAGAATCTTGGAAACCCAGGTTCAAATTTGCACTCTGTAGTGAAAGCTTGTTGGGTGACCTTGGGCCTGTCACACGCTCTCAGCCTATCCTAATTCATTGGGTTGTTGTGAGGATAAAACAAAAGAGAGAAGAATGATGTAAGCCACTTTGGGGAGAAAGGGAGTGGGGGTTAAGTAAAAGAAATAAATACATAAAAACAGATGGACTGCCAGCCTGATTATTGTATTACTATAGATTCATGGAAACAGCAAACCAAGTGATTTGTTTTGTTATATTTAATTTGAATCAGGGTCATGCGGGCACTCAGATGGAATCTGTGTCTGAGGACGCATACTGAATCTTGGTAGCCCTGACTTGGTATATCTTGGTGGCAAACTAGGCAATTCCCTAGGGTGCCAGCCTTCTGGGGGCACCAAATTGTGTGTCCCCATGTGACTCAGTGACATTAACAGTGCAGGGAGGGGTGTTAGCCTTCCCTAGGGGGCCAGACAGTCTAGGGCCCGCCCTGCTTGGTGGTCTCCTATCTTAATACTAACCAGGGTCAACACTGCTTAGCAGGGCTTTTATTCTGGGGGAGCATGGCAGAATGGAGTTCTAGAACATCTTTGTAGAAACAAAATTTTTAAAAAAGTTTAAAAGTTCATGAGGAGCACCCACCTGTTTCTCCTTCATTTTCCTCTTGAGAGTTCCAGCACCTTTTTTTTCCATGAAAAAAAAGCTCTGCAGCTTCCGAGATCTGACAAGATTGGCCTAGTCTGGGCTATTCGGGTCAGGGCTATTTGTAGGAGTCACTGATAGCCCATTCAATCTATCCGTTCATGCCAGTGCACAGGTTGCCTATTTGCCTTCAGGCTCAACTGAAGGAGCTGCTTCATACCTTTAAAACCCTCCGTGGCCTGGGCTCACATATCTGGAGAATTATCTGTTCCTGCATGAAACAGTGCACCAGCTGCGTTTCTCGCAGCACTCCCTGCTTGTCAGGTACTTGCTCTGCAGCCTGTTTTCATACTTCTTTTATCTCAGCACCTAATCTACAAAATAGGCTGCAGGCAGAACTCAAAGCCCCATCTGCAGTACTTTTTAAGTGGGCCCTTTTTGTTCCATTTCCCCCTCGATAATTTGTTCTGTGTTGTTGACATTCTTATATCAGAGGTCTTTTTGTTGTCTATTTCATCTGTTGTTTTTTTTTAAATGCTGCTACGGGCTATACGTTACCTTGACCTTACTTGGGAAAGTGGGCTAAAACCCACTCTTTCTCATCCGTTAATTAATATCCTGCCTTCCCATCAGATGCTCAAGGCAGCTAACAAGATTTAAATTTGCCTCAATAAATTGCAGTAAATCAGCACAACATAATAACAAATAGAAACATCTGATTAGGATGATGAAACAGAGACGGTGCCCTGCCCTTCTGCTTGCCCTTGCTAATTGACATTGTGTGACTTCCATCATAATAAATGCATGACAGACCTTGCCCCCCTCTCCAGTGTAGGAGTTGAAGGACCCTGTGCCAGAAGCTTTTGACAGCATCCCCATAGCAACCATACCATAGTAAGCAACAACAGCAAAATGTTTACCAGGTCTGAAGAGTACCCAAGTTCCAGTGGGACTGCGTGGTCTGCTCACCACAGTTAGAGCAGTGTAGTTGCTCTCTTCCCCTCAAGATGTGTAAAGGCCAGAGTTCAGGAGCTGTGTCTTGGTGGCAAGACCACTGCTTTGTCAAGTTCAGTCTCCTGAGGCAGCCTTTGGGTCAACACCTTTCTCTGTCTGACAGCCTCTCACAATCTGTGGAGAGCTAGATAAATCAGTGGGTCTGCCCCTATAGATAGTAACTTCATATTGCCAGGCAAGGAAAGGTGGAGAGGATTCTAGAAAGCACTCTAGAAAGTAAATTGGGGAAAGTTTATTTGCAGGGAGGATTTCTCTCATCTGCGTTTGAAGTAGGATTGCTGGGTTCCCCCTGGCCACTGGGGGGGAAGGACTGCCAGATTGAAAAACCCTTGGAGATTTGGGGACAGAGCCTGGGGAAGACAGGGACCTCAGTGGGGTACAATGCCATAGAGACCACCCTCCAAACCATCTATTTTTCCCCCAGGGAAATTGATCTCTGTAGTCTGGAGATTAACTTTAATTCCAGGCAATCCTCATGTACCACTTACAGGCTGACATCCCTAGTTTGAAGATAGAAGCTGGACTGCCAAATATTCTAATAGTCAGAAAGGCCATTTGATTTTTTTTCAAAGCCATTGACAGAATAGTGCTTGGACTTCTAAGTGGATACTAACTCTCTGCACCAGTGAGTGTCTTGTATGCTTAGTGACACTGCATTGATACATATAAACACACAAACATAGACAATTCTCCTTCTAATAGAAGAGGGCAGGGAGTGATAGGTGCTCTGAGCTCTATAGGTAAAATCAAAGTACAAGCCATGCATTTCTGTGCAACTTGGAGCTGATTAAAGTCATTGACTACTGAATGTGATTCAAGAGCACTTACATGCAGTGCCAACAAATGCATTTGAAGACCCCTCTCAGAGCTTTTTCCAGATGCATGGGTCCTCAACAAAACAGAATCTTATAAAATCATTTGGAAACTGTATGCATATGCATCACCTGATTTAGGAATAGGCTGCTGGTTAAAAAAAAAAAAAAAAGCATTTGATTTAAAGCTTACTTTCTCATATGCTTGCTTAGTGTCATGTTTCTGGGCTGGTTCAAACATGGCTCTTCATTGTTTGACAGCTGCAGGCAGCATCCAATGTGTAAATGGCCATCACAAAACAACACCACACACAGAAAATGAACGAGAAAGGCTACCAAAGTTCCTTGGTTCAGAATACAAGTCTTGGCACTTCATAACACTAGCACACAATACAGAGTCCCTTCTCTAGCTCAGATTTTAATCAGAGCTAGCTGTGCCAACAGTGGTGATGCTATAGTGAGAGGTCAGTCTCTCACACCCGTTTCCCTCCCTGACCATCTTTTGTCTCTAGGTAGGCCTGAATGCTGCATTTAAATGAGAGGCCATGACCATAACTGTTGCAGAAGACCTGGAGAAGAGAAAGAAGCATGCAATGATAGCAAGTTCCTTCCTCTGTCTTTTTGGAGCAGCAGGAACCACCACTGGTGATGGGGATTGCTGAAGATTTGGATGAGGGTTGATGAATAAGTTAGAGACTTATTCTGATGATTTATGAAAGGCTTAGAAGACAGAGCAGGCAAAATAGAAGCTATTTTTGAAGTCTAATGGGGATTAGTTTTGTTTTGTTTTCTTCAATGTTGCTCATATTTTGCCTTTCAGTTCAGACCTGGAGAAGTTCATCCATTGCTACTTTGAACATCTCATACCAGTTCAAGCACACAATGCTTTTCAATACACTCCATTTACACATTCACCTGGCAACCACTGAGTGGACAGGAATGGCATGCAGAGAAACCAGGTCAGGCCCTGGCATGTGTGCTCCAGTGCTTAGTGCATCCAGTATGTGCTAATGTGTGGACATCTTCCCCAGTGACTTCCATTTTCCGTTACAGATTTTGACATTGTTAATGTGCTTTTGTTACCTGGCAGAAGAAGGATTTTTTGTGGTGTATAACGGTGATTATGATACCTTTAACACAGTTTGGATGTCAACAATAATCCCCTCTAAGTAGTATATTATGCATATTTTTTTTTATCAGCGGCAAAGTACATTTGCTGGGTGAATGAGCACCCTCTGCAGTGTATGTAAATCACAACCCCAGATGCTCTCATGATTGATTGTGATGTGAATTTCCATAAATTGCATTGTTTTCGAGAAGTAAGCTGCCTGTGATGGAGAGGAGTTTATCATGATCATTCCGAAGGAAAAATAAGCATATTTCTTTCTATATCAACTTTCTTCTTGCAGTTTTCAGAGAGGATTTATGGGGCTGGGGCACAGCCTTGGTAATTGTTGCAAAGATGTATTGTGGCGGTACCCACCTGCTAATGTTTCTCATCACAGGCACTGTCTCCTTAGAACTTTGCCCTCCAAAGACTTGACTATTATATATGATCCGAAACTGCTTGAGGTCCAGATGCTGGGGACAAAGAGTGGTGGCCTACATCCCTCCTTGTGGGCTTCTGGAAATATCTGAGGAAAGGATGCTGGATCCTGGATGTGATCCAGCAGAGCTTCCGTTACATTCTTGGTTATAAAATGTTCTTACTTAGTGCAGAATATTATTCAGAAAAGCAAACATATAAACTGTAAACTGATTAAATGTTTGGTGGTGGGTGCTGAGGCAATGTGATTTTTGCCCAGCACTCTAATGCTTTGATTACATTTCTAGAATTTCCACTGATGGAAGAGGCAATTTCCATGACTTCCCACGCATGCTGTTCCTGGGGGGTCCCTTATGTTTGCCAGGTCCGGGGTAGAATATTCCTGGAAATTTGGGATGGAACATAAGGAAGAAGGGGGAAGAGATTAGATTTATAAACCACCCTTCACTTAAGTCTCAAAGAGGCTTACAATCTCCTTTCCCTTCCCCTCCCCTCTCTATGATAGACACCCTGTGAAATAGGTGGGGCTGAGAGAGCTCTGAGAGAACTGCTCTTGAGAGATCAGCTCTTTTGAGAACTGTGTCTGACCCAAGGTCACTCACCAGGTGCATGTGGAGGAGTGGAGAATCAAACCCAATCCTCCCAGATTAGAGTTAATGCATTTAACTACTACAACAAACTACTCTCAAGGCAGAGTTTGAGGGTACAGAGCTCAGGGCAGGTGTCCTTATAATCCACTCTCCAAAGTTGCCATTTCCTTTAGGGAAACTGATCTCTGTTGTCTGTGGATCAGTTGTAATTCTGGGAGCTCTCCAGGCCCTACCAGGAGGTTGGCAACCCTAATTACCAAGGCATGATGAGAAGAAGCCATGCATCAATGACTTTCAGTCTGCTAAATGAAAGAAAGAGCCCTGCATTTCACATAGGATTTCTTGGCATACCTATAAACAGATGAAAGTTGCCTTATACTGAGTCAGACCATATTGTCTACTCTGACTGGTGGCAGCTTATCATGGTCTCAGGTAGAGGTCTTTCAAGTAATGTACTACCTGATCCAGCATGGTGTAGTAGTTCATCAGCCTCTAATTTAGAGAACCAGGTTTGATTCCCCACTCTTCCACATGCAGTCAGCTTAGGTGACCTTGGATCAGCCACAGCTCTCTCAGAGCTCTCTCTGCCCCATCTACTTCATAGGGTGTCTATTCTTTGGGTAGTGAAAGGTTGGATTTAAAACCAACTCTTCTTAATTGGAGATATTTTTTCTTGAACTTGGGATCTTCTAGTGAAGGGCAGGATGTCAAACCAACTCCTCCTCCTCCTCCTCAATTTTTCTTGAACTTGAGACTTTCTATACATAAAGCAGATACTATGCCACTGAGTCCCTGTCTCCCCCTGAATAGGGCTGGGGTGTATCGCCATTGTGATATGAATCTCCACACCCTTCAACCATTGTGTTCCAGAAGCTTCTGAGGAGAGGGGAAGAAGAATCCAAGTTGGAAAGTAAGGCTCTCTGATCCTCTTGTCAACACTAGCCAGCCAAAGAGAGAGAGCATGTGAAATAAAATGTTAGCTCCCCCTTCTCTTGAACCTTCTGAATGGTCTTGGAATTTGGGCCCTGTTACCTGACCATAATTCTGTTGTTTGCATTGGATTTGAGCTGGTAAATCAGAATGCATTTCCAGATCTCTGCAGACAAATAGTCAATTTGTATGAGCATGATGCCAGACATAGCAAAGAGTGGCAATTATAATACTGTACAAACAAAATCACTGTGTAGTTGACAAGATGTTTTAGATGCTGACTCAAGAGGAAACAATTGGTTTGCCATCACATCAAGGTTTGCCGAGGGAGTCAAAAGAAAACAGTGGAATACTCAGTCTCTAAAACCCTCAGGGGGCTCTGTTGTAGGTGGCAAATTCTGTCATGAGTGCCTATCAGGAAGGCGAAAGGTAAAAATAAAAGAGGAGGGAGAACTAGGAAGATTCTCATGGAACTTTCAGTCAACAATTTGTCTCAGTAGACAATGAGCTACAAGCTTAATCCCCCCCCCCCCCCCGAAGGATTGGATTTCCAGGAACAAAAACTTATGCTCCATTTCCATGTTATAACTTTTACAAATTTTGATTAGTTTTCTTGCCTTGCATACAAATTGCATAGAAACCAGACAAAAATATTTACTTTAAAAAAATGCACACCCACCCACACCCATGGTATACCAGCAATCATTCCTTAGGCAACCTATATCTAGGTGGGGTTAACATAATACTTCTGAATAGAGATATGCTTATTTAACATTTGGTTACAAAAATGTGTCACATCCAGGGCATCACTCAACTGGCTCATATTATATGAATGCCTAATGTCTGATTTACTTTAAAGTTTGATTCACAATACCTTTTGGGGATTATTTGTGCACCCTATCAGCATCATTCTCGCTATCAGATGCCAAAGTCTGTCTAGGCTTGCCATTCCCCTGCTGAGGACAGGGTATCCCCTACCACCACTGGACACTTCCCCACGACCACTCAGCTGGTGGGCTGGGGGGGAAAGGTGGGAAATGGAGGGAATGTTGGCAGCATCTTGACACATCACTCCCTGTGCACCTGGAAATGATGTCAATATGTTGCCAGAGAGCACCTGGGACACTGGCACTTCAGCAAATCTCTGTGGTTTAACAATAGAGTTTTGCCGAAACTCCCAGCAATGCACTAACATCAGTTCCAGGTGCATGGGGAGTGATGTAAATGTGCTGACAGTGACAACATTTATTGCTGGTAAGGGCCCCTGCCCCCAGTAGATCACCCTGCAAGAAGTCTCTCACAAACTCCAGTGACAGAAGAGTGAGAGAAAAGAGTAAAGAAAGACAGTCATTTTCCTTTATTCCCTTGGGTCTATCATGAACTAAATCTCCCCCCCCCTCTTTATAATGGAGCACAGAAAAAAGTGGAAAGCATATCACAGACCTTAAAAACTTGTAACTGATGAAGACAAATACATATTCCAGCCATACACCTTTCCCTATATTTTGTTGTAGGGCTGTCAAGTTCCCAGACTGGGCAGAGATTCCCCCACCTGGGAGGTTCCCAACCCACTGATCACAGTGATGTCATCATGCCGGTGATGTTGCGCGCTGGCTGCTCTAGGAGCTTCTGGGAAAATTCTGTGGTTTTCCTGGACACTCTAGCAATTTGGGAGGGAAAATTGCTAGAGCATCCAGGAAAGCCATATAATTTTCCTGGAAGCTCCTAGAGTGGTCAGCATGTAATGTTGCCAGTGAGATGTCATCACTTGTGAAAACAGTCCCCCGATGGAGGCTGAGGGGGACTTGGCAACCCTATTTTGTAGGCAGTAAGTAAACACCAAATTAAGCTGAAGACCTGGGCATGGTTTGTACTTCCTGTACCTCTGAAATGCATGGCTGGTTTCATTCCTGTGGAAATTAGCATTGGCACCTCCAGGTAGGGCTTGGCGTTCCCCCAGAATTACAACTGATCTCCAGAGTACAGAGAGCAGTTACCCTGGAAGCAATGACAGCCTTGGAGGGTGGATTCTACAGCATGACATCCCTGCTAATCTTGCTCTTCTCCACAAATTCCTCCTTCCTCAGGTTCTGCCCCCAGATCTCCAGGAATTTCCCAACCCAGAGTTGGCAAACCTAATGGAACTTCTTCCATATGACCCTGTGGCATTAGTTGTCTGAGTCCCCTTTGCTTCTGGAAACTCTTAATTGTATCAAGGCAGAAAATGAAACAAAACCCATAATATTTTCTTTATAAATATTTGATGTTGATTAACAAATATGATAAGTTGAGTAGTATAGCCAGGTAGCAACTCTTCGTGCATGCTTTCAATTTACTGCTTTACTTGGACTATTTATGCTCCAAGATAATCATGGACAAGTCACACATAATTTAAAATCATCTATATTTGAGGGGCGTGGCCTAATATGCAAAGGAGCTCCTGCTAGAATTCCACCCATTTCTATCTAGAAGACATAGGTAAGAATGATGAAAATTCTGGAAGAGTGTGACATACTTGTGCCTCCGTCCTTATGTACATTCATAGTGAACTACATAAGAGAAGCCATGTTGGATCAGGCCAACGGCTCATCAAGTCCAACACTCTGTGTCACACAGTGGCAAAAAATTTCATATACACACATACACTGTGGCTAATAGCCACTGATGGACCTGTGCTCCATATTTTTATCTAAACCCTTCTTGAAGGTGGCTATACTTGTGGCCGCCACCACCTCCTGTGGCAGTGAATTCCACATGTTAATCACCCTTTGGGTCATTGGTGGGTTTCAGTCCATGCTAATTGGTTCAATTTGATTTGTTGAATAACAAATTCTGCAAGATTGGTATAACTGGGGGCGGGGGGGGGGGGCGGGGAGGGAAGGTAATACTTCCTTTTTAATTCTGATTAAATGTTATGTTTTTAGATTGCAAACTTTTTTGCAATATTTACTTCAGAAATTTGACTTCGAGGGATATTTCAGTGGTGTGTTGGGGGCTTAAATTTAACTCATTGATTTACTGTTAAAGTAGCAGCGCTACATATAGACATGTTAGACTGAATAGAAAAATAGGCTACATCCCAAATTAGAATTTCTGGTTGCCTGAATTGTTAAACTTAGCCTCCACAATGATTTTAAATGGAGCTTGTGACTGTTATGTCTTATATGTGCGGCAGGAAGACATATAACGAAGGGGGAAAACACCTAACACACATGCCTGAGTCTGACCAACCAGATCTGGGAGGATGGGGAGAAAACTCTGAGGGCTGTCTTCACTTACTAGTCAGAATGTTAGCTCTGGGACAGCTGGCTTTGAATCCCATGCTCTGTCAACCTACTTTGCTGTTGTGAGAATTAAGTGGAGGAAGGAGGAATGCTATAAAAAGCTGTTTCGAGTTCCTGAGCAGGGAGAAAAGTGGTATATTTAAAACAATAGTCAAGTGACTCCTGTGGTGCTGGCAATGCCACAGCGTTACTTGGCTTAGGGCCAGTTTCTGGCAATGAAATGGCACCAATGACAATGGGCTTAGGCTCATTCTGCACCCACTTGTCATCAGTGGCATCACCCAGCTGAGAAGACCTTGTGGCACACTGGAAACACTTCAGGAGCCATTTGGCAATCAGCAGCGAAGGAAGCACTTGCTAGGCCTTCCATTTTCCAGCTTGGAGGGGGGGGGGAATTACCAGCCCCCTTTCCTAATTTCTAATTCTCAAAGAACTGAAGAGTGGGAGAAAAAACAGCCTCAACATAGTGATGTTTTAGCTCCTACACTCTTTGGTAAAGACCATAGAAATTAGGCGAGGCAGCCTAGTGTGTCACTCAGAAGTGGCACCACATCCTACCGAAACTCTGCTCATTCCAGATGTTGATCCCCCAAGATGTCCCAGTTTTTGCCAAGTCAGTATTGGGTACCTTGCCACTTGGCTCTGTTTGCTTCTGTGTCCCAGTAGTGCTTCAGGGATGCAGCCGCAGAAGAATGCTCCTGATAAGTTATACATCTAGTCCATTCCTGGCTTCTACAATTGGCTGGTGATGGGGTGAGTCTCAATTTACTACTGACAGGCAGAACAATAATAATTACTACATGTCCTTTAAATGTGTGAAGCATTCTCCTCTCATGAAGAGGAAGCAAGAAGATTAACTGTGATTTAAGAACCACTCTCTATCAGTCCATTGTAAGTGACTGATAGAAAGACAATATAAATTGTACTGGCTATTTAAAAGCATTAAAAAAAAAAAAAACCTCATGCCTTTATAGATGACGGTCACCAGATGAGAAAAGACTTGTAAATTTCCCCAGCCTTTTAAAACTTCCCAGTTTAAACACACATTCCTATCAAAGCTTCCTGCAAACTGCAAGATGGACCTTCAAAAATGCTAAGTATTTAAATAAATTGTTTCTTACAAAACCATAATTCTGAACCTCCAGATCTGGAATTAACATTTTGAAGTTGCACAGTTTGGCGTAATTATTAAGAATGCAGACTGAAATCTGGGACAACCGGGTTTGATTCTCTATTCCTCCACATGCAGCTGCTGGTGTGATCTTTGGTCAGTCACAAGTTCTCAGCAGAGATGTTCTCTCAGAGCTCTCTCAGCCCCACCTACCTCAAAGGGTTTCTGTTGTGAGGAGAGGAAGGGAAGGAGATTGTAAGCTGCTTTTAAACTCCAGGTGAAGGGTGGGGTATAAATCCAATCTCCTCCACCTCCTCCTGTTCTGTCTGTTAGCTCTGTAAGGGAGAGCTCCTGTAAAGTTTCTCCCCGCTTGAAATTTTGAAATTAATTTGGAGTTTTTGTTCTGGAAGCAATAACTGTGGAAGCAAGGATCCATCAGGGCAGGGGTTCAGGAGCCTTTGGCTCAAGGGTCAGGGGGGCAAATGCAGACTGTAGTTTGCAAGCTCTACGGAACACTTCTACATAAATATACACAGAATCAGATTACTTTATGGGCCCTGACCTGGATGGCCCAGGCTATCCAGATATCTCAGAAGCCAAGCAGGACTTGGATGGGAGACTATCAGGGAAGTCCAGGGTCCCTATGCAGAGGCAGACACTGGTAAACCACCTCTGTTTCTCTTGCCTTGAAATCCCTATGGGGTTGACGTAAGTCGACTATGACTTGAGGGCAAAAATATATATATATATCTGTGGAGCCAATGGGATGGGATGAGACAAACCTGATGAATGTTCATTCTGTGTTTTAGACTTGAAGCATGCATGGTAAAGCCATAGAGCTATTGGAGATTCCTAGTCCTATCTATGTCACTTCTGATTTTGTTTTAACCCAAAGTGACATGGCACCACAGCTGGCGTTGCACGCCCCATATTCCCACCCACAATTATCCCACCAGTTACCTAGTTAGGCAATATAATGATGAGGGTGTGGGGGGGGGGAGCATCACTAACAATCCCATAATGCTATGTTAAAATGTGCATCTATGAAATAAAGTGGATGGTGAGATGAACTCAAATGATCATCAGACAATAGGACTCCTTTAAAATACAGTATTTATAATAATTGGCGGCCGGATTAATGTGCTCGGGTGTATTGCACAGTCAACTAGTGAGTAGACAGGTTGTGTGTATGTGGGGGGACTAGAACTCTCATCGGCTCGTGTTAGGATGTGCATGCAGGCAATGCTGCCAAATGCTCTGCTATTTCATTTTTGTTTTTTTTAAAAAAACACACAACTTGTAGTATTTGCATTTTAAAGTGATTACAGTAACAGACCCCTCCCCAATGCCTTTTATGTTTGAACAACCATGCCTTTTATTTTAGATTTTCAGCTTCATCATTAAAACGTAGAGTTGCCAGCCTCCAGGTGGGGCCTGGAGATTTCCCACTTTTACAACTGATCTCTAGCTGGCAGAGAACAGCTTCCCTGGAGAAAATGGCTGTTTTGGAGGGTGGACTCTATGGCATTGTACCCCTCCCCTCACCAAACCCCATCCTCTCCTGGATCCACCCCCAAAGTCTCCAGAGATTTTCCAACACAGACCTGGCAACCCTATTAGAAGAAGAAGAAGAATTGCAGATTTATACCCCACCCTTCTCTCAGAATAAGATACTCAGAGCGCCTTTACAATCTCGTATATCTTCTCCCTCCACAACAGACACCCTGTGAGGTGGGTGGAGCTGAGAGGGCTCTCACAGCAGCAACTAACTTGTTTTGGGTTATGCCCCTTGCTCTTTTTACAAGAGATAGTGGAACATTGCTGTAAATGCAGAGAGATTGTTTTTATTAATCATGTGTGGTTGAAAGCTCTCTGTGAACACTGCCAAAGGGGTTAATGAATCTTAGAAAACAAATTTCGCCCTTTTAAAAAAATCCTCTCAATCCTTTCAACTCTGTTTAGCATTTATTAGGTAATTCAGCGAAGGCTGTTTATGGGTTTCACTTCCATAACATACTGGTGGATTGCCTTTGGCTGCGGTGTCGTTCTTCCACTTATATCACCTTCTGTTTGTTATCTAGGAGGTCCGTTCTGATCTGTCGCCAAATGCAAAGGACACAGCGTTTTTAATTCATAATTAATAAGGAACAAATTATTCATCCAGGAAACAGGGGTTTTTAGTTTAAATGTTTGACAAATGAATATGAGATATTGCCATAACATTTATTGTGTGTTTGTGCGTGTCCTGCTGTTTTCATGAGCAGCAAGAACGGTGGGCTATCTAATTTACACTGTGCCTGAATTCTCAGCTGCTCTCCATTAACAAAGTAAGCAAAATCATTTCCATTTTACTTTACTGCCTCTTATCTGTTGAGTGCTGGATTAAGCTGATGGTCCGTCTAAACCAGCATTTTGTTTCCGACAGCAACCAGTAAGATAGCGCTGTGAAGTCCACAAGCAGGATCCTCAGATGACAGCCCTCACCTGTTGACAATCTCAATCAAAGACATTGTACCTCTGAACAAAGACGTCTCACTTCACTATCATCATTAATAACTGGTGATATTCATGAATCAGTATATCCTCCCTATTTAAATATCTCTAAACCAGTGGCCACGAAAAACATTTCAAGGCAGTAAGTTCCACATGGAATTTCTACTGTGTGATGTGGTACTTTCTTTTTCTGTCTTGAATCAGTTTCATGGATTCTGAGTTCTAGTATTATGGGAGAGAGAAAAACATTTCTCTCTAAGGGTGTGCATTTGATATAGCTGAACAAAAAAACAAAAAGCCAAAAATACCTTATTCATATTTTTCATCACCCCTCCCCCCAGCTGAATACACAGTTAAGAATTGTTTCAGCTATCTAGTATAGCTGATCCTGAATAACCCTGAAAATGTTCTGGATTATTTGGGAATTCCAGATAGTTGCAGTCAAAGGGTATCTCAAGGGCGCACAATCCCTTTAAACTCCTTCAGAATGTTTTGCTGGACTTGCAACCCTCTTTGCTTGAGCCCAGGTCAGCCTGGTGCAGTGTCACTGTCGGCCCCCATTGCCACAGTGGCACGTAGTTTAGCTGGGCATTCTGGACATTGCAAAATTCCACCCCCCTTCTACTGCAGAGATTCTCTGTTTTGCCCTTGCTTTTTGTGTGAGCTTCCCACCCTGGAAACAATGGGGGATGGGAGCACCTTTGTGAGCTCATAGAATTGGACCCCCCGGTCCAATTTTTTTTTTTTAAACTTAGGAGTTCTTCTGAGGGAAACATCAGCGGCTGTGCTGCAAATTTGGTGCCTCCACCTAAAAATAAAATAGCCCACTCAACCTCTGGATACCCTTAGATAGATTCGCCATTAACTGTAATAATCCCCATAGAATATAATGAAACAAAAAGAAAAATCAGGATTCCCGAAGAATCTGAATACCATACTAGTGCTAGAATTTGGGAATACCTATCTATCTATCTATCTATCTATCTATCTATCTATCTATCTATCTATCTATCTATCTATCTATCTATCTATCTATCTATCTATCTATCATCCATCTATCTATCTATCTATCTATCTATCTATCTATCTATCTATCTATCTATCTATCTATCTATCTATCTATCTATCTATCTATCTATCTATCTATCTATCATCGGTCCAATAACCTGAATCTGAAAAATCGTGGGGTTTTGTGTGTGTGTGTGCATACACCATCTCTGTCCACTTGCTGTACACCATGCTTAGCTTGTAGACTTCAATCATCCCCCCCCCCTTTCCTTCTTTCTAACTCAAAAGCCCCAGATCTTTTAGCCTCACAACATGGGATGGCTGTCCCAATCTTGTAAATATTTCAATTGGCCTTGGTGGCATTTTATCAGCCTTTTCAATATGCTTTTCAGGATGTGCATAGTGGAACCATATACAATATTCTAAATATGAACACCTCATGGAATTCCAGAGGTATTACTATGCTGATACTTTCATTTTCAGTTCCTTTCCAGATGATTCCCAGCATGATTTGACCATGTTTACTGCCACTGCATACCAGTGTTTCCAGTGAGCTTTACAGCAGAACCCCAAGGTCCTCTGGTCACTTCTGTTCAGACTGTACAAATGAGTATGTGAAATATATATATTGCTTGCATCACTTTGCACTTACTTAAATTGAATTTAATCTGCCATTTCACCTAGGTCCTTTTATAATCACCTGAAAACTTACTTGGGTTTTCACCAGGGATCATTTTGTAGAAAAAGAAGTGCTGGAGCTCATTAGCACAAGTCATTTGCATATGCCACACATCCCTGACATTACCAGAAGGTGTACTAAATTAAATCAACTCAGCATCTATCTTAAAATGCTTCCTGAATTATAATAGTCATAATAAAACTTTATTCTCATCATACTTTTGAAATTCCTTTCTCCTATGTGGTTACAGTGGCGAGACGAAGATTTCCATCTGTCTGCTTTATATGTTTTGGTTATTTTCCCATTTTTTTGTGTGGAGAAAAAATATTAGAAAGTTTGTCAAATCTTAGAGTTCAGCAAAATTCTCACAGGGGGTTTGAAGAATGGAGCCCAGAGCATTTTTTTTTTTGGGGGGGGGGTTTAGAAAAAAAGAGCACAATTAAATTTAGAGGTTCCGGAGCTCTGCTCCTGTGAGCTCCTGCCCAAAATGAGGCCTGGTTTTCACCATCCAGAAGAATTAGGTGCCATTCTTAAACTTCGAAATCTTACTGCACACCCACAGTTCCAAGATATTTATGAATAAACTAATAATATTGGTACTCACACAGATTGAGGGTGTGCAGCTCTACTGTTCATTTCCTTCTCTTTTAAAAATTATCCATTTATTCCCACCTTCTGCCTCCTTTTTTCAGACCAGTTGTCCACCCATAAAAAGACCCACTATCCCATGACTGATAAGTTTACTCCAAAGCCTTTTTCTGAGACACATTGGCAATGCAAATGCTTTTTGAAAGTCCAACGAATATTTTTTAAGAACTCTTGGACGTGCATCAACTGAACTCTACAATACATTCTGTTTTTAATTTGTTCATTAGGTGGAGAACTTATTTGGTCACTTATATTTCATTCATTCTTCAAACCTGAGAAATATGGTTCAGGGACACATCTGCCCAACATCTTTTAAAGTAAAGGCATATGCAGATGTTCACAATCTCCCTATCCTCTTTCTGCAGTCTTCTCATACCCTTTGTCATCTAATTGACCAGCTGTTGTCTTGGATTGGCTGTCATTAGAGGTAGAGTATATAGTTGGTATATAGTAGACCCCAGTCTTAGTCCCTGGCATCAACCAGGAACAAAGTCTTCAGCCTCACACCTTCAATAACCTTAGGCTGGACAGAACCAAACTAGATGGACCAAAAGCCTAAACTCAATATATGATGACTTCATAAACTCATATCATTGTTGTTTTTAATTAGTCTGATGTTTGTCAAGACAGTCATTTACCCCAGTTATGACAAATGACCCAAAGGAAGAATGCTACAGTGCACCCTGCAAACAGCTGGAGTCAAGACTAATGATACTGAATGACAATTGCCAAAAGAATCATATTGTGAGCAGAGACAAACAGAATCAGCTAGAGATTGGTGGCATGATGAAAGACAAACAATAATGAACAATGTCAGACAAAGATTGCCAAACAGCTTAGGAACAGCAATGCCCTATCCATTGCTGAGCAGACTTAAGAAAATGAAGATAAATGACACCAGATGTTGATTGTTGATTACTGAATGAATAAAGAAAATGAGGAACAAAAATCCAGAGGGGTTTTTTTAATGCACATATCCCAGGCAATGCAAAAGGTCTGTACAATAAACTTTTTGTAGCTTCCCTTACAACTGCAGGCTAATAATCTTCCTTTTGAAAGCATTGCCTTGTGTTGAAGGAAACCTGGGACTCTTCGATGTTTATCTGGAATCCTTCAATGTGAAGAGGTGCCGGAACTCTCAAGTGGGAAATGAAGGAGAAACACATGGCTGCCCTTCATGGACTTTTAAACTTTTTTTTTATATAATTTATTTTCCACAATAAAAGATTTCAGAACTCTATTCCACCACGTTCCTCCAGGAGGAAAAAAAGCCCTGACCACAAGTAATATCCTCCTATGAAGAGGGCTGGCCCTAGACTGCCTGACACCCTAGGCAAGGCCAACTTCTGGTGCCCCCTACCCCGCACTCACTGAGACACAAGGTGCCCCCAGAAGACCGATGCCTTAGGCAATTGCCTAGTTTGCCTAGTGGCAGAGCTGTCCCTGCCTATGAGCTACAACTACAGGACAGTGTTGGGTATGCTGTAGGGTATACTCCTAGTATACAAAGGGCAAAGAAGAGTTCCAACAAATCTGGGCAGCTCCATAAACCCATGAAACCCTAGAACATTCCTGTTGTGTGTGCGGACTCAAGTGAGGACCGAAATGGATGTTCCTGCCAGGCTCATTGGAGCCATACAAACGAAGCTTGGGGACTTGGGAACAATGGGCAGCAGGATCCAAATCCCTCTGCCCTGCACCAATCACGGGCCCCTTGCTGCTTTGAATGACCCGATAGTGTGCTTGCGCAGGAACCCAGTGTTGTATATAGTTGGCTCCGTTGGCCCAGTTCCTCAGTCTTGAAGTGCAGCATAGCTAGTGCTGTACCTAATAAAGAGCTGATGTTCACTACCACCTTGCCTCTTCCATGCGTTGAGCCCACTATATTATAATTCCCTAATTGATGGAGGAGTGAATCAAAACATGTCTTCTGTTGGCAAAGGGCGGGGGGGGGGGGATTCAATTCTCATTGATTCCTCCTCCCACTACACACAGCCCAACATCATGTTACTGGGAAGCATGGTTTGGGGCAGTGGGGAAGTTTGCTTCTGTAAGTCATGGCTTTCTACCAAATAGACATTTTCATCCTCATGGATGCTACAAGCTATATTTAGATCTACCTTGTGCTTAAAAGCTGTTTGAAGGCTGGATGCAAAAACAGCTCTGATGGAGACTGTTGTATACACAGTAGGGCACACTGGATTTCCTAGACTGATATAATAATCAGGGCTTTTTTTGTAGCAGGAACACCTTCAGGCCACACACCCCTGATGTAGCCAATCCTCCAAGAGCTTACAGTAGGCCCTGTACTAAGAGCCCTGTAAGCTCTTTGAAGATTGGCTACATCTGGGGTGTGTGGCCTGAAGGTGTATAGGCAAATAAGTTCCTACTACAGAAAAAGCCCTGGGTATAATGATGACATTCACATTGCTTGAAATTTAACACACACATCCCAGCAAAATAGGCATGAAATGAAGTCTTCCAGATGACTATGTCCTAAGATCCTGACGTTTCTGTGCCGTGAAACCCAAACTGGAATTCTTTTTGCATTCTAGGAATGAAAGGTTCTTTATCCACAAGAAGCTTAAAATCTAAATTCAGAGAGTGGAACCCTGACCTGGATAGCCCAGACAAGTCCGATCTCATCAGATTTTGGAAACTAAGCAGGGCTGACCCTGGCAGATATTTAGAAGGAAGAGCTCCTTGAAATATCAGCTGTTGGGAGGACAGGGCAAGCTTTATTCAGCCACTTCTCTGAATGTCTTGGAGGTTCCTAGTAGGGGTCAGTCACCAAAGGACACCGTGACTTCAAGGTGCACACACAAAAAATACCAAAACAATTTTGAAAAGTGTCAAAAGACTTGGGAAAGGAGAGGAGAGGACAGAGGCAAGGATCATTGAAACAATTTCATTTCCATGTATTTTATCCTTAGTTAATTGGGGAACAGTGCAAGAAAGTGAAGCGAAAATGGAGAGCCAGCATAGTGTAGTGGTTAAAATGTAAGACTGGGATCTGGGAAATCCAGGTTCAAATCCCCACTCTACAGGAAGCTTGCTGGGTGACCGTGAGAACAGTTGCACACTTTCAGCATAACCTACCTCGCAGGGTTGTTGAGAGGATAAAATTGGAGAGAGGAGAACAATGTAGGCTGCTTTGGGTCCTCACTGAGGAGAAAGGAGGGATTTAAATACAGTAAATCAATATAAATAGATGGGGGTGGGATTGAAAGAAAAGAGAGAAGCAATGCCAGGTGGGTGTGTTCCAGACTAACTTTTAATTTTTTTTCCAGACTAACTTTTATTTTTTTTTTCTTTTGGGATGATGATGATGGTGTGGAATTGTTTTCTGTGGCCTCAGAAGGTAGGACCAGAACCAATGGGAGCTTTGACTCTCAAAAACTCTTATCCTGAAAACCTTATTGGCTTCCAATCATTCTACCGCAGAGCAACATGGCTACCCTCTGAAACTATCTAACCACCTCGCTGCTGCTCCATATCTTACACAAAAAGGAGCTGCACATGGAAATGTCACTGTCCATTACCTTTTTTCTTCATGTCCCATAACACGACACAGAAAGTTAATTTTAACTGTGCATTTGTGCAACATCCTATTACAGCAGAAAGTATGAACACCTCTCTCCCCCCCCCCCCAGCAAGTCGATTAAAAATGTAAAACAACTGAATTAATTTTTAACATGACAGTTAGCATTACACACTGGCAAACATTCCTCTGACTTTATGTTCAAGGGGTAAGGATGTTCCCCACTCAACGGTGCCGGAGCAATGTATCTTGCATGCGATATTTTATTTCATTCTGGATTGTCACTAATTAATCTGAATGGCAAAACGCTGCAAAAATAAAAACAGAAAACATGCTATGCAACATTTAGCTCCATCGAGCCATTCAGCGGCGTAATTGTTAACTGTTCCTTCCCATTCCCACTGTGTTCAGATCCTTAAATTGGCTCACAACTACAGATGGCCCCGTTTTTGCATCGCAGTTAAGCCTCTCCTGTCATAAACTGCTAACTGCTGCATTGTGAGCCCCAAGATCTAAAGCAGCTCATTTGCAATGGAAAGTTAATTAATATTTTCCCCCATTTCTATGGAACACTTATCTTCAAATACAGGCATCCGAGGTCCATAAGGAAAGAAGAACTGAACTGTAGTTTACAGTAGGGGAGAACAAGTCTGAAAAGAAATCTAGACCCCATAATCCTTTGAGCATTTGTTTGCAAAGGATACCCGGCAACTCCAATTCAATGAAGTACACCACAGGGATCAGCTAAGGTCACACCACAAGGATCTTTTCTACGTGGTGACTTGAGCTGAAATTCATAGGCAATCACAGAATCAAGGTGGGGAAAGGTTGCTTATTACAACCACGGCCATTTTGTGGCAGCAGGATGACATGCCTGTGAGTGAAGGAAGGAGTGTGCAGGGGATGTCAGCAATAGTGGGCTCTGCCAGAGACTCGGGGCCCTGGTAGGTGCCCTACCTTGACATATGCTGATGCCATCCCTGCCACTCAGATTAAAAAAAGAAGAAGATATTGGATTTATATCCCGCCCTCCACTCCGAAGAGTCTCAGAGCGGCTCACAATCTCATTTACCTTCCTCCCCCACAACAGACACCTTGTGAGGTGGGTGGGACTGGAGAGGGCTCTCACAGCAGCTGCCCTTTCAAGGACAACCCCTGCCAGAGCTATGACTAACCCAAGGCCATGCCAGCAGGTGCAAGTGGAGGAGTGGGGAATCAAACCCGGTTCTCCCAGATAAGAGTCCGCACACTTAACCACTACACCAAACTGGCTCTCCTAAAACAAATCCTGAACCAAAGCTACATCTCCACAGTATACACAAATACTATCTTATCTAGACATAGAATGATGCATAGGTCAACCACACCAAAGAACTTGTTCAAAAGTCACTGGCAGTTAGAACTAGGCCCTCCGGTGTAAGTTCATCCATCCTGCTGAAGTCAGTTGTTCAGACTGACTCAGTTCAATTTAACTGGGCTTTGGAGAGATGTCTATGAGATAAGTGCTGGGGGCAAGCTGGTTAAATAGCAGAGCAAACGATCCTTCTCTGCAGCTTTTTTGTGGCAAATGGCCTGCCAATCAGTCTGCCAAAGAACAAAGGATATCTGTGCTTATCAGCCACCAGCAAGGCACTGTTCCAGGGTGGCCAGCCTCCAGGTAGTGACTGGAGATCTCCTGGGATTACAGCTGATCTCCAGTTGACAGTAATCAGTTCACCTGGAGAAAATGGCCCCTTTGGAAAGTGGATTCTATGGCAATATACCCCAAAGTCAACTCTCTGCAGGCTCCAGCCCTGAAATCTCCAGGTATTTCCTAACCCAACCCTACTCTGTTCAAACCTTGTCATGATTAATGTTCTTCTGTCATGGAGAGCTTGTTTTGCCATTAATGCACAGTATTTATTAAATCATGTCTTTCATCAATATTCTAATTGTGCTATACTTTCCCTGATCATTTAATTATCCACATATTTCCCTCCCTCCTCTACCAGATGCTATCTCGTATGCTGTACGTATTCAACTGCTCTTGCTGTAGTCTTTCCCCTTTCATGGAAATCACACCACATATTGCTGAGAGAAAGCACTCGTATTTTTCATTCCCAGAATTAATCAGCTTATTAAGGCTTATTAAATACAAAACTCTCAGTAAAAAAAGGCATTGCTATGTAGTTCAAAGTTTTAAAAATGCCAATGGCTGTTGAAACAGCAAAAAATAATGCTGCTTCATTGCACATTCTGTCACCGGCTTCTCCTTAAAGGCTGATGTTGGTCGCATATAAAGACAGAAACTACAGAAGAACAAAAGGCTCTTATTTATGTTTTCCAGCTTCCACTGCAAATGTCCAAAGATCAGTTCATGGTTCTGTGGTTAGTGGGCTCCTAATTCATAGCATAGGTCAAGGCACTGCCAGTTCCACAAGTTAAGCATCTTTCTCTTGGGTCAGACAATTTCATGAATGAGCCTTTCCCCCATTTGTTTAATAATAATAATAACAATAATAATATTCTGAGGTCTCGTTGGAAGGGGGGCAGCTCCTCCACAGACACATAGACCAACTTCGCTGCCGTACCCTGCCGGAGGAACCGGCAGGGCCAGAAGGAGTGGGGAATGGGGAGAGCATGGGACCACCGCAAGAAATAACCCTGCTGAGCTCGCTGGGGTTGCTGGCGGAGGAGCTGTACAGGGTGGGGGAGATACCTCTGCAGGATTGAGACAAAGCTCTGCCAACCGCGGCCCAAAGCAAGGAACCAGCGGTTACAGAACCCCAGGCAGCAGCCCCAGCTCCCCAGATTGAACCTCGGCAGTCGCTCAGAGACCAGCGGCCACCTGCTCATTTGAAAGACTATGTATCTGGAACTGGGGGGGGGGGGGAGGAGTGTTGTGTCTGGCATTCATCCCGGAAAATACAGCAGAGCGCACCTGTGGGCGGTGCCTGGAAGGGACGAACGCAGCCCACCTATGACAATCAGTGGCGGGAAGTTTAACTGGCCAGGATTGGACCTTACCAGGAAGAGGGTTGTTCCAGGAAATGTACCCTATATAACAGGGGACCCAGACCCGTCATGTTGTGTTTGTGATGTACTCGCTAATAAAGCATGTTGCCATCTGAACGTCTCTGACCTCAGTACATTACAGCTGCCAAGCTCCTGCCAGTTTGGAGGCCCCCAACCCATTGGCATGCAGCAGGCCACCAGGGGATCCCCACCCCAAAAGTCTCTGTTGCTGTGCAACTTGCCTGACACAATGGCATCACCCAAAAGCAACAGCATTGCACTTGGCACATCGTGCTGGGGACACTCTAGCATTTGGGTTAAAATTCTGTGGTACCATAGAGTTTTTACACTGAATGCTAGAGCATCCCCAACACAACAATGTCACTTTCGGGTGACATCATCATACTGCGTGTGTATAGCACATGTGAGATTGATCCCCCACTGGTAAGACTTAGGTAAGACTTAGCAACCTTTGATGCCAGCTTCCACGGGAGACTTGGGGATCTCCAGGTCTTTTTTTGTAGCAGGAACTCCTTTGCATATTAAGCTACACCCCCCCCCCCCCAATGTAGCCAATCCTCCAAGAGCTTACAGGGCTCTTAAGTTTTTGGAGGACTGGCTACATCAGGAAGGTGTAGCGTAATATGCAAAAGAGTTCCTGCTACAAAAAAGACCTGGGGATCCCTCAAAATTAAAGTTTGTATTCAAACTATAAAGACCAGTTCCCCTGGATAAAATAGATGGTTGAGAGGGTGCACTTTATGCATTGTAATCCGCTGAGGTCCCTGTTCTCCCCAGGCTCCACCCCCAAATCTCCAGAAGCTTCCCAACCTGGATCTGGCAACCCTACATCCTCATCCCCTGCTGTTGGCTAGGGGGTATCTGGCAACTCTACAACTATTCTGTGATGTAAGATAGGTGGAGAGCATGTGTCCAAGCAAGCATGTGTCCAGATTGTAGTCCGACACTGACACTGCACCAGGCTGACCTGGGCCACGAGCAAAGAGGGGTCCTCAGCTTTAGAAAGGTGTGAATTTTTCAGCAGTCAATAAGTTTCAGAACTTGTTTTAATCCCCATCACAACCACAAGAGGAGGCAAAGGAGTCATTTATTTATTTACTTCATTTATAGCCTGTCTTTCTCCGGACAGGGGGAGATGTAAGATGCTCTCTCATTTGATTTTTTGGGGGGCTGTCTGTGCTCAAAAGCTTGAAATGGCCTTGACATCCTTGAACCTAGAGGAAGGGTATGCATGTATTAGGGTTGCCAATCCCCAGGTGGGGGGAGGGGATCCCCCGGTTTGGAGGCCCTCCCCCCGCTTCAGGGTCGTCAGAAAGCGGGGGGAGGTGTTAGGGAAACTGCTCTCAAAATGAGGTTGGGGAATTAGATTGAGAGACAGCTGGCCCAATAGGAATCTTTGTTATCTGTGTATACCAGGCTCAACCATTCAGATAGTCAATGCTCAATAAACATGGACTCTAATTTAATAAAATCAATTCTAATTTATTCAGAATAATAGTACTTTCACACAAGGTACAAAAACAATCACACATTCACACAGGTCTAAAGAAATATAGAGAGATCGATAGGGGTAACATATAAGGATGGACGTACAGGGTGATACTACCTCTCGCAGACTCCAAGGAAGACTCCGATGGCGACGAATGAGGGAATGGGGGATGGACCCGAAACTGATCAGGAATCGGGGATGGATCTATACAGCGGGATAAGGGGGTTGCTGAATAGAGAGCACACCTGTGGGTAGCTAGTCCACAGGTTATATAGAGTCACCTTAGTCCTGAGGGGATGGGAGGTGACTGGGAGTGGTAATGGGAGGTTCCGCTGATGACCAAGAAGGCTGGACATCGGCTGGACCAATGGCGAGTCCATGGCGACACCGGATTGGGTGTATGCTTCAACCAATGAACATCACCTTCATCCTGGGCATCCTGGAAACTTCCAAGTTGCGACAAGGCCTGGGGTGGCTCCAATGATATCAGTATGGAAATGGTTGGGTGATTGGGATGAGATGGGATTAACTGGGAAGGTGACAATAGGGAATCAGATATGGACCTAGGTATTCCGGTGTAGACAAAAGGGCTTAGAGGTATCAGGAGAGATTCTTCCTCTTTCTCATCATCTCCTGGGTGAGGACTGTTGTTCAGGATATTACTTAGCAATCAGGCTCAATAGTGGAGCCATTAATCCATTCATAAACTAGATAGGTTGCTTGCGGGCTAGGAATGGCTCGATGAGTGTACGTGAGGTTCCCACTAAGAAGGAATGAAGCCCAACCAGACAGGAAGATGGCTACATGTGGTGTTAGCGAAACACAGTGGCTTCCATGCTTAGCGCTTCAACACCGTTCGCCTGGACAGCTCCGTGGCGGCGTAGCCTCCTCCTCGCCATGGCAGACTCCACGCGGTAGCGGGGAAACGTCTGTGTGCGTCTGCAGACACTCTGTGCCTGTCTCAAGCACTTGTATAATTAGCAGTTGGTATACATGAGTCCTATGTAGTTCCTGGATAGTTTTACTCGCATTCACTGGCCAGGCGGATGCAAGCTCACTTCTCCAGGTGCCCTGGCAACCATGTTTGTGAAGGAGGGGTCATTTTCTCACAGAGGGGAGGGAACTCCCCTATTATTCCCTATAGAGAATTATTCCCATAAAAAATCATGGAGAATTGATCCGCGGGTATCTGGGGCTCTGGGGGGGCTGTTTTGGGGGGTAGAGGCACCAGATTTTCAGTATAGCATCTAGTGCCTCTCCCCAAGATACCCCCCAAGTTTCAAAAAGATTGGACTAGGGGGTCCAATTCTATGAGCCCCAAAAGAAGGTGCCCCTATCCTTCATGATTTCCTATGGAAGGAAGGAAATGAAAAGGTGTGCCGTCTCTTTAAATGTGATAGCCAGAACTCCCTTTGGAGTTCAATTATGCTTGTCACAGCCTTGTTCCGGGCTCCGCCCTGATGTCTCCTGGCTCCACCCCCAAAGTCTCCTGGCTCCACCCCCAAAGTCCCCAGATATTTCTTGAATTGGACTTGGCAACCCTAGCATGTATGCACACTGCCCATTGTTCCATGCTTGCACATACCAACCCCATGACATTGGGATGGTGTTCAGCAGGCATCGGATTCAGTGGGAGCTCACAGGAGCACAACTTCTGAACCTTTCTGACAGTTCCACCTCCTCCTTCCCATCTTGTCCATTGAATAGTCGGTCCAGCTGCATAACGATCCCTGGATGAGCTCCACCACCTTTTTTTCTACAAAATGACCCCTGGTGTTCAGCAACTAATGGCAGCTTCCAAGTGGGGCCTGGAGATCTCCCAGGATTACCAGTGGTCTCCAGACTACAGAGATCAGTTCACTTGGAGGAAATGGCTGCTTTGGACAATAGACTCTCGGGCAATATGCTCTTCCCCTTCCCAAACCCCAGCTTTCCCAGTCTTTGTCCTCAAATCTCCAGGGGTTTCCTGACGTGCAGTTGGAAGCCCAAAGCTTACAATGAGCTGAGAACCCTATGTTTGCCACCAAATGCTTAGTTCTGCTTCAAAGGAATGTGAAGGAAGGAGGGAAAAAAATGGCAAAGAAAAGTGCCGGGTGGAGCATAATGAAATTGTGTCAGTGGTAAATAGGTTTCCTCTGAAATGAAATGGCAGAAAATTTAGCATTTTTCTCAGAGAGCTGCAAAAGAAATGAAAATAACATGTCAACACATTTATTTTTCCCCACAGCAGCTACATTCAGGTGATGGTTGCCCTTTCTAATGGGAGCAGTTTGACAGCCCGCTTTTCCAAAAGGTGACTTAAACACTTTTAATGAAAAAGAATGTGCAGAAATTAGCGGCATTAAAAGGTTTAAATTTCTTTTGCAGAATTATGGAAACTGGAGATGACAAATTGCTATGAGGTCTTCTCATCCACTACAAACTAATCACCATTCTAACATTTTCCACTTCCAAATTGCATTTTTTTTTTGGATGATTGTTAATGATGTTCTCTAATGATCAATTTGATGGCCCCGGGGCAAACCAACAGGGCACTGTAACAGGTCCACCCATAGACCACATAGGGGTGCTCTGCATACTAAGTGGATTCCCTAGGGATGCAGAACAATATGAAGCTGTAAACACTCCTGATGAGGGGGGTGAATGCACTCCGTGGGTTCATGGAAACAGAAAGGAAGAGCAATTGAAAGCCTTAACAGCGATAAAAACAAAAGAGCAGGAAATTGGCTCTTAAGGGTCCAATATCAGCACTCCTACTTAAATACAAAAGAAGGCCAATTTTGTTCAGATAGCACATTAATGGTTTGTTCTGATGGCACATGGATCAGGTGCTACACATGGATGGCACATGGAATCCATGATAGCACATGGATTCAAGCGCAGCATCTCATCCTTGCTATATATTGCAAGTCTTCATGTTTGTTGATGGTTAACATGATGACTTAGCATTAGACATGTTCTGGGAGTTTAACGGATTGATTTCATTTATACCCCAACCTTTCCTCCTAATGCAGAACCAAAGTGGTTTATATCATTCTCTTCTCTGGTTGTTTTTGCACTTACCTTATTCTGGAGCAACGTCCCTCTTCACCGTGCAGTGTCTGTGCGGATTTCGCACTACTTGCTCCGCAGAACCCGGAACTCCCATGGCTTTTGCGTCGCAAATGTAAACTGCCAAAAAACAGTTTACATTTGCGACGCAAAAGCCGCGGGACTTCCGGGTTCTGCGGAGCAAGTAGTACGAAATCCGCGCAGACGCTGCACGGTGAAGAGGGATGTCGCTCCGGAATAAGGTAAGTATGAAAACGACCTCTGTTTTATCCTCATAATCCTTTTATTTTATCCTCAGAGGTAGATTAGTCTGAGGTAATGTGACTGGCCCAAGATTACCCAGCATGCTTCCATGGTACAATCAGGGATTCAAATCCAGATTTCCCACATCCTAGTCTGACATTCTTAACCACTACACCACACTGGCTCTCCAGATTTGTGCCTTTTTGACTCAGGTCAGCCCTTTTCTGCTTCTGATTGTTTCAGTCCTTCCCATACAGTTTTCCTCAAACACACCATTGTGAAAATCACATCTAGCCACATCAGTGATTTTGGCAAGAGGGCCACAAGTGACTCTGCAGGGTACTAGTGAACATGAAAACATGACATAGGAGAGGGGGATTTACACTGGGCACAAGCCAGGATTGCCAGAATGCTCCTATATTGAGCAACCTTCCCTCTCCCAAGAGCTGCCTGGCCCCTGCTGCAGTTCAACAGAGCAGTAGGGGCACAAAAGGGTGTGTGTGAGGGAGAAACAGTATTGCATGATGCCATGACAAAAGCTCCAGTGGAGTATGCAGAAGTAATGAGGACTGGGAAATTTTAAATCATTGCACAGTGTGGTGATGGCACTTCAAGGTACTCAGCTGGAAGTGGCATCGTGGCATTGCAAGACATTGTTTTGGCCAGTCTCCACCCCCAACAGGGCCAGCCCTAGACTGTCTGGCACCCTAGGCAAGGCTAACGTCTGCCCCCTCCCCACTGATAACATCACCGAGTTACATAGGGGTGCCCAATTTGGTACCCCCAGAAGGCTGGCACCCTAGGCAATCACCTAGTTTGCCTAGCACCAGGGTTGGCCCTGCCCCCCAGTCCTCCCAGGAGTTGCCAGCCCTGGTCTGGCATTCTTATCACAAGCAGAAGTGGCAAAGCCACAAAACTTCTCATTGCATATCTCAGGGGTGGCCAACGGTAGCTCTCCAGATGTTTTTTGCCTACAACTCCCATCACCCCCCAGCCATTGGCCATGCTGGCTGGGGCTGATGGGAGTTGTAGGCAAAAAAACATCTGGAGAGCTACCGTTGGCCACCCTTGGCATATCTGACACAAAGTCCTCATGCCATGCACCAACAAGCGTGAGAATGTTCCAATACATGGCAAGGCCCTTGGCAGCATTGCCTATTCGGCCATGAAAACTCCCCTCCCCACTAAGCTAGAAAACATTTAAGTCTGGGCTGAAATATACTGTCTTGTCTCCCCTCTTTTGCAGACACAGTTTACTACAGCCTTTCACTACAACCTTCACTTTGTTATTGTCTTTTCCCTTCCTCTACATTGCTGATGAACATGTTTCTGCTGTTCTACCACCCAATCTTGAGAAAATCGTAGCTATACTTTTAGCGCAGTGTTTTACCAATGCACACAAGTGTGTGTGCCCATCTGTAAAAAACTGTGCCAGCTTTTAAAAAATGATATATGTACTGTATGTTGATCCCAGTCCATATACGTCTGCTTGATCTGTTACAGCAGTGGCATAGAGAAGACACAACAGACACCAGGTGTCTAACACTGCAGTCTTTGGGTTCATAAGCTTTTCTCCTTCCCACTATCTTTATCTAAGAATGTGAAGATGGGTATGAACACATTTAAATATTCTTTTAATAGGGTGAACTAATATGGTGAAAATGAATACATTACCCAAAGTCATTTTTTTTTGTTAATATGTATTCCAATCATAGTATCCAACAAGAGAATTGCATACCATGCCTGAGTTTATTAGGGGATAATAAAAAGCCAAGAAATCAGAAGAACGTGGAAAAGAGAGACTGGCATCCTACATATGCAGCAGTATTTATCTTGCATCTAAATTACTACTGCCATTAGCCTGGCTTTGGGAGAAAGCGATAATCTCTTATAGTTGATTACTTAATATTATATTCATTAATATAGAGGGGGGAAATCAAAGCAAAAAAACCCCATTACTGTTTTTCCCCCTTTTTTGTCAATTGAATATTTTTCACCTGGGATATAGATCTCAGTTGTCACCAATTGGATCCTCTTTGGATTCTGCAGTCAAAGATGGAACATTCAGTTTGCATCAAGATTTAGGAGCTGAAATTGATGCAAAAAGGATGGAACTAAACACTGAGGGTCCATTTGCTAGCAATCTAGTTTGGTGGTATGGATAAATTATACAGCTGATACAACTACATCATATCACCCATTTTCAGTCTTACAAAATGAGATGATTTTATAACGCTAATGTATTAATTGTGTGATCCTAAACAGAATTACACCCTTCTAAACCCACTGAAGTTAATGGGCTTAAAAGGTTGTAGCTTTGTTTAGGATTGCCCTTAAGTGTCAAATTAAATATCATGTTGAAATCCTACATCATTTCTTCTGCCTCTTTAACTTTCTATTATGAGTAGCTGTAATGGAAAATCAGATATATGGCTGGGAAAGATAATTTGACACTGTCCCCTCCACTATTTTTTCAGTGTAAATCTCTCTTCCCATCTGCTATTTATCTCAACAGAGAGAATACCATGCAAATTTAAAGACATGGAAGAACCAATTGTGGATCCCCAAAATATTGTTAAAGCAAAAGGTGCCAAAACAGGATTACAGTTGAACATCAAGAAGACAAAAATAATGTCTACTGAGGAATTACACAACTAGATAGATAGATAGATAGATAGATAGATAGATAGATAGATAGATAGATAGATAGATAGATAGATAGATAGATAGATAGATAGATAGATAGATAGATAGATAGAGAGAGAGAGAGAGAGAGAGAGAGAGAGAGAGAGCTTGGCACCATCATTAACCCAAGGAGAGATTGCAAATAAGAAATCAGAAGGAAATTTGGACTTGGAAGGACAGCTAAAAAGGAACTAGAAAAGATCTTTAAGTGTAAGGAAGCATTTTGGGACACCAAGAACAAGACAAGTCATACTATGATATCTTCCCTTACTATGTATGTGTGTGAATGTTGGACAATGTAAAAAGCTGGCAGGAAGAAAATTTATTCATTTGAAATGTGGTGCTGGGGGAAAGTTTTAGAGATACTCTGAGCTGCCAAAAATGCAAATAATGTGGTTGTGAAGGGAAAGTGGAGGAAGAAGTGTGATAGACTAACACCATGTTCTGTTATTGCTATTCATTTGTGACATGATTGTTTTCATATGGCAGTAATGTAGATGTTAAAAACTTATTTGACAGTGGCAGTAAAATGAAACTGAGACCTACAAAGAAAAAAAATACATATGTAAAGTAGAGGAATTCTGGTGGTGGTTACAACCATTGTCTTTGCTGCTGTAAAACAAAAATATTGGCAGTGACAATTCCATCTATTATATCAGATTTGATAGAATTTCTCTCCTAATGGCAACAGGGCGGGGGGAATGGCTGATTTTCCCCTCTGAGACTCTTCATGCTCCTTATTCAGGGAGCATTTTCAGCTGCTGTGAGAGGCAAAGAAAATCTCAGAATGATCCGTGAGACTTAAACCAATGGATTCACCCTCACCTTGCACTTTTGTACAAGGAGTCAGACCAAGTAAAGTTCTGTTATTTCAACTCACAGCAACCAATTACTGGTTTTTAATAACAGTTTAAAATAATCACAAAGTAGAGGAGTCAACATTTCCCTGGTAGAATAGATCCTTCAAACAACAACCACTGAAGGACACTATATTGTTTGTGACTTTACAACTAAAATAGTCTAAACAACTTTACAAACTGAAATAGTCTAAATCAGGGGGTTTTTTGTAGCAGGAACTCCTTTGCACATTAGACCGCACACCCCTGCTGTAGCCAATCCTCCTGGAGGCCCTGTACTAAGAGCCCTGTAAGCTCTTGGAGAATTGGCTACATCAGGGGTGTGTGGCCTAATATGCAAAGGAGTTCTTGCTACAAAAAAAGCGGCCATGGTCTATCTATGTATCACATGCACCTCTACCCAAACGGTTCATAAAAATTCAGTGTGTTGTTGGTAGGATGAGTAAAGGAAAACAATAGTGAAGCTACAGAATAGAATTAGAGATATTTGTCCAACATGGTTTTACCTTCCTTTCTTGTTTTCCATTTTCCAATCCTGTTCAATCAATCTCAACTTTTGTGAGTCCTAGAAGGGACTGAGCATGTTCATTGCTCTTTAGACAGCATGCTTTGGAATTTTTTGCAGAAATTCCTTAACTTTTCTTCAGTTGACCCCATGAAATGAGATGAAATCTAATAAAATTAGTGTTTTTGTTTCTTACTATAACCACAGGCCCTATTTCCCTGCATAGAATTAAATTTCTTCAGTAGTATGCATGCTACTTGATGACGCAACTGCAATTTTTTTTAATATTGTTTGAGGCTGTAAATGTCACTGAATGATCAATATAGTGAACACAATTTTTCAGCATTCTTTTAGGTTTCATTAATCAGCAAGTTATCCAACATGACAGATACAGTCATAGGACACTGATGGGGAAAAAAGTGCATAACTTGATATTTAATGTCCTTTACACTAGAAAGATCAGAAAAGGTTATTAAATAACATAATACCTCAATGTCCACATCATTATAGTTTCAGTAGCTCCACTGTATTAAGGGACATTACAGAGCATACCTTGGTGACGATGGCTCCAAAGTGGCACATAGTTGCATTAGGTGAAGCTCCATAGAATGTAGGTCTATGCTGTTGGTGACCAGTGGTCCTCTGATAGCTCAGCAGAACCTTATTGTGTTCAATTTTAAAAATTTATATCCCAGTATTTCCATAATATTTTCTGCCCTAATTTGATCACCATCTATGCCCACAATAAATGAGGCTGAAGAACTTCTGTACAAATGATACATTAGAAACTGTAGCTAACTGAGATGCTGATCAAAATAGGGCAGAGTTGGACCGATTTCCCACTCGCCTTACCCCGCTCTCAAGCTCCTCTTCTCAGCGGGGCTTCCATCCGATTTCACACTATCTGCCCCGGGGCTGCAACTAGCTTTGGCTTTTTCATGTGGCAAACAGAAACTTTAAAAACCAATTTCTGTTTGCCGCGCAAAAAACCTGAAGCTAGTTGCAGCTCTGGGGCAGATACTGTGAAATCGGACAGAAGCCCCGCTGAGAAGAGGAGTGTGAGAGCGGGGTAAGGTGAGTGGGAAATCAGTCTCTTCAGCTTGCATCACATTAAACTTCAGGCTTGAACTGCGGTGCCAGGCTGGGTTTCCATGTTTGAATCTTATCTACCTTAGCTGCTCCTGGCACATGGAAACACAATCTGTCAGTGAGAAAGATCAGTCTACCTGACTTGCTGAGCTTCTAAGCACAGGTTCATTTTTTTTTTTCTAACTGAAAGAGTGTTGAAACATTGTGACACTACATCCATAGGTGGTACATGCTGGAAAAAGCTTTACCTTGGGGGAACGAGCATTTGTTTGTACTGTGTATGCATGCTGTTCTTTCAAAGGCTTCAATCCCATGACACAGCTCTACTAATAGAAGGCATTTCCATTTGTGCTGGAGTACAATATGATTCCACCAGTGCAGCTCCTAAGGGACAGGAGACACCTCCCCCCCCCACCCCCAGAACAGCACAAGGGGGAATTGGATATCTGCACTGGTTCAATTTAAAAAAAAAAAAAAAAAAAGATTATCAGTACAGTTCAGCTGGAAACTCTAGATCAGCATTCTCAGAAGAATAAAGTTGATCTGGGAGATGCATAACATCACCTTGGTGCATGTCCTGGGAACTATTTGGAATGGTTATTGCTAAAGCAAGAGAGTGTTCTATGCAGAAGGGTCTACCACTCTGACCCTTTGCCTGTTATTTTGAATGAGATGGATTATATAACCTAACCTGACAACAGATCACCAGCAAAGTCAGATGCTTCAATAAGAACTGAAAAGTTAAGCCCTAAATACAGAGAACAGTTTGTCAGCAGCCTACTTACATAACTTTGGACACCATGGGTCTTCTTGAGAAGGGGATCACCTACTTTGCAGGCATAAAATAAGAATTTTTTAAAAATTCCAATTGATAAGGTCTCCTAAGAAAAAGGCCTGTTCTTTAAAATTAATGTAGCCTTCATGACCAATAGCTTTTTTAAAAAATGAAGACCTACTTATATTCATCATATTTTTTAAAAAATGTGCCATCAATTCCAGTTGCCTAATATAGATTAAAATATTAATGTGAATAATTTTATGAATGCCAAAGGCAGTCAAGTACAGAGAACGTATTCAACAACAGTGTTAAGTTCACAGAATTTCTTTTTCTTAATTTCCCCATAAATTTTTTTCTGAGCATGAAGCATTTGTTTCTCAGCATTGAGGCCATTATTTTCCTCATGGAGATGCTGAATCATTTTGCTTCATGAAACACAAAGTAGGCCTGCTTTCTTCTACCAATGCCAAAAGAAAATCCCATAAAAATGCAGTGAAATCATTCCTGAGAGTAGCTGAAGCAAAATTGGTTCTGGTCAAAGTAAACTTAATACAGACAGTCTGGATTTGGGATAGAAAGTCCTCTGTTCTTTCTCAAGTTTCACAAAGGAAAAAAAAAGACTGCAAAGATTTGAAGAACTGCTGAATCAATGACGGCAATAAGAAATGGATTGATTAACAGATGTAAAGGGCTGAATGGGCAGTTCTGGTTGACTCCACCTTCTTTGGCAGCCATTTTGTGGTTGTGTCCACCATGCCATGTCAGAATTCCAAAGCTGCCCTCAGGCTGAAAAGACTGAGGGCAAGGGATGGGCACAAACCAATAAATGAATCATGGTTCATGCATAAATTAGGCTGCTTTGTGGTTTCTTTAGAACCAATTAATGGAATTATGTCATCCCCGATCCAAAAACGAAACACATAGGTATTAAGTGTTTCTGTCAAATGCCTGTCCAAAATTTTCTTCAAAAATTCCACAGAAGACATGCAACAGTCTCCTCACATGGCATATTCCAGTGATGAACATGTATTTTAGTCAGGAAGGTCTTTCTACTGTTTAATATAAAGCTTTCTCCATGATCTTTCAAAATTTTTATAACACCATTATTTCTTAAGAGTTCTGGTCCTTGTGCCCCATGATAACTATTGATTTCATATGGTGATAGCCCTTAGACTTGATTTCAGGGATTAATATTGAATTTAGAACAGTTTAATCAGTTTGTCTCAAGCAAAATTTTCTGCCTTAATCCAGTCAGCAGGGTGGGACGCATTGCCTGCTGCCACTCCAAGTGATTTTGAGGGAAACTGTGTTTTAAAACCTAGCGGCATTGTGCTCCATTATGCCACTTCTTGGGACAACCTGGAAGTGACAGCAAGTAGCTCCAGGGCAATGCTCCCTCTAAGCTGTGGAGTCTTGTGAGCAAACATTCTTCTTTGTGAGCTACTGGCATTAAAGTTATGAGCTGTTACATGAATTAATTTGCTCTGGGGCCATCTTCCCTGAGCTAAGACAAAAATGTGTGAGCTGGAGGCTAAAAAACTGTGAGCTAGCTCACACTAACTCAGCTTAGAGGGAACACTGCCCCAGGGATCTCTTGACCATGGAGTTTCTGCTGATTCATAGAGCAGCCTGCTGTCACTTCCAGGTTTCTCCCAGAAGTGACATAATAACACCTCATGCTCAATCCTGCTGCCAATTGCCAGGCTCAGCCTGGGAATTCTATTTCTTGTCCACTCATGTGTACAACTGTGTAGCTAACAAGATTTTTCAGGTTATAAGTTTTTGAAAGTCAATTCTCCATCTTGAAATCTTATATCCTGAAAATCTTGTTGGTCTCTAAGGTGCTTCTGGATTCAAATCTGACTGTTCTACTGCAGACAAAATGCACCCCCCACCCCCGAAACTAAATTATGTAGCTAAGTAGTTAAATTTGTGTGGGTAGCGGCAATCCTAATATGTACGTATTAGACTTTTTTCCAACTCTTATTTGAGTGATTAGATTTTGATATCTTTGCCGAATAGGACGTTATTGGCTTCGTAATGAAATACATTTGCACACATACTGTAAAAACATGATACTGGAACAGTCAACATCACAGTCTTTAAACAATCAATATCATACTGTGTTTAGAATTATCTTTTAAGGAACACAAAGTGGTCAGGTCGAAAGACTCTCAGGAGGCCAGCATGAAGTTAATAAGATCTGCTAATAGCCCGAGCCTTAGTAATTTGATGGGAAACCAAACAGTAGAATCAGAGTAGCCAGAGTCTTAATTGGATATTGATCTAAACAAATATTTTCTTTCAAAGTATATGTTGGAATCAGTTATCATGATATCTCTGGACACATTATATTTATGCTTGTTTCTGTTTGCCCCCCCAGTCGGAATGAAGAGGCAGACACAATTGTTGGGTTTTAAACCGGGCCGCTTTATTAGGATTAACAAATATAACTGGCAGGGGGGGGAAACCAGACCAGACAAGCCCTGGGGTCAACACCTGGACCCCGCCTTGTCCAAAGGGCGAGCCACCTTGCCCCCAGCACAAACCCGCCGTCATCGGGTTGTAACTGAGCGGCCAGGCCTCCAGCCATCACCAACCGGGCTGGCATCAATCCCCATGGAAAGATCCACCCAGGTGAGGCTTCTTGTGATCTGCATCACCGCACTGAGCCGTTTAGCCCATCTACGGTTCCTGCAGACCACCGCACCACCGGTGCAAGGCCATAGGTGCTCCCCTGGAAAACCCGTGGCCAAACCTCATCCAGCCAGCGACCTAACTAATACTCAACAAAACCTAACCTACTAGGCAGTACAAGGTAGGCGAAAAACACCCCCGCGTAGGCCAATTGTGCGGGAGTGAAAAAATTCCTACCTGGCCCCAAAAGGCGACCGGCATGAACCTGTACTGCCAATGGGAAGGGTGGGCGGGCAGAGAGCCGAAAACAAACTGCGTGGCAAGGAGGGAGCCGGGGCTTATATAGCCCCGACTCCGCGCCTTGCAAAAAACACCCGTATGTCGGGTGATCTTGCTGCCACTCCCTCCTTCCGGGGATGCAAAGGCGGCCCCCAGCCTATCGCCAGCGAGCTGGCTCGGCTGGGAAGGGGCCGGACCTTGCCCCCCCAGTCGGAATGAAGAGGCAGACACAATTGTTGGGTTTTAAACCGGGCCGCTTTATTAGGATTAACAAATATAACTGGCAGGGGGGGGAAACCAGACCAGACAAGCCCTGGGGTCAACACCTGGACCCCGCCTTGTCCAAAGGGCGAGCCACCCTGCCCCCAGCACAAACCCGCCGTCATCGGGTTGTAACTGAGCGGCCAGGCCTCCAGCCATCACCAACCGGGCTGGCATCAATCCCCATGGAAAGATCCACCCAGGTGAGGCTTCTTGTGATCTGCATCACCGCACTGAGCCGTTTAGCCCATCTACGGTTCCTGCAGACCACCGCACCACCGGTGCAAGGCCATAGGTGCTCCCCTGGAAAACCCGTGGCCAAACCTCATCCAGCCACCGCCAATGCCAAGCCTCTGCTTAGGCATTAGCGCCCCAACGGGTGGCCCAGAGCCAACCGCACCCCCTGCCAAATTTCATCTAAAAAGGCCCGGTTGCCCAAATTGGATAAATGAACGCCATCCGGCCGATCCAGGTCCACTTGGTTGACCTGTATGGCCAGATGAGGGAGGAAAATTCCAAGTCCACCCTCTATAGTCTTCTGAGTGGCCCTATTGGCCTTACGTCTGGGCCAGTGAAATGACGTGCCTACACACCCTGCGTGGCAACAGTGCCGACCACCCAATGTAACCCCCAGGCCACCTGCGACGAATTTCGCGGAGGTCGGCCAACGCCTGCTGGGAAAGAGTCTTCCACGCAGCAACCCCAAGTCGTTCCCTCCCGAGTGAACGACAAGAAGTGAGGAGGCAACGCCCTTCGCTCCCTGAACAACAAAGCCTGATCACAGGCCAGCCCAGCAATTCCACTGTAACCCAGCACTGAGCCCGAGCTGGGTACCCACAGGAGACCGCCTAGCGTAATGGGCAGCCCAAGAAACCATGCCGTGCCCGCAGATGAGAACCCGCCTTCTCTCACCCTGAGCACAGCACCTGAAAAAAAACAAACCACAGTCAGCAACATGCACAAAATTAACCAACCACCCGACAGCCTGCAAAGGGACCAAGGGGGGGGGGGGGCAAAAAAGAACTTATAAGCCGCCGACCGCCATCAGCTAACATGCTGGATGGCAGAGGGCATATAGCCCCTAACTGGCTAGCGTCGGCCCTGGCGGGCATGTCGCCATTAACCTACTGAGAGCCGGCAGGCGGATGGGGCTGGGCCCCTTTTCCCGGTGGCTGCGAGCCGCCGCCGCCGCCTCCGGGGCGCTTACCGCCCGCTCCAGACTTTGACCTACTACAGGCCGAAAGCGCGTGGGGCCCGCTACACAGCAGACATTCATGACGGAATTTGCAAGACTCCCTGGGGCAGACCCCCTTGGAGGCAAACTCCCAACACAACAACCGTGAATGATCCGGCTGGCCCGCGGAAACGCGGGCGCCCGGGGTAGGCTCCTGTTGCTGTGCTCTCTGCACCAGATGGCCACTATCGGACCTATCCCCGGAATTCGGTTTTGCCGGGGCCATCAGCTGCAGCCACAGCTGCTGATTTATCTGGTCCCATGGCATTCCGGGATTGACGGCGGCCCGCATCCGGAAGGCTTCGTCATATTGCAGCCATGCTGCCCCGACGAAGTCCGTGTAAGCCCTGTAGACTATATCTATATATTGAAAAAGGGCGGCCGCCCTAGCCGGCTGTGCCCTTGCGATGACCCCGGCATAGATCAGGAAGCCGGGCAACCAATTTGACCAGGACCTATCAACCTTCCTGCGCTTTATCTTTTCCTTGTCCCTGTCGTCGAGCTCATCCTTACTTTTCTTCTCGAGCTCCCGAAACAAGAGACCAAAAACATCAACATACTCCCCACGGAGGATTTTTTCACGCGTGGCCGCCGTCAGATGCTCCCCCAAAGGCAAAGAAGTGTCGCCATAAGGGAGAGCATGAAAGGGAATACTTGCATAGGGGTTTGGTGGATAGAACCACCCACCCCCTTGAGCTGCAAACCGTGCCCCCTGTGACTGCGCCCCCTGTTGCCCACCCCATGGCAAAATGCCCGGCGTGGGCAGTGAGGAAGAGGCTGCAGGGGGGGCCCCGGCGCCCACCTGCTGACCAAGAGGGGTAGGAACTACACTGGACAGCCAACTGGGTGCATAAGCACCCCAAGCCCATGGCTGAGCGGGGCCCACCTGTTCCCCGGCACCAAACCACCCGGGCCCCCATCCTACCCCGCTTGCCCCCAGCATGTGGGGGGTTGGCTGAGCAGGACCCCAAGGCCAACCTTGAACAGGCAGAGTAAGGGGCTTACCGCCGTCACCCGGAAAGACGCCCAAACCTCCAGGGGGTTGCATCCCCCCACTTCCAGACGCCCCGCCCGATGGCGTGCCCGATGGGCCTTCACCTGGATCTTCGTCTTGGTCAGGTTCCAGCGGCGCTTCGGGCTCCGGCTGCCCACCCTGTAAAGCAGACAGCCTAGCAAGCAATTCGGATTCGAAAGTCAGCCGCGCCGACCGACCGGTGGCACGGTGGCGGCCCTCCCAAATGGGTGCACCCCTGGCCACCCGTTCCTGTTCCAGGGCATCTAATTGACTAATAATGGCGAGACGAAGCCGCTCGCTCTGGCCCTGTTCCTCAGCAGGGGCTCCTTGCTGACCTCGCCCCCGGGGTGGGCGAGCGGGCTGTTTGCCCTTAGATTTGCCTTGCCCCTTTGTTGGTGCCATCCTTACTAGTGACAAAATAGGCCAAGTACTTACAAATGACCCCAAGGCCCCGTCTGGTCCTACCCACCCAAACTTAGGAAGAGTATACTCCCTTGTCAGTGGGGTAAACCAGGTAACCAGTAGCCACCCAGGACAGGCACACACCTAGAATTCCCACCCACAGGTAAGGAAATAAGAGGAGATGTATGCCCTTTGTTAATGGGGCAACCCCAAACTGCCAAGAGGTATGAAGATGGAAGGGGGGGGGAGGGGGGTTGCTACAGGCAGGAGCCCCGAGCACCAAAATCCAGACAACTCTCCCTTCGTTCAGGCCAAGGAACCCAGCTTAGCCTCCCAAGGAGCAATTTCAAAAGAAGGGTCCTCTCGGAACTAGCCAGCCCCCCGTTCCCAATAAGTAGGGGGCCGCTTCACCAGGCGAGCCAACAACGGTGGAAAGCCCAAGGGGCCTGTACAAAAAGGGAAGGCCGTGCCAACCCGTCCCAGCCTCCCCCCCAAGCCCCCAAACACTGATAGCCGTGCGCAGCGCTACTCAGCCCCGCAACGCGTCCAAACGGAAGCCTCCACGCCGCGCCGATCAGAATTCTGAGCCTCGCAAGCGCGCCTCGCCGCGCCGAACAGCTGATCCTCTGAAGTCCGCCGCGCTGCTGAACACGCCTCCGCAAGCGCGCCCGCCGCCAAAACCCCAGCCGCCGATCAGCTGTTTGAAGAAGCTCAGACCCCCGTCGCCCAGGCCTCGCCTGCAGCAGTAAACGACGTGGCTCTCACACAGAGAGCCGAAAACAAACTGCGTGGCAAGGAGGGAGCCGGGGCTTATATAGCCCCGACTCCGCGCCTTGCAAAAAACACCCGTATGTCGGGTGATCTTGCTGCCACTCCCTCCTTCCGGGGATGCAAAGGCGGCCCCCAGCCTATCGCCAGCGAGCTGGCTCGGCTGGGAAGGGGCCGGACCACCTCGTTGCAGTTGCATTTCAAATGTCTGGTTAAATCCGCCATCCTTCAATTGCTTAATGCTTGAATACTAATTTTGCATCTGACATATAAAATATATATTTTGATGGTACAGTTGTTGTAGAAAATTGCTATATTGACTTGTATGGTACATTTCAAATAAAACATCTTTGCTAGTATGACCAAATATGCAAAAGAGTTCCTTCTGGAATTTTGGACAAAAAAGCCTTGCTCCTAATAGAAGAGTTGGTTTGTATACCTTGCTTTTCTCTACAGTAAGCTCAATAGGGTTACCAGCTTCCAGGTGGGCAAACTGAAAAGAGTTGCATGGATTGAAGACAGGAAAACAAGCCGCAAGCTTCATGTGACGCCCCAGTCTCCCTGTAGTAAAATTTTACCTGTTGCTACATTGGTGGGATAAATGGATTTGGAAATACTTGGCTGTGAGAAATGAATTGGAAATACAGTTTGTCTATTTACTACAAGATTAGGTTGAACTGTATGAAACAAATTTATTGAAGTGTTGGATTTCTGTATTTTCCATACCTGTGAGCAACTGGATTTGCACAGACAAGAAGTCACAATTGTGGATGTATATATGCGGGGCTTTTTTTTAGCAGGAAAGTACAGGAATGCAGTTCCGTCTGGTTTATCTTCAGGGCTGTGACCTAATATGCAAATGAGTTTCTGCTGGACCTTTTCTATTAAAAGCCCTGTGTGAAACAATGGTGATGTCAGAGGGTGTGGCCTAATATGCAAATGAATTCATGTTGTTTTTTCCTACAACCCCCCCCCCCCCGTATATATGAACATATGAAGCTGCCTTATACTGAATCAGAATTTATATGTGTGTTCATCAAAGTCAGTATCATCTACTCAGACTGGCAGCAGCTCTCCAGCTTAGGTTTTTCACTCCTACTTCCCTGGACCCCTTTTTTAGTTGGAGATGCCGGAAATTGAACCTGGAACCTTCTGTTTACCAAGCAGATGCTCTACCACTGAGCCACCGTCCCTTCCTAAGGAAACTTTATTATAAAATACTTTATACTTGTTGAATACTGAGTCGTGTTATTCACATAGAGCTTGCAGCTTGTTCTCCAGCCTCCAGGTGGGGCCTGGAGAGCTCCTGCTTTTACAACTGATCTCCAGCTGGCAGAGATTAGCTCCCCTGGAGAAAATGGCTGCTTTGAAATGGAGTCTATGGCATTGTACCATGCTGAGGCCCTTTCCCTCCCCAAACCCCTCGCTCTCCTGGATCTATCCCCAAAGTCTCCAGGTATTTTCCAACACAGACCTGGCAATCTTAAGTCTCAAAATAGCTTACTGTCACAGTCACAGTCACCTTCCCTTCCTCTTCCCACAACAACCACCTTGTGATGTAGTTGGGGCTGAGAGAGTTACAAGAGAACTGTAACTGACCCAAGGTCACCCAGTAGGTTTCATGTGGAGAAGGAATGGGGAATCTCTTCCCACTCTATGTTTATATGTGTGTTTTTTAATTGAATTTAACCATTCTGAATGTTGATTATGCAAATATTTTCATATTTTCACATTCACTGCCTTGCAGTCCCTGATCGGGTGGTAGGGTTGCCAAATCCAATTCAAGAAATATCTGGGGACTTTGGGGGTGGAGCCAGGAGACTTTGGGGGTGGAGCCAGGAGACATTAGGGGCAAAGCCAGGAGCAAGGGTGTGACAAGCATAAATGAACTCCAAAGGAAGTTCTGGCAATCACATTTAAAGGGACGGCACACCTTTTCAATTCCTTCCTTTCATAGGAAATAATGAAGGATAGGAGCACCTTTTTTGGGGCTCACAGAATTGGACCCCCCGGTCCAATCTTTTTGAAACTTGGGGGGTATTTTGGGGAGAGGCACTAGATGCGATACTGAAAATTTGGTGCCTCTACCACAAAAAACAGCCCCCCCCAGAGCCCCAGATACCCGCGGATCAATTCTCCATGATTTTCTATGGGAATAAATCTCCATAGGGAATAGCAGAGTTCCCAGCAGACATTTCCCTCCCCTCCCCCCCCCCCCCGCTTTCTGACGACCCTGAAGCGGGGGAAGGGCCTCCAAACCGGGGGATCCCCTGCTCCCACCTGGGGATTGGAAACCCTATCGGGTGGAAAGGCAGCATAAAAGTATTTTAGATAAATAAATTACAGGGTTGGTGTACTAGAAATCAGTAGATGAGCACACAAAGTGGCTTTATGCTGAGTCAGACCATAGGCCTGGTTCCAGGGCTTTTTGTAGCAGGAAGTCTTTTGCATATTAGGCCACACATCCCTGATGTAGCCAATCCTCCTGGAGCTTACAGTAGACCTTGTACTAAGAGCTCTGTAAACTCTTGGAGGATTGGCAACATCAGGGGTGTGTGGCCTAATATGCAACGGAGTTCCTGCTACCAAAAAAGCCCTGCCTGGTTCAAGTAGTTTTGCTTGAACCACCTTATTCCCACAGGTAAAAGTTATTTTGCAAGCCACAGCTGAGAGACTGTGCTCTTGAACTGTTTTTCAGGAACCCCATGTTCAAATCCCCATTTGCCATGAAGAAGGAACTGAGACCAGTCATATTCTCTCATCCTAACCAATCTTATAGAGTTGTTGCAAAAATAAAATAGAGGAGAAAAACATGTACATCATCCTGAACTCTTTGGAGGAAAGGGGATGTAAAATTGTGGTGATGAAATAAATGTCTTATTTTATATCGGAGAAGCAGGAATTAAGCTTCCTCCTCAAAAGGGAACTTTCTTTCATTGTTCAATACATGAATAGAGTAAGGTGAAAGCAATACAGCTGAGAAAACTGTAAGGAGTGGTGAGACCTATCTCTCCTCTTCCCCAGACTGTTATTTCATAATGCTTCTGAGAGGGAAGGGAAATTGTGCTTCTCTTTGAAAGCTTGCAAAGTAATCTGGCATCTCTTGAATCCTGTTTCTGCTGGCATTCTCATGTCCAACAATAGTCTTGGCTTCCGATAGACAATCTAAAAACTAGAAGCGGTTGAGTCACTTGACAGTGAATAGGTATGCGTGTTTCCCCCTCCATTTGGACAAATGCTTCATAGAAAAGGTTCAAATGCAGCATTTTTTTTAAAAAAAAAATCACACCATTTGAAAAAAGGAAGTAAATGTGAATTCTATGATTAATATTGTGGGCTTTAAAAGGTAATCTTCTAAATGACTGATCAGGTTATTCTTTTATCTTCTCTCTGTGTGTTTTTCCCATATCTGTTTGCTGCTAGTTTCCTTGCCACTAAATTATCTTCCATTTGACCGAGTCAAAGAAATACCTTTCTGTTTGTGTTCCACCAATATAGTTCCATTTTTTTTGGTCTGGAGCCCAGACTTTGTGTATAGTGTTTATATTTAGCATCAAATAATTGAATTTGCAACAAGCTATACAACGATTTATGTCTTATTCCTTTGTCCTTGAAGAAAAAACTGTTTATGAATAACAAGAACATTAATGGAACCAGCTTGCACACCACCATATCCAAACTGTAGCTTATTCTAGCACTTTCATCTGGGTTTCTCATACAAGCTGAGCTAACAGGCCCACTTTTGCAAATTCTCTATCCTCTAAAACTACAGTTCCTAGCAATAACAATCCAATAGATTCTTAAGAGGAACTTGAGAATGGACTGAAGATGCTACATTGGCATTTCCCCCCTTTTCATTTTGCTGCATTTTTTTTTAGGTCTCATTTAAGAACATAAGAACATAAGAGAAGCCATGTTGGATCAGGCCAACGGCCCATCAAGTCCAACACTCTGTGTCACACAGTGGCAAAAAATGTTATATACACACATACACTGTGGCTAATAGCCACTGATGGACCTGTGCTCCATACACTGTGGCTAATAGCCACTGATGGACCTGTGCTCCATACACTGTGGCTAATAGCCACTGATGGACCTGTGCTCCATATTTTTATCTAAACCCCTCTTGAAGGTGGCTATACTTGTGGCCGCCACCACCTCCTGTGGCAGTGAATTCCACATGTTAATCACCCTTTGGGTGAAGAAGTACTTCCTTTTATCCGTCTTAACCTGTCTGCTCAGCAATTTCATCGAATGCCCACGAGTTCTTGTATTGTGAGAAAGGGAGAAAAGTACTTCTTTCTCTACTTTCTCCATTCCATGCATTATCTTGTAAACCTCTATCATGTCACCCCGCAGTCGACGTTTCTCCAAGCTAAAGAGTCCCAAGCGTTTCAACCTTTCTTCATAGGGAAAGTGCTCCAGCCCTTTAATCATTCTAGTTGCCCTTCTCTGCACCTTCTCTAAAGCTATAATATCCTTTTTGAGGTGCGGCGACCAGAACTGCACACAGTACTCCAAATGAGACCGCACCATCGATTTATACAGGGGCATTATGATACTGGCTGATTTGTTTTCAATTCCCTTCCTAATAATTCCCAGCATGGCATTGGCCTTTTTTATTGCAAACGCACACTGTCTTGACACTTTCAGTGAGTTATCTATCATGACCCCAAGATCTCTCTCTTGATCAGTCTCTGCCAGTTCACACCCCATCAACTTGTATTTGTAGCTGGGATTCTTAGCCCCAATGTGCATTACTTTGCACTTGGCCACATTGAACCGCATCTGCCACGTTGACGCCCACTCACCCAGCCTCAACAGATCCCTTTGGAGTTCCTCACAATCCTCTCTGGTTCTCACCACCCTGAACAATTTAGTGTCATCCGCAAACTTGGCCACTTCACTGCTCACTCCGAACTCTAAATCATTTATGAACAAGTTAAAAAGCATGGGACCCAGTACCGAGCCCTGCGGCACCCCACTGCTTACCGTCCTCCACTGCGAAGACTGCCCATTTATACTCACTCTCTGCTTCCTATTACTCAGCCAGTTTTTGATCCACAAGAGGACCTGTCCTTTTACTCCATGATTCTCAAGCTTTCTAAGGAGCCTTTGATGAGGAACTTTATCAAAAGCTTTCTGGAAGTCAAGGTAAACAACATCTATCGGGTCTCCTTTGTCCACATGTTTGTTCACCCCCTCAAAGAAATGCAACAGGTTAGTGAGGCAAGATCTTCCCTTGCAGAACCCATGCTGAGTCTTCCTCAATAACCCGTGTTCATCAATGTGCCTACTCATTCTGTCCTTGATAATGGTTTCTACCAACTTTCCCGGTATTGAAGTCAGACTGACTGGCCTGTAGTTTCCCGGATCTCCTCTGGAACCTTTTTTAAAGATGGGGGTGACATTTGCTACCTTCCAGTCCTCAGGAATGGAGGCAGATTTCAATGAAAGATTACAGATTTTTGTTAGAAGATCCACAAGTTCAACTTTGAGTTCCTTCAGAACTCTCGGATGTATGCCATCCGGACCCGGTGACTTATTAGTTTTTAATTTGTCTATCAGTTGTAGGACCTCCTCATTTGTCACCTCAATCTGACTCAGGTCTTTCAACACCCCTTCCAAAATTAGTGGTTCTGGGGCGGGCAAAAAGTTCTCGTCTTCTACAGTGAAGACGGAGGCAAAAAATTCATTTAGCTTTTCAGCCATTTCCCTATCCTCCTTCAGTAATCCTTTTACCCCATGGTCATCCAAGGGCCCCACTGCCTCCCTGGCTGGTTTCCTACTTCTAATATATTTGAAGAAAGTTTTATTGTTGGTCTTTATGTTTTTTGCAATATGCTCCTCATAGTCCCTTTTTGCCTGCCTGATCACAGTCTTGCATTTGATTTGCCACAGCCTGTGTTCCCTTTTACTAATCTCACTTGGACTGGTTTTCCACCGCTTAAAGGAGTCCTTCTTACCTTTTACAGCTTCCATTACTTTATTTGTTAACCACGCAGGCCTTTTCTTATGCCTGTTTGTGCCTTTCCTAACTTGTGGTATGTATTTTATCTGAGCTTCTAGGATTATAGTTTTAAATAGCGTCCAAGCTTTCTCAAGGGTTTTGACCGTATGTACCTTTCCTTTCAGTTTCTTCCTCACATGCCTCCTCATCTCAGTGTATTTACCCCTTTTAAAGTTAAACGTGGTTGTGGTGGTCTTTTTGGACAACTCCCTATTTATACAAACGGTGAAATCAATAACATTATGGTCACTGCTCCCAAGCGGCGCAATCACTTTTACATCTCTCACCAAGTCTTGGGCATTACTTAGGACCAAATCCAGGATCGCCCCACCCCTGGTAGGTTCTGAGACCATCTGCTCCATAGCACAGTCATTGAGAGCATCAAGAAACTCAATCTCTTTCTCTCGACCAGAACACATATTGACCCAATCAATCTGCGGGTAGTTAAAATCACCTATTACAACACAGTTTTTACGTTTAGCCGCTATCTTTAAGCCTTCCATCATATTATAATCGTCCTCTCTCTTTTGATTTGGTGGGCGATAACAAACTCCCATAGTTAAATTTCCTTTTGGGCCCTCTATTTCAACCCAAAGCATTTCTAAAAGTGAATCTAATTCTCTGATCTCAGCCTTACTGGACCGTATATCCTCTCTGACATACAGAGCCACCCCACCTCCAACCCTTCCCTCCCTATCCTTCCGATATAGCTTATATCCAGGAATCACCGTGTCCCACTGATTCTCCTCATTCCACCAAGTTTCTGAAATTCCCACAATGTCTATGTTTTCTCCCAGCACTAAACATTCCAATTCACCAATTTTACTTTGAACACTTCTAGCATTTGCATACAAACATCTATAATTTCCCAGGCGAGCTAGGCCCGCCACCTTCCTCCTGCCGCCTCGAGACACTGGCAGACAGTCCATATTGTTTGTCACCTTCACAGTGGACAACTCCGGTCCGTTACCCGGTAGAAAAATAGCAGCTAACCCTTCATCTCTTTGAGACGAGTCCTCCCGAACCAGAGACATTTCATCTCCTGTCGGCTTTCCCCCAAGATTTAGTTTAAAAACTGCTCTGCCACCTTTTTGATTTTAAGCGCCAGCAGCCTGGTTCCATCCGGGGACAAGTGGAGACCGTCTCTTTTGTACAGCTCCCGCTTGTTCCAGAAAGCATCCCAGTGCCTAACAAACTTAAACCCTTCCTCCTTACACCATCGTCTCATCCACACATTGAGACTTCTAATTTGTGCCTGTCTCTCCTGCCCTGCACGTGGAACAGGTAGCACTTCCGAGAAGGCTACCTTGGAGGTCCTGGCCTTAAGTCTCCCGCCTAGCAGCCTAAATTTTTCCTCCAGGACCTCACGACTGCATTTCCCCACATCGTTGGTGCCAACATGCACCACGACCACAGGCTCCTCCCCAGCACTGTCTATCAGTCTATCTACTACACGCGTAATGTCCGCTACCTTCGCACCAGGCAGGCAAGTCACCATACGGTCAGTACGCGGTTTCGCCACCCGGCTGTCTACTTGCCTAATGATCGAATCACCAACTACCAATACCCCCCCTCTCCCCCTGCTCAGGGATGGTTCCTTGGCGCGAAAGGATTCCCGCTCACCGACCGAAGAAGAGGTCCCTTCTGAGGGCGCATTCCCCTTATCCTCAGCACGGTGCCCTGTTCCCTCTCGACCCTCACGCTCTCTGGCAGCAACGGGGCTGCTACGTTCAGAGCGGGGCTCATCTAATACGCCCCCGAGAGTCTTCCCCAAGTGCCTAACTGACCGTCTCTGCTTCTCCAGGGCAGTCACCTCGGCCTCAAGGGTACGAACTCGTTCCCTGAGGACCAGGAGCTCCTTGCATCGAGCACACACCCAAGACTTCTGTCCTTTGGGCAGATGGACCCTCCCTGGTCTGATCCAGCAGGGCTCTTCTGATGTTTTCATGAAGTCCTCGGCCTCTCTGCCCTGTTGTTGGCCCTCTAGGGGAACTGGCTGGCCCCTGTGTGAGACAGGATGTTGGACTAGATGGACCTTCACTGGTCTGATCCAGCAGGGCTCTTCTGATTTGGTTACAATTATGTTCAAACTCTCAAAAACATTGTAGTCTTTTAGAACTGACATTGATATTTCTAGATACAAGGTCCCCCCCCCCCTTTTTTCATCTTCTTTGGTTACCTAAACCATCTAGTCTAATCAAAACTCTTTTTGCTTCCCTTGAAATTCCTTGGAGAGTTTGTCTGAGGAGAGACCTTCTCATGTACTTTACATGAAATGTCAGTGGCCATTTTAGGATCCAGAGAAAAATATTCTACAAAATTAACCACTCAGTAATATATATGTGTGCTATGTGTTGCCTGTCAAGTCACTTCTGACCTATGGAGACCCTATGAATTAATGAACTCCAGATCAAGCTATCATTTACAGCCTTGCTCAGGTCTTGCAAACCACAGGCTGTGGCTGCCGGCTGCCCGGTGGGGGAAACCGCACCCCCAAACAGGGATGTTGCATGGCAATGCTTTCTTTTTTGGGGGCCAATTCTATGGTTTTGAAGGCACAAAAACCATAGAGTTTTGACAAAAACCAGAGCATTGTATGCAATGCTGCCAAAACAATGATGTTACTTCCAGGTGATATCATCACATTGAGAATGTTGCATGTGATGTCCCACCCCCATAGCAGCCCCCCAAATCCCCCCCCACCACAACAGTGAAGGGATCTGACAACCCTAACTTTTCTTAGCATTACTGTCTTTTCTAGAGCATCTTGTTTCTCATGATGTGACCAAAGTACAATGGCCTCAGTTTAGTCATTTTGGCTTCTAGGGTGAATTCAGGCTTGATTTAACATAGAATCCATTTATTTGTCTTTTTTTGGCAGGCCACAGCATCCATAAAACTCTCTTCCAACCTCAAATTTCAGATGAATCAATTTTCTTCTCATAATTTTTATTCACTGGTCAACTTTCACATCCATATGTAGTATGTAGTAGTGGGGAATACCATAGCGTTCTTGATTTATCTTGATCTTGGGCTCCAGCAACATTTCCTTACATTTAAGGATCTTTTCTACTTCCTTTGTGGCTGCCATTCCAAGTCTAAATAATAATAATTTTAGAGTATAACTATGAAACAATAACATTTTAACAATATTTCCTGCAAGCTTTCAGGAACAAATTGAAGACATGAGAGAACACAAATAGCTGGCTTTTAGTACACTGAGTTAATTCTGATTCATTCTTTTAAGAAGTTTTAAGTATGATAGCTTGTACTTTTAAATTGTTATCTAACATGAATGTGGAAGGGTATTGTCCAACCGTACTAAATAAATACATTCTGAAGAGAGGCTGGGGCAAGACTTCTTCTCAAAATCATATGCACAGGGCTTTTTTGTAGAAAAAGCCCAGTAGGACTTCATTTGCATATTAGGCCATATTCTCTGACATCACTGGAAGTGCCATCAACTGTTCAGTCAGTTACTTTCCACATATTGACAAAAAACAGTACTGTGACATCAGCTGCATTTCATGGATGTGTGTTCCCATCTCATTGAGACCTGGTTTCACCCTCCGCCCCAACACAGCCAGAGAGAGAGCGCCACATGTGGTGGAGTGGGCAGTGGCAGGCTCAGCTTCTTCCAGGAGGGGGCACTATCGCTCTCTTTGCAAGCCTGTTGGAGGCTGGATGTGGTAGAGAGGATGGTGTGAACGGTCTGGGAGCGTGTGGCTGCCTAGTGCCTTCCCTCTGGTGGAGACCTTTATTTTGGCTGGAGCCCTGGCCAAGCCAGCTGGAAGTGCATTCCTGTTTGTTCCTGCTTAAAAAAAAAAGCCTTGCATATACAACTGAATGGCTGATACATCAAACCTTCAAAGAACTGGTCTAGAGCATTTCCTTTAAGCTACTGACATTCTTTGCACAACTGTGCATCTGTGTCAGCCCAATATACATACTTTTCACTGCGATTCTTCCCTCCATTTTGCCCCACTGTGCCCGAGGTCAGACGCACATAAACTGATGAGATGAGCATGGATGAAAGCCAGATGCATGTCGGATTTTATGCAGTTGTCCAAACATCAGCATCTGGCAGTGGTCGTTGGCTCGTTCGTGTCCCGCACTGCCAGGACTGGGACGCGGACTTTTTTGATAGTACATTAAATCCAGACCAAGAATGCTTCTGACGACTCCCGCACGTACGTTCTATGTTTGAACGTTCCATTGTAGCTGACTCGTCACAAGCGGACATCCGCTTCCCTGTGAGAGCCCACTCCAAATGATATCATTGCGCCAGGAATTGTTGACTCAGCCTTCCAACCTTCTGAGGCCTGTAAAATGAGTACCTAGCTTGCTGGGGGGAAAGTGTAATGACCAGGGAAGGCAATGGCAAACCACCCCGTAAAAGGTCTGCTGTGAAAACTTTGTGAAAGCAGCATCACCCCAGAGTCAAAAACGACTACTGCTTGCACAGGGGACCTTTCCTAAATGGGAGGGGGAGGCAGATTGTTCACCTTTGCTGTCTCCCTGCCAGGCAGGGAGATGGCAAAGGCAGTTCCCGGGCTTCCTACCCCCCCCCTTTAAACACCCAGGTGGGGTGTTTAAATGTGAGGAAAAGGCAAATCGCCCACCTTTGCCTTCTCCCCACCAGGCGGAGAGATGGCAAAGAGAGCTCCCATGCCCCCCCCCATTTAAATACCTCAGTGGGGTGTTTAAATGGAGGGGGAGGAAGATGACCCACCTTTGTGGTCTCCCTGCCAGGTGGAGAGATGGCAAAGAGAGTTCCTGTGCTCCCCCCCATTTAAACACCCTGGCAGGGTGTTCATTTTTTGTGACAGTTTAAGTTGTTTGATGCTCATTCCGGCCTGTTCTGGCCCATTCTGGCTTTTTACCCTGTCCCGTTTAAATGGGGGGGGGGGGAAGATGACCCACCTTTGCTGTCTCCCCACCAGGCAGAGAGACAGCAAAGAGAGTTGCCGTGCTCCCCCCCATTTAAAAACCACGGCGAGGTGTTTAAATGGGGGGCGGGGAGAGGAAGATCACCCAGCATTGCTGTCTCCCCACCAGGCGGAGAGACAGCAAAGAGAACTACCTGGCTTCCCCTCCCTGGCCGGGTGTTTAAATTGGGGGGGGGGGGGGCAGATCGCCTTTGCTGGCACCTTTTTTTTTAAAGCCAAGCACGATATCCCTCAGTACTGTGCTTGCGCGAGTGCGGAATGCCATCTCAAAAAATGAGGTGCGGTTGAAACCTCTAATCAACCAATGACGGGACCAACGCTGCTTAGGATGGAGTGATGTGTGTTCAGGAAATTCATTGTAAAAAAGCTGTGGGGTATAATAGTGACTGGTTAGGTATGGATTTAATGGTGAGTGTGATTGCGGCCTGTGATAGTCCAACCTGATCACAAATTATGAACAGCATTCTTGAACATCCCAACAAATGCTTCTTCTTTCTTCAGCATTTTGAGTTGCATAAAGTATTTGCCATTTCAGTGTGCTATCATGCTGCCACCTGTGAAGTATGGTTTGAATGTAGGGAAGGCTCTGTGTTACCTAGGTAACTGTTCCATACTCTGGGTTGGATCCTGCCAGTTTGTAACAAAGTCACACAATTTCCTTCCTTACTGCAGCCCTAACCCCATGTAATTTTTGTTTACGCTGGTTTCATGCTCTCCAACATAGCCAGCAGGTGATCAAATCAAAACCATTTATTAGGCCTGTTTTGGTGATCAAAGCAGATCTGAATTTCCTTTTTTTGCCAATAGAAAAGCTGGTTAGATCTACCCTGCTGTCTGCTTTCAGTAAACTATTGAGCTGGTTGGTGAATGTTGTTCCACAGACGGCTGCCAGCTTGAAACATCTAGGCTGATTCCACACTCACCTTTCTCTGGGGCAGGCTTCCGTTTCTGGATGGAGCAAACTGGTGATTTCACACCAGTTGCTCCGTGCTGACATTTGGCGTGGGGCAAACCCGCGATTTGCCCCGCCACAGTGTAAACCTGTTTTTTCAGGTTTACACTGCAGCGGGGCAAATCGTGGGTTTGCCCCCTGCAAGATGCCGGCACGGAGCAACTGATGCAAAATCGCCAGTATGCTCCGCCCAAAAAAGGAAGCCTGCTCTGGAGAAAAGTAAGTACGGAATCAGCCCTAGGCTGTGTCCCCCCCCCCCCCCCGTACTGTTGTAAGCAGGGCTTTTTTGTAGCAGGAACTCCTTTGCAAATTAAGCCACACACCCCTGATGTAGCCAATCCTACAAGAGCTTACAGGGCTCTTATTACAGGGCCTACTGTAAGCTCTTGGAGGATTGGCTACATCAGGGTGCGTGGCCTAATATGGAAAGGAGTTCCTGCTACAAAAAAAGGCCCTGGTTGTAAGTATTTATAGCTTGGGCGTGTGAAACCTTGGACATGAGCTAAAGGACAAAAGTCTACAGGCAACCTGACTCCTAGCGTGTGAATCGCAACTCTTAGTCAGATTTATGAACCTGCTGGACAGCAAGCCATGCTGTCTGGTTTTATTTTTTTTTTAAATATTGTGTTTCATTTAAACATTTCAAAGTGCATTTTTGTAAGTGCCTTTGGTTTCCCATTGGGAAGAAAAGCTAAAAACAAAAGCTAAATAAATATAATAAATAATAAATAGCTACCGTATATCACAGTTGATTTTCTTTTACAAAAATACCTACACAAATGTTTTGTTTTCTCGGTGAATTTTCTATTTACACATATAGATGACACATCCCCTGCCCCTGACCTTGAATTGCATATGACTTTGATAGCAGTGTCGAGAGTTCAGGGAAAGTGAATGCCCACAATGGCTGAATGTTTAATGTGATAATACATATGCCTCTGACTGCACAGATACAAAAACAGAACATAAACTCCAAATGTAGCTCTTTTTAAAATTATGTATTCCTTGACCCTGGTCCTAACATGACTTTTTAGCAATGTAGTAATTTTTTATCATGCACATTCCATCATGCTGTTGCCTTGCAATGCATCATCTATGGCACTGGTATTCTGGTTGGAAAAGGAGTATATAAATACAGCATAGTTCACATTAATAATTTGAGTGTACTGGGCTGAATCAAGAGAAAAATGAGTCTTACAAAAAGTGTAATATCTGTGGAGATCATAGCATTGCCTATTTCCTCTTTTTATTTTCTAGATTTAAAAAAAGCCCCATATGCAGTTCAGTCTCTTATCCTTGTTAAGATCTTTCATTTCTCTCCTGGTTCCACAGCTCTATAAGTCCCACTACAAGGGCTTTTTTTTTTTTTTTTTGTAGCAGGAACTCCGCATATTAAACCACACACCCCTGATATAGCCAATCCTCCAAGAGGTTACAGGGCTCTTAGTACAGGACCTACTGTAAGCTCCTGGAGGATCGGATAGATCAGGGGTGTGTGGCCTAATATACAAAGGAGCTCCTGCTACAAAAAAGCACTGCCCACTACATTTCCCTTCCCACTCCTGCCTAACTGATCCAGATGACCTGGTTGATCAATGAAGTTGCTTTGATTTGATACCAGAGATCAGCTGCAAAGGGAGAGCATACTTACAGGAACCTTCTAATCTTCCCCTTGTACCTGCTCTTCCATCTTTTGGTCTTCAAACTGAACCATTACCCAAAAAAAAATTTCTGTCCTGTGTTACAACCCCTATGCTTATGGAAATATATTGCACTGAAGAAAATATAATGAAAAATGCATTTCTCTTTGTGGTGAAATTCTAAGTAATGGCTTTGTATTGCACCCATCCTTCTAGGAACTCAGGGCAGCATAGACTGTTCTCTCTTCCCTAGTTTCTCCTCATCACAATACTGTGAGGTACATCAAGCTAAATGAGACTGAGGCCGTTTTCCCACTCACGTTTTACTGGCGCCACGACCATCCTGACGCCGGCGAATCTGCCTGGATTTCGCATCAGAAGCTCCGGCGCTCCCAGAAGCGCCGGCTACTTCCGTCGCTAAGCCAGCGCAAACGGAAATCGCAAAGATGCAGGAAAACGTTTGCGCTGGCTTAGCGACGGAAAGCACCAGCGCTTCTGGGAGCGCCGGCGCTTCTGTTGCGAAATCCAGGCAGATTCGCCGGCGTCAGGATGGTCGTGGCGCCAGTAAAACGTGAGTGGGAAAACGGCCTGACTGGTCCAACATAATCCAGCAAACTTGTGGCAGAATGGGGATTTGTACCTGGGATTGAATCCAACCAAGTTTTCTGCTTGTGTAAATAAGGTCAAGAGTCTCCTGTGACCACATGATTATCCTTTGCTCAGGATCATAGAATCTGCATTGAAAAAACCATGTGGGATGGGGGGCTGTATTAAGAAGGAAAATTCAGAAAGATTGAGTGAAAAAGTTGACTGGCTCAACCCCTTAGCCTTCTAGGCAGTCACTCTATGCTATACTAGCATAAAATCCTGAGAGCCAGTTTGGTTTAGTGGTTAAAAGCAGTAGACTGTAATCTGGAGAACTGGGTTTGATTCCCCACTTCTCTACATGAAGAAAAAGAGGAGGAGATTGGATTTATACACTGCCCTTCACTCAGTCTCAGAGCAGGTTACAATCTCTCCCCCCAACAGAGAGCCCGTGAGGTAGGTGGAGCTGAGATAGTTCTTTTGAGACCTGCTCTTGAGAGAACAGCTCTGAGAGAACTTGTGATTAACTCATGGTCACACCAGCAAATGCATGTGGGGAATCAAACTCAGTTCTCCCAGATTACCACTGCACCAAACTGGGTCTCAGCTGGATGACCTTGGGTCAGCCACAGTTCTCTCAGAGTTCTCTCAGCCCCACCTACCTCACAGGGTGTCTGTTGTAGGGAGAGGAAGGGAAGGAGATTGTAAACCACTCAGATACTCTGAGTGAAGGGTGGGTTATAAATCCAACTCTCCTTCTCTTTCTCCCTCTTCCATCAAAGTGTAAAGTTATAGGTGCAAATTCTACAAAGAGATATCAAAAATGGGTATTATGGAAATTGGTTACTATCTTAAGACCTTCATGCCCAGAACAATTTTATCAGTGCTGAAAGTATCTGGAGAGAGGAAAATAATGGCTTTATTCCAATATTGGAAAAGAAAGCATGAATCTTTATAGTGCTTAATGCTATATCTTTCATTCTTCCCTTCGTAAGAGAGTACCTTGGAAAGAAAACCCATTGATTTTATCAAGTATTAATAAGCACTGAAACATCTTTATACACACACACACTCTCTATTTAATTAATTCTCACTACACTAAATAAATATATGCGGCTCCCTGACTCCCTTGGCAGCAGACAGAAATCTTTTGAGGCTAAGAGGGAGTAACATGCCTTCAGCCCAACATGCTGGATGGTATCCTAATTTGCACTTCAAAGTTCCGGGTGCTCATTTGTTGAGATTACTCCAACAATCACCATAATGTCTATTGAGGTAGGGCTGGAACAGGCTAACTAAAATAAGTGATGAATTCTGACAGATAACATTACTAGTCTGAATAGATTTGCAAGAGAACTGACTCTCTGCCTTTGCCCAGTCATAATTTTCAACAGGTTTCCTTGGGAAGGGAAATCCTTCCTTCCTTCCTTCCTTCCTTCCTTCCTTCCTTCCTTCCTTCCTTCCTTCCTTCCTTCCTTCCTTCCTTCCTTCCTTCCTTCCTTCCTTCCTTCCTTCCTTCCTTCCTTCCTTCCTTCCTCCCTCCCTCCCTCCCTCCTTTCTTTCTTTCTTTCTTTCCTTTCTTTCTTTCTTTCTTTCTTTCTTTCTTTCTTTCTTTCTTTCTTTCTTTCTTTCTTTCTTTCTTTCTCTCTCTCTCTCTCTCTCTCTCTCTTTCTTTCTTTCTTTCTTTCTTTCTTTCTTTCTTTCTTTCTTTCTTTCTTTCTTTCTTTCTCTCTTTCTTCTCACTGTAAATAATAACAATGTAAATAATAGCTCAATAAAATGCAAAACGCACACATACACAAAACCAACCTCAAGCAACTAGATTGAAATCAATAATTTAATCCTGACAGCAGCCAGAAAAATTATTCAACTAATTCAGGTGGTAGTCATGTTGGTCTGAATCAATAGAACGAAGTTTGAGTCCAGTGGTATCTTTAAGACCAACAAAGTTTAGTTCTGGGTATAAGCTTTTGTGTGCATGTATAAGCCGGGTATAAGTTTTTCTGCATTCACACAAAAGCTTATACTTAAAATTAGTAAAGAGTTCAGTAAATTAGTAAAGAGTTCAGTAACACCTTTAAGATTAACAATTTTTTATTGTAGCATAAGCTTTTGAGAAACACTGCTGTCTTCATTTATTTTTATGTATTTATTTACGTTATATTTATATCCCACCTATTTCATACAGACTCAAGGCGGCTAACAGCATAAAATAGACAGTAAACAAAACAATATTAAAACAATAAAATAATAAAACAATCAGATAATAACAATGGTACTACTTCAGGCAGATCATATAATATTTTCTTTCTCACGCGCACAGATCCTGGGCAGTTAGTAATCAAAGCACTATGAATGTGGTGGCAGCCCTCTTCCATTAGATGTTATATGCCATCCGAAACAGTTCAGTCTTGCAGGCCCTGCAGAACTGCAATAAATCCCGCAGGGCCCTGATGGCTTCTGTAAGGGTGTTCCAAAGTATTGGGGCCGCAACCGAGAAGGCTCTTGCTCTGGTGGAATTCAGCCTAGCCTCCTTTAGCCCAGGGACAACCAAAAGATTTTGAGAACTTGATTGCAGTGCTCTCTGGGGAACATGTGGGGCAAGGTGGTCCTGCAGATAGGTAGGTCCTAGGCCATATAGGGCTTTGAAGGTTAATATCAGGACCTTGAAACAGATTCGGTATGCAACAGGCAGCCAGTGCAGCGCTCTCAGCACAGGCTGAATGTGCTCCTGATGAGGAAGCCCCATTAGTAGCCTGGCTGCAGCATTCTGCACCAGCTGCAGCTTACGAATCTGAGTCAAGGGCAGCCCCATGTAGAGAGCATTACAGTAATCGATTCTTGAGGTGACCGAGGCATGGATCACCATTGCTAAGTTGCTGCGCTCAAGGTAGGGGACCAACTGCCGTGTTTGCCGAAGATGAAAAAAAGCAGCTCTGGCAGTGGCTGCTACTTGGGCCATCATAGCTAAGGAGGACTCCAGGAGCACTCCCAAGCTCTTAACCTTCGACACCAGCATCAATGGCGCCCCATTGAAGGCTGGTAGAGGAATCACCCTTCCCAGGCCGCTGCGACTTAGATAGAGAACCTCCGTCTTCGTTGGATTCAGCTTTAGCCGACTCAGCCTGAGCCATGATATCACGGCTTGCAGCACCAGGTGCAAATTCTCCGGGGCACAGGCAGACCGGCCACCCATCAATAGATACAGCTGGGTGTCATCCGCATACTGATGGCAACCCAGCCCATACCTCCTGACCATCTGGGCAAGGGGGGGCCATATAGATATTAAACAACATTGGGAAAAGAACTGCCCCCTGAGGCACCCCACAAATAAGTGGGTGTCTCTGAGACAGCATTTCCCCAATCGCCACCCTTTGTCCCCAACCTTGGAGGAAAGAGGAGAGCCACTATAAGGCCGACCCCTGCATCCCCACGTCAGCAAGACGGCTAGACAGCAGCTGGTGGTCGACTGTATCGAATGCAGCCAAGAGGTCTAATAGGAGCAGTACTGCCGAGCCATCCTGATCCAGAGATATAGAAGTGGTAAGTGGAGGCGAGAATGGATGCAGGAATTGAGTGCCAGGTAAATTCAAAACAGTTTATGACTATTTATGATTTTTGCAACTGCTTTGCATTTTACTTGGCACTAACTTCCCGCATCCGCTCTCCCCTCCCCTTACCACCTATATATCTCTGTCCAGTTTTCTACATACCCTCCATGCATCTGATGAAGAGAGCTGTGTTTCTCAAAAGCTTATGCTACAATAAAATGTGTTAGTATTAAAGGTACTACTGGACTCTTTACTATTTTGCAGCAACAGCTAACTCCTCTGTATCTACACCCTAAATGAAACTTTGTTAGTCTGAAAGGTGTCATGGGACTCAAATTCTGTTCTATTCAACTAATTGAATGCTATTATGAATAAAGCTATATTCAGCTGCATCGTAAAGACTGAAAGTGAAGGAGGTTGTTCCATAATTCTGGGGGTCCCACTGAAAAGTCCCTGTCTTGCTTACCTACCAGATGAGCTTCTTTGGTTTAATGGGACAGTCAGGAGGGTCTCTGTTTGATCTTAGTTCCTGGCTAGGTAATGAAGTCATATGAGACTGTTCTAAAGACAGCAAAGGCATCAAGAAATAGCATAACAGGGACTCTTTTGGCTATGGCCCTATGACTCAGCTAGAACAATCTCTTCCTAACTTTAAAGTCCTAAATAGTCTACAATCAAAGTGTCCAAGGAGCCTATTGTTCTCATACAAACTTCTGCTTCTGCTCTAAATGCAGCCACCTGTGGAAGTAACTCTGAAGCAGGCTGGACTTTTTCTGTGATGTGGCCTAGTTTCTTTACTTATCATTATGTTTTCTCCTGCCCTTCCTCCAAGGCTCTCATGGCAACATACGTGCCTTCCCTGTTTCCATTTGCTCTTCACAATAACCCAGAACAACTTTGTTCTCCTTTCAGTGTCTGAGTGGAGTGGCAGGGTACAACCCATGGTGCTCTTAGTATTGCTTGGCATTACGGATAACCTCATTTCCCTTGTGAACAGCCTAGCGTGCTTCTGCCTTCTTGATGAGAGGCACAAGCACTTCAACCAAGGCAGGGCTGGGCATATTAGTGTTGCCAGTTTCTCCAGGTCCCCAACAGGCGGTAGGGTTGCCAGCTCCAGGTTGAAAACTTTCTGGAGTTTTAGGGGTGGAGTCTAGGAAAGACGGGGACTTCAATGGGGTACAATGCCATAGAGTCCACCCTCCAAACCATCCATTTTCTCCAGGAGAACTGATTTCTGTAGTCTGGAGATCAGTTGTAATTCTGGGTGATTTGATCTCCAGGCCCCACCAGAAGGTTTCCATCCATTGGGGTAAGTAGACACAATCCCTTGTGAATTTCTTTGGAATGCAAGAAAAATGGTTATTTTCTTCTTCCTCTTGGGCTTTCCAGTTGGCACCCACCCACACTCCCCAGCTCTATTCTGCTTCTCAATGGGGAAAAGAAGACAGTATAAATGCATTAGTATTACAAAGCTAGAGGTCATGCACTGATCATTTGATTGGAAAGCTTAGGTTCAACAAACAGTGTTTGAGCTGCTCTTTTCACATATGCATATTGCATAGTTTTTATATGTCATTTACATATCATTTATACCTACAATGTACCTCATTTTTATCAAGGGTGGCCAAATTGTGGCTTGGGAGCCACATGTGGCTCTTTCACAACATCTTGTGTGGCTCTCGAAGCTCCCACCACCCCGTTGGTCAGCTTGGAGAAGGCATTCCTCTTTAAATTACTTCCCCAAGGCAAGCTAGCCAGAGGCTTATAGAATGCATTTGATGTTAAAGTTGTTTTGTTTCTACTCCTTCCTTCCCTCAAACCTCTGACATTCACGTCTTGTGGCTCTCAAACATCTGACATTTATTCTATGTGGCTCTTATGTTAAGCAAGTTTGGCCACCCCTGATTTTGATCATATAAACATGTAATGCTGATTAGTGTAATGTTTAGATAACACTGAAAATGCACATATTTAATGGGAAATGAGGTATGATGAAGCAGAAGAATGGTGTGAAAACAAAGAAACTCAAGTTCCACTCAGCCAAAGGAAAAGTAACATGGGAACAGAGATTTTCAGGTGGCAACCACAGGAATGAGACATTTGAAATCGTTCCTCTTCGCAGCATCTGTATTTCCACTTATAAGTCCTTGCAACAATCCTAGGTGATGCATTGCAAGATGAAACATAATCTCCTGTAATAGCGATGGAAGTCATTATTTTGAAAGTCACGCTAAAAGACTCCATTAAGAAGAATACCTTTAATTAGGCAATCAGACATGACAGTTGGTGCACTTCTCAGCAGAAAGATGAACCAAATAACCTAATGGATCTTTTCCCATCTCTGATTCTAGTGATTCCTTTTTGTTTCTTTCTTTTTTTTTTTTTGCTGTAGTGAAAAGTACAGCGCCAACAGCCAAGTGACCTTAACAACTTTCAGAAGTTCATTAGTCACGTTAAAAACTGATGATCTGTGCCTATAATACATAATGAATAAATGTAAATATTTTTTTCTTCAGTGCCTTCTAATATGAAGGAAAACCAAAGGTCCTTAACTGCAGTAATTAAGAAAACAGAGCAGACGAAGAGTTTATTAAATGCAGAGTTGATGTTGTGAGACGTGCCAGACCATGAGAATCTAGGGATCAGAGTTCACTAATGCTGCAGTCAGATATTTATGCGAAGTTGACATTAAGTTGGGATGTGCACCAACCCGGCTTGTTGTCATGGTCACTCCGTTCTCGGCATTCCTTCCCTGGAATGCTTGTTCAAAACCATTTCCAGTAACCAAAGAGACATGAATGCAGGCACACAAGTTAGGAATTTTTCACCCCTTCCTTAATTGGCCTGTAGGAGGGGGTGTTTTCACCTACCTTGTACTGTGATCCAGAGGATTGTGGAATTGGCTAGGGTGGGGTCATAGTTTAGGTTGGTCACTGAGGTTGGTGGATGGCAGGTTGTATTGGATTTGGCAGGTCTGTGAGCACCATTCAGCAGCCGCATGATAGGGCTACCAAGCTCCCACTGGGGGCGGGGTTTCCCCTGGTTTGGAGACCACAGCCTGCCAGCACAGAGCGAGCCACTGGGGGGATCCTCGCCTTTAAGAGCTCCTTCACTGCACAATGTGCCTGGTGCAATGATATCACCCAGAAATGATGTCATCACACTGAGCACTATGTATTGAGGGATGCTCTAGCACTCAGGTTAAAACTCTGTGGTAGCATAGAATTTTTACCCTGAATCTAAAGTGTTCCTGATACAATGTGCTAGGGCTGCCACATTGGGCCAGCGTGGGAAACCTCCCCTTACATCACCCAGAAGTGGCACAATGATGTCACCCAGAAGTGATGTCATCGCACCGGTGCCTCTGTGTGTGGCCGCTCTAGGCATTTCTGGGAAAACTCTATGTTTTTCCCAGACACTCTAGCCATTCGCGAGGGGAAACTCTATGGTACCATTTGGCCTGGGGGTTTTGCAGGGTCCCCCTAGGGTTGTGAGGCATTGGGGGTGGGGAATGCAGACTGGCTGAGATTGATCTCCACTTAAGCTGTGCAGTTTTAGGGGGGGATCTCTTAGGCTTATCCTGAGCAATGTGCCAGCCGGACGGGAGCCACTGGGAGTTGGCTTCCATCCAGGGCAGGGTGGCTCACCCATTGTTCAGTGAGGGTGGGGTCCAGGAAGGACTCCTGGTCTTGACCATGCTGCCAGCTAATGCCTTGCCTTTGCTATTGGAATTTCAATAAAGTGGCCCTTAGTTTACCCAACTTCCTTTGTCTGTCTCTTTATTCTGACTTGGAGGGGGGGGCGGGAACATGAATGCAGGCACACAAATTAACTGCAAATACCCCAGAAATCTTGTTGGTCTCTTGAGGTGCTACTGGATTCAAATAGAGCTTTTCGACTGTAGACCAACACGACTGCAGACTGCAGACCAACACGAGGTGTGTATACAAGCACAGCAACGATCCAGGCTTGTGCACAGGTCTGAATGCAGACAAGGCCATGTACCTGGACTTTAAGCATGCCTTTCAAAACTGTGAAAATACAGGGTAGAAGAAAAGATTGAGCTGTGACCTGGATGGTCCAAGCTAGCCTGATCACAGATCTCAGAAGCTAAGCAGAGTCTACCCTGGTTAGTACTTGGATGGGAGACCACCAATCAAGTCCAGTGCTGCTACACAGAGGCAAGCAATGGCAAGCCACCTCTGAAAGCCTTGAAAGCCCTATGAGGTTCCTATAAGTCAGCTGTGACTTGGCAACACTTTCCACTACCAGGAAACAATGAAGAGCTTTTTTGGGCTGTGTGTGGATATGAGGCATGGGGTAAAGAAGTGACATGAAGTTCACTGAGGACAGTCATTACTTAACTGTGCTTTCAATAAACCCTCCAGTCTATCTGGATGACAGATTTTTAAAAATCTTAACAACTATATGACTGCTTTTTATACAGGAATATGAAGGAAACAAATTTCTTCTAGGCCTGCTGTGTTAAACTACTGGGGCAATGGATTTTAGATCTCTGTCTGATCTAGATAAGCAGGTGACATACAAGGTTTTACTTTTTGTTTATAGCAGCTTGGAAACTTAGCAATGAGCGTGCTTTTATCCTGTTTCTAATAGAGGTAGGTTCCTAAAATTAATTGCATCGTAATAAAGCTTGATGGAGGCTCTCCCATAATTCTGGTGTGAAAAAAAGACAATGGTTGTAATTAGCTAAATCGGTGTGTGTGTGTGTGTGTGTGGTCATCGGCAAAACCTTTTTATGTAGATTCATGGGGAACATTGTTTTGCGATGGCCTACAGTTTTAAGCAAAGAAATGTCATTGACCTGAAAGAGAGTGGAGGCCATGTTGGGCAGATACTGAGCACCGTCTTATTGTGAATCTACATCTGATTTTTTTTTAAGTATATATTTTGACAGAAGGTACACATAACTCTGGGTCATGTTGAATGTTCACACAAGCAATGGTTACTGGTGCACTTGATAAATGACCCATCAGGAAAATACTTGCCTCTGCCACACAACCTGACATCCCACCTCAAAGAAAACGATGCTGATAGCTACCTCTATGCTTGAAAGGAGATGAATGAAGCGTAACACAGAAGGTCTCAGTTAATTACTTTTTGGCAATTTCAGGGCTGGCACCAACCAGTAGACAATGTAGGCAGCTGCCTATAGTGGAATCTCACCACAGGGGGGTGCTGGCTGGGGCAGACTCCTGCAGGCTGGAAAGAGGAAGAAGTGACAGCCTGGAAGAAGCCCAGCAGCATGGGAAGCTGCAACCAGCCTGGTCAGTTAAAGCCCAGCAGCAGCATCAAGGGCCAAGGAGTGAGTCAGAGAGGAGCATGACTCAATTCATGAGGCGAATGCCAGGAGTGTTGAAGGCAGGTGGCAGCAGCAGCAGTGGGGAGGAGGAAGGAGCTGAGCAGGGGCGGCAGGGCAGGCACAGGCAGGGGTATCTCGCCTGGGGTGCTGAGAACCCTAGTGCTGCCACAAAGCATTTCACAATTAAGAATGATATATTTACGCATCCGTCTCCAAGTCTGCCATATTTAATTGCCTCTCTGTGTTTTCCCATGGAATTGAATCCAAACAAGTGGTGACCATGTGGATTTAACTTGTTATCTCTGTTTGGTCTTTGTATCCGTTAAAAACATTTTAGAATCATAGAGTTGGAAGGGAGCCCCCAGGGTCATCTAGTTCAACCCCCTGCATGATGCAGGAAATTCACAAATACTGCCTCTCCCCCCTAAATTCACAGGATCAGCATTGCTGTCAGATGGCCATCTAGCCTCTGTTTAAAAACCTCCAAGGAAGGAGAGCCCACCTCCAGAGGAAGCCTGTTCCACCGAGGAACTGCTCTGTCAGGAAGTTCTTAATGTTGAGCCAGAAACTCTTCTGATTTAATTTCAAAACATTGGTTCTGGTCCTACCTTCTCAGTCAACAGAAAACAATTCTGCAGCATCCTCTATATGACAGCCTTTCTAGTACTTAAAGATGGTGATCATATCACTTCTCAGCCGCCTCCTCTCCAGGCTAAACATAACCACCTCCTTCAACCTTTCTCCACACACAATTCACAGGTAAGTCTTTCTCAGGTGTAACCAAATACCTAACTCTTGTGCAATCAGGAAATCTTCTGCTTCAGGCCAATATCAAATTAATTCTTTGTAATAGTTTCTTTTAAAGTCCAAACTGTGACAAATACTACTAATCAGAGCTGTCTTGTTTCACATAATTGCTTTGTCCAAGCTTCACAATTTCTCTGAGTAATTTTCAATGGAAACACTCGCAATTCTGTCACCTTCCAGTCAGTTACAAATTTAGATTATTTTTGGAGACTCTGCTGTGAGATCTACATACTTATATCCATTTGTATATTTAATTGTGGACTCTTATAATTTTGAATGGACTTGCAGAAATCTTATATAAAGTAAGGGAATCTTAACATTGGATTTGGGTGAGGCTTTATTTACATGGAGTCGACACTGACAGTCTAATTTTTTTTCAACTTCACACTGCATTTCTCATTGTTTGTGCAACCCCCAGGTAGTGGCTGGAGATCGCTGAGAAAACAGCTCCTTTGAGAGGTAGACTCTACTATAGCATTATGCCCAACTAAGGCCCCTCCCTGTCCCAAATCCCTCCCTCCTCAGGATCCACCCCCCCCAAACCTCCAGGCATTTCTAGAGCTGCCAACCTCACTACAGAAGCAGGAGAAGAAAGCGTAAACTGATGCTAGTTACCATTGCAGAAGCTTATTTGCCTTGGCCATATTCTTGTTAATTCATTCTCAGTTTGTAAGTTTTCACTTCTATTCAGGGGTCGTTTTGTAGAAAAATAGGTGGTGGAGCTCATTAGCATAACTCATTAGCATATGTTGCCCCCCCACACCCAGCCAAAAGCAACCTGATGCAAGAAAGGAGAGCCCTGGGCGAGCAAGGCCTGGGGCTCTCCTGGGCCACCCCCCCCAAGGTCAAAAAGCCAGCAAGCCACCCAAAATCACATATGAAGTGGAGAAAGAGTGGCATGGGCTTCTCCAGGGGTTAATGAGGGCTGCTGGGGGTGTGGAAAAGCTCCTGGTGGTTGGCTGGCTGCCCACTCTCTTAATCCAGGGATTGTTATGCAGCTGCACCTACTATTCAATGGACAAGGTAGGTGGGGAAGAAGAGGGGGAGCCATCAGAAAGGTTCAGGAACTGTGCTCCTGTGAGCTCTTGCTGAATCTGAGGCCTACTTCTATTTAATAACAGTTTTCTTGACTTGTTCTTTTACAGTGATGTCCCAGAATGAGACCCTGGTATATATCAGACAGTAGATTGTAATAAGTTTAGTCCTGAAACATACAGTTGGGTTTTTATACATGTTTAGGATGCAACTCACATTATAGAGCTTGTGTGTGACCCCCCCCTCTTTGGGTAACAGTACCTGAAGCTGGGGCAACATGAAACTGATTGGTAAAAGCACCCTGATGGCATCTTTACCTACAGAAGATTTACAACAGCTCTTGTTTACACTGACTAGGTTTGTAAGACGGACCACATCAGCCAACATACTCATTCCTATTTAATGCTCTTCTTTCCTTATTAACCATGAGTGGGTATTAATATACATAATAGGCGATATGAACCTCTCCTAGGAAATGCTCCTTCTAAGCTGTGGAGTCTTCTGAGCAAAAATTCTACTTTGTGAGCTACTGGCATTAAAGTTGTGAGCTACTGCATAACTTACTCTGCTCTGGGGCCATTTTTCCTGTTCTAAGACAAAAATGTGTGAGCTGGAGACTAAAAAACTGTGAGCTACCTCATATTAACTCAGCTTAGAGGGAACATTGCTCCTAGGATAACACTTGGTGTACCTAATGGGATTCTTTAGAAAAGGAAGCACAATCCAAATCACCGCTCAAAGCTCGTGTGTCTGTTAGCGAAATTCACTAGGAGAAACTGAAGTTGCTCTGTTACCGGGCTTGTTATTTTTGAAGCAACTGTGCTTGTAGTTGTCAAGAAGAACTTCTTTTACATGGAGCAGGCTTCGTGTGTCATGTCAGAGCGAGCTGCATTACGCAAGCTCAGCTATTTCTAAAAAGAGCTCCTTTTCCTGTCATCTTGAGTGAGTCATGTCACAATTAGTGATGAGATCAAAATAATGAGTTGGATGGGCAGAACAGCTCCATCTCCACTCGTAACAGAGTACTTAAGCAAATCTGCCTTCATTTCTTAACAAGGTAATGTACGAAATCCCATTGTACCAATTTTCTTCTTCAATATTTATTATGCAGTTTTGGTGTCCCTTCCTATAGACTCAATAGGAGTCTCTATAGTATAGAGCGATTCCCATCCCCCAACAACAAAAATCTAGGTCACATTTGAATGCTCATTTTTGTTTTTGTTCTGAATATCCGGGTCTCATAGCAAGTTGTGTATAACTCCAACGTTTGTACATATGAATCTGCCTTATACAAAGGCAGACTATTGGTCTGCCAAGAGCAGTATTGCCTGCTTTGACTGGCAGCATGTCTTGGATAGAGTTATTTCATATCACCTTCTGCCTATGACTAGATATGCCAAAGAAAGATCCTGGGACCTTTTGTGCACAAACAGATGCTCTACCACTGATATAGAAAAAAAAGGTTTTGGATTTATACCCCTGCCTTCACTCAGAGTCTCAGAGCAGCTTACAATCTCCTTCCCTTCCTCTCCCCACCACAGAAATCCTATGAGGTAGGTGGGGCTGAGAAAGCTCTGAGAGAACTGTGACCAATGTTCCCTCTGAGCTGTGGAGTCTTGTAAGCAAAAATTCTACTTCATGAGCCACTGGCATTAAAGTTGTGGGAGAGCAATTTGGCTATTGCATAGATTAGTTTCACTGAGGCCATCCTTTCTGAGCTAAGACAAAACTGTTTGACCCAGTTGAAGGTTGATGGTTGAAGGAGAACACTTGCATCTGAAAGATCATAACAGACTTCATAAAAATGTCCCAACATATAAAATCATATAAAAATATCCCAAGACTTTTGCTCACATAGACATATAATCACCACCCATCTAAAAGCCATCCCACCCCAAACACAAACAAGGTCAAGGTATCTGAGTCTTGACAAGTATTTTCCAAGAATGAAAACTCCACAGGTCCTGGGACAGCCACAAAACCTGCTTCTGGGTGTGTAGTGCTTACTATACATTTGCACACAATGTAATCTGTCTTTAATTGAGAAAAGTGGACTATTAATAATCTAAATATATAAATTCTTTCTTGCTAAAAATAGCTACAATTCAAATATAACTTGGCTAATATTTCTGGAAAGTGTAATCAAGTCACAGCTGACTTATCAAATCTCCCATCTAAGTAATAAACAGGGATTATCCCATTCAGTTTTCAAGATCTGATGATAGGGCTGCCAAGCTCCCACTGGGGTGGGGTTTCCCCTGGTTTGGAGGCCACAGCCTGCCAGCACAGAGCGAGTCACTGGGAGGATCCCCGCCCCCAAAGAGCTCCTTCATTGCACATTGTGCCTGGCGCGGTGACATCACCCAGAAATGATGTCATCACACTGGGCACTATGTGTTGAGGGATGCTCTAGCATTCAGGTTAGAACTCTATGGTAGCATAGAATTTTTACCTTGAATCTAAAGTGTTCCTGATACAATGTGCTAGGGCTGCTACATTGGGCCGGCGGGGGGAACCTCCCCTTACATCACCCAGAAGTGGCACAATGATGTCACCCAGAAGTGATGTCATTGCGCCGGTGCTGCAATGTGTGGCCGCTCTAGGCATTTCTGGGAAAACTCTATGTTTTCCCCAGACAATCTAGCCATTTGGGAGGGGAAACTCTATTGTACAATAGGTACCATAGATTTTCCACCTCCCAAGTGGCTAGAGTGTGGGAGGACCATAGAGTTTTCCCAGAAATGCCTAGAGCAGCCATGCACGGGGGCACCAACACAATGACGTCACTTCTGGGTGACGTCATTGTGTGTGTACAAAAGTCCCCCACTCCGGAATGAAGAAGACTTGGCAACCCTACAATTTGCCCAGTGCAATGATGTCACTTAACCTGGGAGCTGCCCTCTGACCCCTCCTCTCTCTGTGCGTTCTTTATTCTTCCCCCTTCTTTACATGGTTTTTCATGGAGTGACACATGGGTTCTCCTGTAGAAACAATGTTCTCATACTTGCATACACATGATGCTGGATTAGGCGGCCACTCATGTTAGGAAAAGTACTCTTTATATTAGGCTTCTCTTCCTCCTTTTGACTGCAACCTGAATGTGAACTGCATCTTCTTGAATAAATATAGGCTTTACCCTTTTGTAATATACTTCTTGGGAGATTTATTCATAGCACCAAGCATCATGCTTCTATGACTGGGCAAACTCTGCTATATTAACCACATATCCTTAAAATCTGTTCCCTCCCACAGCAACCTGAAATGCCCCCCTGAGATCGTGTTCCTAGGGGTCCCTTGTCCCTAGAGGTCACCAAGGTTAGCTGGCACGCAAGCAAGAGAATCTGAGGCATGGGACAAGATATATGATGTCATGCTGATGCACAATGCCATTTCTGGCACAAAACTGGACCTCACTTCATATAAATTGAGTGGCACGTTAGGATTTACTGAAAATTCTATGCTTAAACCACTGAGTTTTGGATGAATTCTAGAGTGTCACACTAATGTGATAACATTACTTCTGGTTCCACACTGGAACTGATGTTGTTGCGTGTTGGTGTGGCACTTACCCCCCCCCCCATTCTCCTCACTGCCCTGTCAAGTGTGAGTGGGAAATAGGGGTCCAAGCCACAGTCCCCCCCTACAGCAGGAGACTTGACCTCTCTCCCAGAAGAGAATGGTGTGCACTTGTAGCTGCCATGAAAAAGGGGAAGCAGGGAAACGGCACTCCATGGGCAGAAATCCTTGCACTCACAGAAATGTCTCATCTGCAAGGAAAGCGCTTTATATAAATGGCACACGATGTATAAACATCGTATGGAAATCAAGAAGCTCAAGAACAAAAACAAGGAGAGATTGAAAACCAGCCAAAGCAAGATGAGAAAAAAAAAAGGGATGCATATCTGTGCATCCCTTGTGGTACTTTTATGCCAGTGATAGCTGATGTTGGGCTAAGAACAGACGCTTAACACAAACCTCCCAGAGTAATTGCCACAATATGTACTGAATGCTCCAGGTGGCTCAACACAGAGAGACTGGCCTTATTTTTATGGGACCCTCAAAAGAGAATTGACATCTCACAATCTCTCTCTTTCTTTCTCTGGCTCTGCTGCTTCTTCCCGCAGGTGAAGAAAATAAATATGCCTCTAAATAAATTATGATCTTAACGGGGAAATAAATACATTATCTTGAATCCAATTTCTTCTTCCCTTTAGCAGTAATTTGTATCCTTAAGATTCATTAGTTCTCCTGGTTACCATTTCATATCTCCAAATGAAGGGAAACCAATGAAAACGTAAGCTTGTACCTTCTTTGTCATTAGGTAGCTGGTTTGGGTTGTCAGAGGAGTGATAAATACTTTAGCCATCCTTTACAGCTACTAGGCTAGACAAATATGTCTTAATGACTTTGAATCATCCTGTCTTCAATTTGAAAGGAACACCACAGTCAGCCATTACCTTATAAGTGCTGATATGCTAGCAAAAATCCAAGAAAATCGATTTCCCCCCCTCATTAATGCATATGTGGAGAGAGAGGTGTGCCATTTACGGACAGCATGGGCTATGCTGCCTGCTCTCTGTATTTTGAACTACATGTGCTCATTCCATTTTTTTTTCCTGGCAAGTCACAGCCAAGTTATGGTGACCCTGTAGGGATTTCAAGGCAAGAGACATTCAGGGGTGGTTTGCCATTGCCAACCTCTTAATCATGACCCTGGCGTTCCTTGGTGGCAATCCGTCTAAATACTGACAAGGGCTGATCCTGCTTAGCTTCCAAGATTTGACAAGATTTGGCTAGCCTGGGCTACCCAGGTCAGAGGGAGGGGGGTCAGAAACCTATCAGGCGCTGCAGGCCAGATTTGATGGGGATCTAGAATAGCTGGGGTTCTTTCTTATCCAGTCCTGGGAATTACAACAGTCCTGGGAATTACAATTACAAGCAGGGGCATACCTTTCCATCAGAAGGGAGCTGGGTGAATTACCCTGTCTCCTGGTTGAAATGAGCCACAGAGAACCCCCACTGGCTAGTGCTCAGGTTTTATACACTGGGAGAACATTTTATTAATGTTTATCAGTATGGCTTAGTAGATAAAGCCTTCAGAGAATCAGGAGGCCTGCGCAAATATATATATATACACACCACATGCTTAAGTTCTGGCCCATGGCTACAGTTTCAGCAAGCAGAATATGGCCATGTGATTAACAACAGTAATTACGTGTATTGCTTAATACTTTACAGCGGCTGCACTATTTGAACAAGCTAGGGCTACATTCTAGTTTTATTACATTTTGATTAAAGATGCCTTATAAAGTAGATTGTGCCTTAAAAAAGAAATACTCTGACCAGTGTATTTGAGACTGCTGGAATCTTCCAGGTGCACCATAGTAAAATTCAGGGGCATCTGCTGTGACTCATGGCTTAACAGAAGAAGCAACACCAATCAGAGCTGGGCTGCAGTCCTAAGGATATGTTCCTGAGATTGATCCATTGAATTTTATGGGATTTACTTCTGAGAAGACCCACTTAGGCTTGCTCTCACATTTGCCTATCTGCTCCCACTAGGAATGGCAGATAGTTGCAGAAGACCCAGTCATGATGTAGGCTCATTAGGAACAATCTCTCATCTCATGCAAGGATAGGCAACTGCAAAGTCATTCATTCATTCATTCATTCATTCATTCATTCATTCATTCATTCATTCATTCATTTATACCCCAGCTTTCTCTCTAAATGGGGACCCAAAATGGCTCACAGCAATTAAAGTATGATAGCACAAACTAATAATAATAAGGAGGGAAGCTTCTAAATAGAGAGCAGATCTTCCTCCCTGTCTCTTGGACAGCTAGGAGATTGTCCAGCCAGTGCTAGGCTACAGTGCTCATGCTGAGAGCCGAAGCTCAAAAGCCTTTTGGCTTTTGCCCTTTTGCTTGTGCTCCCAGTCTAAAGCTACCAAGCAGCTGCCAGGTGTGGGAAATCTCTTGCCCCCAGCTCCTGTTTGCTACCAACTAGTTGGAGAAAAAAAACAATATTAATATATGGCTGGGTAATCCAGAAGTGATCTCAGTCTGTCTAAGAATTGTCAGAAACTCTGTGGTTTTACCATAAAGTTTCTGCTGAGTCCTGGGGAAGTGTGATTCCCCTCCCCCACTGGCGGTGACATAAGGCCATACTTACACTGCCCCTTCATGTCACTGTCATCTCTTCTACTTGCCATGCCATAGTGGTCAACCTCCTGCCCCCACTGGTTCTCCCCATTAAGGATAGACACAAATTGCATTTTTTGTGGTTTGGTAAACTGAACCATAAACTGATACTGTGAACAGCATCAACATTCATGGAAGTTCATGGCAGCTCTTCAGTTCACAAACATCACTTCACAAACCATGAATCTATGCAAATTTGTGATGAACTTTAGTTCGTGAGCCAGTTCATGCCCATCTCTACTCCCCACTCTCTCCTGTTCTCATGGGAGAAAATGGGAATGGGATATATCACAGCATCACTTCTGGCCACCACATCAATAATGCTCTAGGAATGTCTCTAATCAATGTGGTGTTTTCCTTTAAGATTGGGGGAATTGCTATAGAAGGGGGTGAGATCACTTCCGTGAGTTCACCTGGAAGTGATGTCACCATGCCAGTGATGGTATCAATCCTTATACTCTACCCCATAAAGCTTCTAGCAGCAACCATCAGCAGGGATAGAAAAATCCTTGATGGGATGATAGCAGAACTGTTAACATATACTTGGAAGTGGTGTATATTCCCCCAAAACATTTGAATATAACAAAATACAATTTGAGATATAATTACTAAAACCATATAGATTGACTAACTATGGCAATACCATTTAATCATTCTGGCAAATATGCACATATTGTGCCTTATTGTCAAATGTGACAACATGTATCCATTCAGGTTCAAAATCTAAGCATGTTTTGTCACATATATAGAATTAGACAACGTTCTTTTGAAAACCTCAGGAACATCAGCCCAATCTTTTCCACCAGCAGTCATGATTTAAACAGACAAGTGCCTAACTATACACTGTCATGCCTTCATCCTTCCAATAGCAGACACCTATTCACCACCAAAAGTGCCATGAGTATCACTCTTGTAAGTTAGCTTTGTAAATTCTGCATGACTCAGAGCTACCCCTAAAAATGGTATCCCTTGTTGTTCATTTGCCTGCCCTATCAGTGGGATGGGGACATTCTCAGGGTGATGACAATGAAACTTTGGGTGTAGTGATTACACAGGACATTGGATGTCATTTTTGGAGACAGCCTCCAAACTTCCCATCCTTGCAGAATTGTCACGAAAGATTTAGAAAGGGGGGGGGGCACACAAGTGGGTAAAGCATCTTAAAGTTTATAGGTTTAAGGTTTATTGGATTTATATTCCGCCCTCCCTGCCGAAGCAGGCTCATGTGGTGGATCTTGTCCATTAAGGTGAAATATGTTCCCTCTAGTGCAAGCTTGCAGAACTTGTGACTTATCAAGTCCGGTACAGCAGACCAGTCAAGCACTGAAGCGACAATCTCCCTGTTTTTGCAATCTTGGTAAGCAGTAAATAGGCTTATTAAGCCCCTGGTGGGCTGCAATGCATGGCTGATAAACAAGGTCACAGGCACTGCAGGTCTGATCCAGTGGTCAATGTGATCTTCTGTAAATATCAACAATGAATGCTTATGAATTTATATGTACACACACACAGCACCTTGTCCGCAGGCCACAGAAATATGGACAGACAGAAATCCTCATGGTAGTTTATTATCTGCTTACTATACTTGGAATGGAGATCAATAAAATGTTTTCTCATAACATCAATTGAATATTTCACCAGTAAAAAGCAATTATATTTTTTTCCTTATGACTGGCCTTAATAACTCAGAAACTTCGTAGGCACTCATGATGCCTATGAATTATGAGACTTTCATACTTTCATGAAAGAAATATAATAATCACCTGTCAACGGTGTGGTTTTCTATACCACTCCTATCCAATTCATCAAAGGCACGTGATCCCCTTGGGACTCAAAGGAAGCAGAATAAATATAGAGGGTAGTTGCAGATGAATGTATGTTGCAGAAGTCAACTTTAAGAATGGAAACCTATCTCAGATGTTAGTCATAATGCAAATTCACAAACAATGCCTGTTGGTTGGCTCGTCTATCATGAACAATGTATTCCGACCATCTATTTGAAGAGCAAACAGGACCACAAGTTAAACCCAAGAATGAGACATGTCAAAGATTTACGCATGTATACCATGACCCATGCTTTTGGACAATTTTAACCTTAGCCTACTGGTCCAGATGCTATCGCTCTACTAACTAAAGTTCCACCAGCCTAAGAAAGCCTTCCTCCAACTCAACAGCCCTTCCACTGAAACCAAGAGCAACTTTAAGATGGGAGAAGGCTCCTTTAATGACCCTTTATCCAATGGAAAGGCCACAAACTAGAGGAAGGCTTCATAGACTGGAAGCTAGGCTGTAGGATACCACCAACTGAGTCAAAGGTAGTACAGGAAAAGGCAGGTAGGACTGATGCAATGCCATAGCTACTTTAGGATCTTTCCTATTCTATCCAGGTATACCATAAAACCAAGCTGCCAGTTTTACCATTGGCAACAATGCTACAGTTTGCTACGCATGACCTATTATTTTGTTCAACATTGTACCATGTTACTTCTATTTGATGAAGGGAGGTTTGACTCTTGAAGGCTTATAACCTGAAAATCTTGTTGGACTCTTAAGGTGCTCCTGGACTCAGACCAGCTTGGCTACCCTCTGAAGCTAGGATACAATTCTGAAAGTTGTGGTGATCCAAATCTCTTCTCTGCTTTTGAAGTTTCAAGTTAGCTGGTCTTTTTTTCCAAAGGGGAATGGATGTGTTAGGAATTCCCCATGGTTCTCTTTTCTTATTTCCAAACATTGCACAGAATGTAACCATGCTCCTGCCTCCTTCACTCACTTCATTTCTTATGCATTTCTCCCCTCTTGATTTTTGGATTGGATCCTAAGGAACATGAGCAGCATTGCTCATCGCCTTGCTCTTCCACTCAGTAGCTGTGCCCCCCTTGAGTTCTGAAAAGTCACCCCTCCCCAAGAATAGTGTCATCAACATATGAGTCAGCAGCTGCAGGGGAGACTGAACAAAAACTGTCCTCCCTTTCACAAATGGGAATGCCATCCCATCAGAAGCAATGCACCTTAGGATGCAAGCTTATGTTACAAGAGTGGATGGGTGCACTGATAAAATACATCATCTCATCTTATCAAGAAACTGTCTTGATGAGAGTGCAGACCCTGCTGTGGAGTTTGTAGGATACCCAAGTAGAGAACAGACTGCTTGTGATTATAGTGGCATATATTAAGGTCTAAGAAGATGTTATAAGCTGGGTGGTGGTTACACAAAGTGGAAGATCAAGCAAAAAGAAGCTTTGATAACAAACAGTGGTTTTGAGATATTGCTCTAATAAACTTATTTTTGGTCACATATCTGCACGCTCCCCATCAACCAGCAAGTTGCAAAGATCTCAAGGCTTGCCTAGCTTTTAAAGAGTTGCCATGGTCCAATTGCATTTGAATCAGATTGAAAGGAAACCACTGAGACTTGCTCCCCAACTGAAACCCATCATCCTATCTATCCTTCACACGATATGGTGGCTGGAGGGTTGGATTAGGAGGATTCAGGTTCAGTTCCTCAACTCAGTTGTGAAACTCACTGGGCAACTTGTGGGCCACTCACTTTTTCTCAGCATAACTAATGACGTCACAGCTTTTCAAGTGGGCAAGACCAGTGAAGTTGCCCTGAGCTAGTGGGATAAAAAAGCAGTAGATAGATATGGCTCACCTTGATTCTTTTTGTTGTTGCTCAGTTGCACAGTTGAGTCTGACTTTTTGTGACCCCACAGACCAAGTCACTCCAGGCCCTGTTGTCTTCCACCATCCTCCAAAGTCCGCTCTAATTCGTGTTAGTTACATCAGTAATGCTGTCCAGCCATCTCATCTTTTGCCATCCCCTTCTTCTTTTGCCTTCTGTCTTTCCCAGAATCAAAGTCTTCTCCAATGAGTGCTCCCTTCTCATTTGGTGGCCAAAGTATTTGAGCTTCAGCTTCAGCATCTGACCTTCCAGGGAACAGTCTGGGTTGATTTTCCTTAGGATTGACTGATTGGATCTTCTTGCAGTCCAAGGAACTCTCAAGATTCTTCTCCAGCACCACAGCTAGAAAGCATCTATTCTTTTGCACTCAGCCTTCCTTATGGTCCAACTCTCACAGCCATAGGCAGCAGCCGCAGGGAGGCAGAGGGTATGTGCATGTGAACCATTGATATTTTCTACAGTTAGGATCACCAGCTTTCTTGCAGAGCACTGAAATCTTTCAGCATTGCAACTGTTCTCCATACTGCAAGAATCAGTTCCCCTGGAGAAAATGGCTGCTTTGGAGGGTAAACTCCATGGCATTATATTCCATCAAGCCCCCCCCCCCCCTTTCTGAACCCTGCCTTCCCCAGACTCCATCTCCAAATCTCCAGAAATTCTTCAACCCAGAGTTGGTGACCCTGTCTCCAGTGGAGGCACAGGAAAAGGAGTTGCTCTATGAAGTCAAATTATTAGGTAGTCTTTAACTTTGCAGTGCAGTCTTGCAAAAAATGGGGGTGGCGGAATGCAAGGAAGTCATAATTGGAAATTAGTTTAGCATGGAGTATTACCTGCATGTGATGGGAACTGTAGCTATGTTATGAGCACTTAGGTAAAATGCTAGCCCAGCTACTTCGAAAAGCGTCTGAGAAAGCCCTGAGCTCCTTTGAGGAAAGTGAGGTATTTGACTGCTTCAAGAGCCCAATTCAGCAGTGACAGGAGTTAGGCAGATGTTGGTGCGTAAGGATGAAGCACTTTAATCTGTACTGTTTTAAATGTACTTTTTAATTCTTGCATAATAGGATTTTGTTAAACAACATTATGCTCACAGGTAATATCTACAGAGAAAGTAGAGAAAGAAGTACTTTTCTCCCTTTCTCACAATATGAGAACTCATGGACATTTAATGAAATTGCTGAGCAGTTGGGTTAGAACTGATAAAAAGAAGTACTTCTTCACCCAAAGGGTTGTTAACACATGGAAATCACTGCCACAGGAGGAGGTGGTGGCTACAAGCATAGACAGATTCAAGTGGAGATTGGATAAACATATGGAGCAGAGGTCCGCCAGTGGCTATTAATCACAGCTTATTGGTGGAACTCTCTGTCTGGGGCAGTGATGTATTATTGGTGCTTGGGGGGCACAGTGGGAGGGCTTCTAGTGTCCTGGCCCCACTGGTGGACCTCCTGATGGCATTTGGGTTTTTTGGCCACCGTGTGACACAGTGTTGGACTGGATGGGCCATTGGCCTGATCCAACATGGCTTCTTTTATGTTCTTATGTTCAACCATTTGATGAGATAGTGCCATATTTTCCCCTTTTATCCTCATAATAGGTTTGCAGGGGAGGGCTGACTAAGAGTGAGTAAGTGGCCCAAAGTCACCCAGCATGTTTCATGGTGGAAGAAGGTCCAGGTCTTCCCTTTCCTAATTCTGCCCAAGAACTTCAGAGATATTAGCCAGGCTAACTTGAGCTCATCATATCTTGGATGCTAAACAAAGTCAGCTTTGGTTACTATTTGGATGGGAGACCACCAAGGAATACCAGGGTCTCCATGCAGAAGACGGCAATGGCAAACCACCTTTGTTTATCTCTTGCCTCAAAAACAGTATGGGGTTGCCATAAGTTGGCTGCTACTTGATGCCAAAAAACAAACAAACAGCCAGATGCAAATAGGTTGCTACAATATGGAGCATGATACATGGAGAGAAATTTGAAGGGGGGGGGGCGATCATTATTGAGGATAATCTAGTATACTGATTTCAATTAATTTTTGCTTCTATGTGATGTCATTATCACTGCTTTTGGTCTGCCACATTGCCATTCCACTGCTTGATGATTCTCAGTTATTGTTGTTGTTTTTTGCAGTTTTATGGCATTTATATACATATGTCATTTGATGGCATATACCAACCATTTGTATAAATAATGTTGAAAAACACATATTCTTCCTTTGTAATATATATATATATATATATATATATATATATATATATATATATATATATATATATATATATATATCATCTCAAGCATATTGGCCTTTTCCGGTTGTCCTATTGGCTGTGATGTGCATTCCATTAGCCATTGGCCTATAAACTACCACTCAAGTTCTGATGTGTTCCATTGGTTAAGTCCACTTCTCTCTCCCACCCACTGTTGCCTACACACTTTCTGTAGCATTCAGAAGATAACGTAGTCAGTGGCAGCAAGGAGACAGCAAAGAGACAGGGAACAAAGTTGGTAATGCAACTAGGTGGCAAGGCCTGACCCCTCAAAGAGTGTTTCCTCAGAGGCCATAGTAGTGGTCACCTCTTTCCTATACTCCTTTCCTCTCCCCTCTCCTCAGCCTTGTCCCAAAACATATGAAGATTGGGCCACTGGGAAAGCTGCTAGGCAGAGGCTGTTGCTAAGCAACCAAGCTTGGTTCTATCAGTAAAGGTAGAGACCTCAGCTGAATATAATGCCATAGAGCCCACCCTCCAAAGCAGTTATTTTCTCCAGAGAGAGAGATCTGTTGTGATACTAGGAGAGCTTCAGGCTCCACCTGGAGATTGGCTACTCTAGGCCTGGCCTCTGGGTGACTTGATACCACCTGACTTAACTAGGCCTGACTGCTTGCTACTGTCCAGCAGCAGCCCCCCTATGACAGCCAGTGCAGCATAGCAGTTAATGCTTCAGAGCATTTAGACCCAGGTTCTAGCTGTGAAAGCCGACTGGGTGATTTTGGACCAGTCACAGACTTTCAGCCTGACCTACCAGGGTTGTTATTCAGTTCAAAAGTGGGAGAGGATAATTATGTAAGCAGTTTTGGTCCTCACTGCAGAGAAAGACTGTACTTTTCCTAGATAAAGGTTGCAGGGAAGGGGGAGGAAATGAAAAGCTGAAGTCAGAAGGGCAGATAAAAGTAGGTTGATGGTTGGCTGGGATGGAGATAGGGTTGCTAGGTGGAGGCTGGAAAGGGTGAGGTTTGAGGTGGGGTGGGACCTCAGACTGGTGGAAAGCCATAGACTCCACCCTCCAAACCAGACATTTCCTCCTTGTCAGGGATGGATATCACTCAGAATTACAATTGCTCTGCAGATGGCAGAGATCAGCTTCCCTGGAGAAAATGGCTGCTTTGCAAGTTGGACTCTATGTCATTATGCCCTGCTGAGGTTGCTTCCCTCCTTCCCTCCCCACTGTGGAAAAAAACCTGTACTTTTCCAAGGTAGAGGATGCAGGGAGGGGGAAGAGTTAGAGAGCTGAAGGCAGATCAGTTCCTTTCAGAAAATGGCTGCCTTGAGATGCATACTCTATGGTATATCATAACACAACCATGCCAGGCCAAAAAACCTAGATTACACCACAAGCTCACACTGATGCTAAATGCCACAATGCTAAGTATGACAGGAAAAGGTGGCAACAATACACTGGAAACAAAAGGAATGCTTAGCTTCAGCATCTGTGTGACTATCATCATGCCCCCCATATCCCATAATTATTCTTCCTTATCTCCATTCTGGGCCTCAAGACACCACAGATATAGGGATACAAACACACACACACATTGGGTGGGGGGTGGAGCCAGCATCTGTTTCAGCTGTGGGGTGGGTGGGAAGACAAAAATGGTAGGGTGAGTGAAAGCCAAGGATTGGTTGGTGGGTGGGAAGACACCGAGGGTGGGGGTGAGTAAATGTCACATGTGTGGGGAGTAGTGGAGTGCCATGTGTGCAGGGGTAGTTGAGAGGAAGAAGTGGTTGGGGAGTAGTTGGAGTGGGGGTGGGAAGACACCAAGGGTGGGGGGGAGTTAATGCCTTCAGTTGGGAGGGTAGATGAGGGGAAAGACAGCAGGAGGAGCAGTTGCCAGAACCTTTTTCTAGAACCCACTGTATTTTCCTTCACAATGGGTCTTATTCCCAGTCATGCATAATTCAGCAGCATTCCTTATGCCTTAGGAAGCAAGCAGGTTTACTCAGAAGTAAGTGCTGTGTTATTCAAGGGGCTAGTCTCCAAGAAAGTGTCCTTAGGGTTGTGTCTTTAATACTGTGTTATAGGCATTGTGACGGAATTGTATAGCATACAATTACATATTCCAAACAGAACTCTCCCATAGGATGATGACATATGGCACATAATAATATTTGCATTTATCATATCCATGAAGGACGAAAAAGTTTCCATGATGGCTCAGAATAAATGATCATCCTAAGCAGGGAATTTGGTCTTGCAATTAGATCACTGACTGGAAGACGAAGCTTGTCAAAGACAATACCAATAATCAGACTTGTCTGTTGTGTGTAGGAGGTTTTGTCGAGAATTATAAAACCAGTCAAACATACCTAATATTGTTTATTGCTCACAACTTGATTAGCTGACAGCCCCCTTCCTCTGTGAATTTCTGCTTGACTCTTTGATGTTCTCTGATACAAAGTGTTATGAAGGGCAATCAGAACAGATGCAGTTCTGTGTCTGTGACCCTGCTTGTCCTTGGCAGATTAGCCCTAAGAATCCTCTGCTGCTGGTGACAGAATGGATAGGAAGGCAAGATGCTTGGAAAATTCCATTTGAACGCAGCTTGTGGACACACTGAAAATAGCTGGCTATAACTGATAGCTCTACATTAGCATTTCAGCTCCAGCCTACACTGTAGACCCTGAAGGGTAGCCATGTTAGTCTGTCTGTAGCAGAAGAAAAGAGCAAGAGCCCAGTAGGACCTTAAAGACTAATATATATAATTTCTTATTAATAAGCCTGATTCAGAGATGCTTACTCAGGCTAAAGAAGTTGCAACTGTAGTACAGAAAGGAGCAAGCAAGCATACCTGTGCACTAGTGTTCAGAGCAGACACTTATATGTACATAAGGCTGTGACCCTGCTGCTTGGGGATAACCAGAGACTCTTTCTAGAATATCTGGAACTTTGGAAAGTCGACTGCAAACTGCATAAGTTCAAAGCTAAGCTTTAGTTTCCCCTCTTGTTGGCAGGTGCTTAAAGCCTGGGTGTGGCAGAGGTGTGAGCTAAAGGAATATTGGCTCTTAACCCAGTGATTGTAACCTATAGCTGTGAGCCAAACTCTCCACCAAACACTAGGGATGGGCACAGAACAGAAAATGTTGGTTCGGTTCATGAATAGAACTGGACCAGTTCCCAGAGCAGTTTGCAAACTGAACCACAGCCTGGTTTGTGAACCAGTTTGCAAACTGGTCCGGTTTCTAAAAAGCCCCCCACAGGGCTTCGAAGCTCCAAAATAGCAGGTTGTCTCCAGATCATTGTCCTTAATGTACCCACCAAGTTTGGTCCACATTGGACTTCAGGGGGCTGAGTTACAGACCCCTTAAAAAGGTCATTCAGTGCAATGCTTTTCAATGGGATGTCACCTCTGCTGGTTCAGGAGTGACAAAAACTGACCTGGGTGAGCTAGAGGCCTTCAACACACACATTTCCTCCCTGGGATGACCCTCCACATGGCCATATGTTACATGCATGTCAGATTCAGGGGGATCCAAGTAGCAGACCATCGAGCAAGGGGCCTCCAGGAAACTATTTTGGAGGGAGTTGTCCAGCATCAGTTTGAGACACTACAGTATGGATCTGGTTAAGCTACAGGCATCAGACTCTCAGAGTATTTCTCCAGGGACCACCCACATGGCTACAGGTGGCTGTGTCTTCCTAGGACCAGCCACCCAGCCCTGGTGACATGATGACTGATTGGGGCCAAGCCTTCCATCCTACCTGGGAAGGTGACAGGGACAACCAAGCCTGGCAACCGGGACTCACTGCACAGCTGTGGGAGGGGGCACTGGCTAAGGGAATGTGTGGGAATATGTAGCAGAGGAGAAAGGACGTTTTTTTGGAGGAGCAGAAAGGGTGCCCCGCAGCCAGGGAAGAGGGCAATTGGCCAAGCCCCCCAGAAATCTGTAGGTAGTTTGGGTGCCTGAGTGGGAGTAGAGAGGCAGGCAGAGACTCAAGCAATGTAGGAAGAAATGGGGTGCTTTTTGGAGGAGCAGAAAGGGAACCCCACAACCAGCAAGCAGAGAAAAGGGCAGTTTTCAGAACCCACAAAATGAACAGTCCATTCCCCAAATCAAATCAAAAATATGTTTTAAATGAAAAAAAATCTATCCATGTTTGTCACTCCTCACAGCAAAGAAAGAGATGGCGGGGGTGGGGGGAGAAATGTAGTTGTGAATGCAAGGAAAGGAGAAAAAAGAGAGAGGTGATGCTTTTACTCTGGCAGTTTGTATAGAGGCCAGGAGATTCAACAGGTTTCTCCACCCACTTCAGTAATTCCTCCCCCCCCCTTAGTCCACCAAAAGATATTCTTTCACATGCAAGAAGAACAACACTCACAAAAACCAGATGCAAACAGAGGACAGGAATGCACCTCCAGTGATTCTACACATTCCCCCCTCCACCCATTCCTGAAGTCAGATCGATGCCTGTCATTGGAAATCAGACTTGCCTATCAGCTTTAGACTGTTGCTATTGATCCCTCGATGGCTGGAAATATCCCGCCCATATACACTTTTCAGTGCGAAACTCCATGGGTGGAGTTTCTTTGCTGAGAGTGCACAAGAGGTTCCGAACCTGGCAGAAAGTTCGGAGACTTCCTGGTCCGAACATGTGACTTTCGAACTGAGCTGTCTGGGCCAGATTTTAGTTCGGGTTCAGATCTGTGCCCATCCCTACCAAACACCATTCTATGAGGTGGCACATACTCAACCTTTCAGGAAAATGGGCAACACCCTTGCCAGGTGGTTCCCTGGGCCACACCCTGATGCCAAGCCAGCCAGAACTGCGTTCTTGTGCATTCCTGCTATAAAAAAAAAGCCCTGGGTAAGTGACGAGCCTTCCTGACAGATTAAACCTCATGCCAGTGATGGAAGAAAATGTGGGTCTTTTGGTCAAGAGTAATTGCAAAAGTGGCTCTCTCTGAGCTGCAGAGTGAGTACAACTGGCTTAATGGAAGGAGCAAGGGTGCCCACTCTTTTATCTATACATTTTATCTCAACTTTCCTCAAAGAAATCCAGTAATCGTATGAGGCGTAATAATAATAATAATAATAATAATAATAATAATAATAATAATAATAATAATAATAATAATAATAATAATAATAATAATAATAATTTTATTCTTATATCCCGCCCTCCCCCGCCAAAGGCGGGCTCAGGGCGGCTCACAGGCATGGAATTCCATGGTTCAATAAAACAATACAGTACAACAACAATTTTAAATAATCAATTACATAATAAATTAGTTAAAATAGATAAAAATAAGTGCTAAATTACTATGAGTCATAATATCCACAAGATGGCTGGGTGGCTACACATCAGTTTAGCCAGGTTCTGTTTCAAAGGCAAGCTGGAAAAGAAATGTTTTGCAAGCCCTACGGAATTGATTCAGGTCCCGCAGGGCTCGTACCATCTCTGGAAGATGATTCCACCATCGAGGGGCCATTGCTGAGAAGGCTTGCTCCCTGGTTGTCTTCAATCTAGCCTCTCTTGGCCCAGGGATTGTTAAAAGATTTTGAGAGCTGGATCTCAGTGCTCTCTCGGGAACATATGGGGAGAGGCGGTCCCTTAGGTAGGCAGGTCCTCGGCCATATAGGGCTTTAAAGGTAATGACCAGCACTTTATAGCGAACACGGTACACAACCGGCAGCCAATGCAGATCCCGCAGCCCAGGCCGCACATGTTCCCACCGTGGTAGTCCCAATAGCAGCCTGGCCGCCGCGTTCTGGACTACCTGAAGTTTCCGTGTTCGGTATAAGGGCAGCCCCATGTAGAGGGCATTGCAGTAGTCTAGTCTCGAGGTGACCGTTGCGTGGATCACAGTTGCTAGGTCGCTGCGCTCCAAGAAGGGAGCCAACTGTCTCGCCCTCTTGAGATGAAAGAAGGCGGATCTAGCAGTGGCAGCTATCTGGGCCTCCATTGATAAGGAAGATTCCAGTAGCACTCCCAGGCTCTTGACTTTGCGCACTGGTATCAGTGACGCACCGTCAAAAGCCGGTAGCGTAATCTCCCCTCCCGGCCCACCGCGGCCCACGCAAAGGACCTCAGTCTTCACTGGATTTAACTTCAGCCCGCTCAGCCTGAGCCAGTCAGCCACGGCTTGCAACGCCCGGTCCAGGTTTATAGGGACATCGCCAGCCCGGCCGTCCATCAATAGATAGAGCTGGGTGTCATCTGCATACTGATGACAACCCAGCCCATACCTCCGTACAATCTGGGCAAGGGGGCGCATAAAGATGTTAAACAACATAGGGGAGAGAACTGCTCCCTGAGGCACCCCACAATGAAGTAGGTGTCTCTGAGACAGCTCCCCCCCAATTGCCACCCTTTGTCCCCGACCTTCCAGGAAGGAGGAGAGCCATTGTAGGGCTAGCCCCCGAATTCCTGCGTCGGCGATGCGGCGGGTCAGCAGCCGATGGTCGACCATATCGAACGCAGCCGATAGGTCTAGCAGCAGCAATACTGCCGAGCCGCCTCGATCCAGTTGTTAGGCTAAGGCCTCTGGCCTAAGGTCTGCCAATCTATTTCATGGCTAAATTGAGCCTAAGTTTCACAAGCTGTAGGCTACAACTAGAGAGTCAGTGGGGTATAGTGGTAATGAAAAGCGAACTCTAATCTGGGAGAACCAAGTTTGATTCCTCACTCCTCTACATGCAGCTGCTGAGTGACCTTGGGTCAGTCACAGTTCTCGCAGAGGTGTTCTCTCAAGAGCAGTTCTCTTAGAGCTCACTCAGCCTCACCTACCTCACAGGGTGTCTGTTGTGGGGAGAGGAAGGGAAGGAGATTGTAAATTGCTCTGAGATTTCTTCAGATAGTGAAGAGCAGGGTATAAAAACCAATTCTCCTTCTCCTTGTCCTCCTTTCAGGACATGGTCAGCCTAGTAAGCACCTGACTGGAGCTATTGTGTTCCACCCTTTTAGGTTTTAAGGGCCTATTTTCTGTTCCTTTGAGGAAATGGAAGTGTCAATGCATTTCAGATCTGCACTAGTTTAGCACAGCAGAAGAAGTTTAATGGCACTGATACCTCTTCAGAATAATAACCTCATCATTATTAATTCTTTTGTTAATTACTGTAATAACATTAATCAAGGAGAACTCGTTTGATGTAAGTGCAGAGGCTATAAGTACATCAATGGGCTTTCCAGCACAATTTTGAATTAATTAACTGGACCGTTAGCTTAAAGTATCATACTTTCAGACACCACGAACTCACCAAGCAAGAGTTCAAATATTTTTGTATCTTGAAGGCTGATCTGTAGTTATACTTGAATACTTATACTGTAGTTATACGTGAATAGTTATACTTGGCTAAAATCCTACAAAAATCAATACAGCTAGTCTTAGAGCTAAGTAGTTGGGCTCATTTGGTTTGTGGAGCAGAGTTCTAAAGTGGGCAGACTGGGGCAAAACAGATTTTGTAGCATTCCAAGTGGGATTAGGGAGGGTTGGTCCCCCTGTAATGGCTTCTGGGAATATTCAAGCCCGCAGTTGGTTCACAGCCTGGCTGTAAACAAATGATTGTATGAACAGTCACTAGGTAATCAGTGGTGGGTAGACTGCTCATGCGTGCTATATTGCTAGAAAGGGAGAAGTTGCAAGTCCAAAAACGTGTTCAGGAAATTGCCCAGAAGTCTGGAGGGGTAGTGATATGAGATGGTTTATACCCTGGTAAAACCATAGAGTTTCTGATTACTAGAGTGGACTGACATCACTTCTTGGTTTCCCCAGAAACTGCCATCTTATAGTGATTTCTTTTACATTGTTTTTCTCCTACTGGTCGCAGGAGTGGCAGTGGGAAATGGGAGCCATGGGTGGAGAATCTCCTGCCCCCAGCAGGAAACTGAGAAGCCTGCAATGAAATGCTGTACAATACACTTGTGGCCTCCACTTAATGCTGCCTTGAGTGAGACCTAGCATGCTTCCAGATTCCATTTCACAGGCTGTCAAGTTTATGCACCATCCCAGAAAGCACAACACTTGTAGCCACTTCTCTGGCTTGTGACTTTTCAATGTGCAATGAGATTTTTAAGTCAAGCCTTTCTAATATGACCCTTCTGGACCCTTCTGGTGGTACATTCTGTATCTCAGGGTTTTTTCTTCATGTTCCTCCCAACCAAATGAAGAAAGTCTCAAAGGGAAGGGCTTTGGACTGTTCCCCTGTTCCCTATGCCTGGTGCTGCCACTACTCTCAGTGCCAGTGGGCTTTTATTTAAATTGGTTGTTTATTTTCCTCCTTCACCCATTGACCAGAAGTCAACAATACGGAAAGACAGACAAATCTCCCGGGGAGGGAGTTTCAAAGTTTCAGCATCAAGACCAAGAAGGCCTTTTCTTGGTGGCCACCTGTCTAGCCTCAAATGGTGGAGGCAACCAAAGCAGGGGCTTCTGGAGATGACCAGAGTGGTAAGGTCGGGTAGGCTCATTTTGGGGAAAGTGGTCCTTAACGTATGCTGACCCCAAGCCATGTATATATATCATATTTTATATCAGCACCTTGCATTAGGCCCAGAAGCAAATTGATAACAAGTGTAGATGGAACAAGAGCAGAGTGATATGGTCCCTACAATCCACACATTCAGCTAGCATTCTGGCCACAGTGCTCTGTACCAACTGTAGCTTCAAGGTAGCCTTCAAGGGCAGCCCCACATAGACCACACTGCAACAGTCTAACCAGTGTTTCCTCTAAGCTGTGGAGTCTTGTGAGCAAAGATTCTACTTTGTGAGCTACTGGCATTAAAGTTGTGAGCTACTGCATAAATTAGTTTATTCTTGGGCCATTTTTCCTGAGCTAAGACAAAAAATATGTGAGCTGGAGGCTAGAAAACTCTGAGCTAGCTCACACTAACTCAGCTTAGAGGGAACACTGAGTTAGATCTTTATTGTTTCTTTCTCGTTTGATTTTCAGAATGCTGTTGTGTTTCCATTCAGATATTTCCTTTGACAGTTTTTGTTAGCTGATTTTGTTATTGCCATGAGACTGGCCTATATAATTACTCTCAGTTCTTTTACTACACTGAACACTTTGCTGTGAAGAGGTGGCTTAGAAATGGTTGAAATAAACAATCAGATGACCATCCCTGGTCTTTTGGGCTCTGTGTGAACGGGTAGCCCACTGAGTCTTCCACAGATCCATGTCTAAATGATGAATAGAGGAAAACACAATGAATGACAGCCAGTGAGCTTAAAGTTGACCTGGCCTGCTCTCTTCATATTCACCGCTGTGAATTGCCTGGAGGAGATAGGAAAGCAGTACATGGGATGGCATAAAATATTTTAGTCTTTGAATTGAGTGACCTTCATCCAATGTAAATATGGTGCCAGTTGAGCAAGAAGAACTTATCCATGTGGCATTGCATGTATTTGTTATCTCCAAACCAGACTCTCACCTGCATGTGCATTCATTGTTAGCATGCCAGGAATCTGTAGTCCAGGGAATGGCTGCGTGGCCATACGCTACATACATAATGGCTGAAAGACAACACTTGGTTCCATATTGCCATTCTTCCTGCCCATTAAGCATCAACTTTAAAACAGGCTTTCATTACCTCTTATGAGTTGCCATCTGTTTGCTTGGAGAAAGACCTGGTGAAGTAAGAATGTAAACACCTAAGTAGAGGCATGCCCAGATTTGCAGAAGAGCTCAGCATGTCAGATCCTGAGCAAGCATGGCCAATGGCTGGGGCTGATGAGAGTTGTAGGCAAAAACATCTGGAGAGCTACCGTTGGCCATCCCTGCTCTAGATGAACATTGTCTGTTTGGACTGGCATGGTCCTCCAATATCTCTGATAGAAAAGTCTTCTCATTCCTCCTACATAGTCTTCTGATTGGAGATGCTGGATTTTTTGGGACCTTCTCTACACCACGCAGATAGATGCATATATGCATTCTGCCAATGAGCTATAGGCCCAGTCTTCACTCAATTCCAACTCATTAATTTCTTCCCCATAATTACAGAAGTATTCAAGCACTGAAAAAATAAAATCATTGTGCGCAAGATCAGATGCTCTTGCCCAGCATCTGACATGCTGAGCTCTTCTGCAAATCTGGGCATGTGGTTGTCTCTGTCTCTGTCTGTGAAAGAGAATATCCAACTCTCTCTCTGCAGGAATGGAGCAGTTCTTCTAATTTCTTCACTATGGCTCAGAATAGTTTCATTGCCTTTCCTATATCATTAACATGTACTAAACACTGGGATACGTCTACCCTTCCTTTCATCCATGCACAGAAAAGTCAAACAGAACTTTTTTAAAAAGCAAAAGATTGGGCCATCACAAAAGCCCCATTGTTTCCTTTTGAAAATGTTGTTGCACAGCTGGCTATTCTATTTTTCCTCCATTAATCCACTTCTTATCCTGGTTTTAAGCCCTTGTGGTATACTTGCCAAGTGTGATTTGCATTATATCATTCTCCTATATTGCCTTTTCAAATTCGAACAATTTCTTCCAGATATACTTGCTTTAAAAAAAATCTGCAGTTTCAGAGATCCAATTTAAAATATATAGTCTGAGTCATTCTAACTGTGAAAGGCCTTTCCTTCATACAAAATGACAATATATCATTAATATATGCAGGAAACTATCCATAGACCACCAGGCTGAAATATTACTAACATAATTTGCCATCTCAGTTATCCTCATTGTTGAGCATTATCTTAGGTTTCAAACAGTGTTCCAGGCATCCTACAGTTTTCTTATACATTTATCAAGGGCCCAAATGACAAGATCAGTTTAGGTAGCCCAACCAACCTGAAAGACAGCTATCTAACCCATACTGATCAAGTTATGCTACCACAGGGGAGTGTTGGATATACTAAATTAAGGAGCATTATTGCCTCATGTAGGGTAGGAGGTCTGGTCGGCAATCTTTATGAATGGAATGTTTGTTTTATAAGACTTTCCACGATTCTCTGCAACACACAGGTTTCTATGACATGCAAGTCCACATGAAAATTCCCTGAAACTAGAAACTTGAAAGTTGACACTCCATAATAGTAGTCTGTGAGCTTTTCACTCCTTTCCCCAGGTTAAGGTTAGGGCTGCCAATCCCCAGGTGGAGGCAGGGAATTCCCCAGTTTGGAAGCCCTCCCCCTGCTTCAGGGTCATCAGAAAGCAAGCGGGGGGGGGGGGGGAGGGAAATGTCTGCTGGGCACTCCATTATTCTCTATGGAGACCAATTCCCAATAGGGTATGATGGAGAATTGACCTGTGGGTATCTGGGGCTCTGGGGAGCTGTTTTTTGAGGTAGAGGCACCAAAAACTTCAACATAGCATCCAGTGCCTCTCCTTAAAACAGCCACCAAGTTTCAAAAAGATTGGACCAGGAGGTCCAATTCTATCAGCCCCGAAAATAGGTGCCCCTATCCTCCATTATTTCCTGTGGAAGGAAGGCGTTTAAAAGGAGCGTGCTCCCTTTAAATGTGATTTCCAGAACTCCTTTTGGAGTTCAGTCATGCTTGTCACACCCTTGCTCCTGGCTCCACCCCCAAAGTCCCCAGATATTTTTTGAGTCAAACTTGGCTTGAGTCGGGCTAGTTAAGGTATATATCCAATAGGGTTGCCAGTCTCCAAGTGGTTAAAAAAAAAAGCCAGTGGACTCCATGCAAAAACAGTCTCAATCACACAATTGTAGAAAAACCATCCAATTTATCAAAATTTCAGCAAAATTATTTCCATCTACATTAAAATCTGATTCTATTCCAATCAGGAAATCTCCAGTTAACCTCCACTGATTAACAAAGCATATTCAATATTATCCATCTTGTATTCAATAATCAGCTTCAGCTTATGAGCAAAACTGGATGGGTGACAACCAGGGCTTTTTTTGAGCAGGAACGCACAGGAATGCAGTTCCAGTTGACTTGGCATTGGGGTGTGTGGTCTAATATGTAAATGAGTTCCTGCTGGGCCTTTTCAACCAAAAAAAAAAAAGCCCTGATGACAACGGTATTATAAGTGTTATGCCAATAAAGGTGTGATTGGAATTGGAAGTGTTACTGTTCAGCAGGCCCAGTCCGCCACAGAGGTCAATTCTCCTGGTGAAAATGGTTGGTTTGGAAGATGGACTCTGTGGTATTATACCACACTGATGCCCTCCCCCTCTCCAAGTCCTCCCCTCCTCAGGCTGCATGTCCAAAGTCTCCAGGTATTTCCCAACCCGGAGTGGGCATTCTGGGCAACCCTATGTAAGAGGCATAACAATTAGTCTGTCTTAAGGAGTAGGGTTGCCAGCTTCCAAGTGACACATGGAGATTTTCCTCTGTTACAATTGATCTACAGGTAATAGAGATCAGTTCCCTGAAGAAAATAATGCTTTGGGGGATGGGTGGGGTGGAACTCTATGTAATTATACCCTGCTGAGATCCTTCCCTTCCCCAAACCTCACCTTCCCCAGGTTCCATCCCCCAAATCTCCAGGTATTTCCGAGAGAGGGGGACCAAGAGTTGATATATAGGCCATATTTTCTTCACATGTCCAGGATATCTAAGCTACCTTCTCACTGTAACAGACTGAGTTTTGGATGGGACTTCTCATGCAGCTTCCAAAGTGAAAACAGAAGAATTATTTCCTAGGGCAGCAATGTCATGCTCCTAGAAACTGCACTTTTTGTGACAGGGATTAGGAAATATATATATATATATAACATTCTTAGCACCTCCAGCAAAACTACCATACACAGGGTTTTTGGTAGGAAATCAAGACTTCAAACTGGCACATATTAATTTCTGTTCAAAATGTAAATAATGCCATTGAGAAACACTAGAATATCAGTTAAAACATGAGTGCTATTAAACAGAATCACTATAGTGTAGTGATCCAATGCTAGACTAGGATTTGGGAGATTCAGGTTTAAATTCTCACTCTGGTGTTACAGTCATTGGGTGACCTTAGTATATTCACGGTCCCTTCATGTAGTTGTCCTCACATGATTATTGTGAGGGCAAAATGGAGAAAGAGAGAACAATGTATGAATTCCTTGAAGAAAAGGGATTGAACCTGGAACCTTCAGTGTGCAAAACCAAGGGTCTTCCACTGAGTCACAGCTACGTTGTGGCAGTCATTTTATGGCTGTGCCCACCACATTGGGATCAAAATTCCAAAGGGTCCCACAGGCTCAAAAAGATTGAGCCCATTCTAGCCTATCTCTCATGGTCATCGTGATATTTCTTTTTTTACATGCTACAGGAATGTAATTTTATTTAAAAATATTATTTATAGCTATTTAGGCAGGATGATAAAGTTTCAGAAAATAGCTATGGAAATCTATGGAGACTACTTTGCTGTTAGAACAGCATGAACAATTACTGGGCATTTGCAAAAGACATGAATACCAAAATTATTAAAGCACTTAACAGTGCTTTGGGTTGCCACACTTCATAGTTGAAAGGGAGTTTTCATTTCCTACACAATGTGATGTTTTTTAGGATTTCAGGAGTTAAATGGAGCATAGATTGGGGACTTCCACCATTCTCATCACAGCTGCTACAATATCATAGAGAACACTGCAAATGCAATGGAAAAGAAATTAACTGTCCATCTGTGCAATGTAGATTCTTTGTCTCCTCATGGTTGATTAAAGCACTTTTGTTTGTCTGGTAAACTGGTGATCGGCCTTATCATATTGTACTACTATACTGAATTGAGATGTAGAAACAAATCCATTTTTTTCTCCCCTAGGAAAGCAAGTAAAACAAAGTCAACAGGGCTGCTGAAGGATAGTCGAAACTGTATGAGAGCATCTCCCAAGCACTGTACCCCTCTAAACCCTTTGACTTCAATGGATTTAGAAGCATGTCATTCTGTGGAAGAAGGCACTGTTAATGGGGATTAACAAATGGACACTTTTTCAACAAAATCAAATGAAACCCAAGCTGATGTCAATGGAAAGACTCATAAATTTCAGGAAAACCTGGAGCCAGATCCAAATGTGGGGATAATAAAAATTTGAAGAGGACCATTCATTGGTTTCTTGCTGTCACAAACTAATATCACAGCTACTCTTCTTCAATTTCCAGGCTGACAGTTTTGTAAGAGAAATAGCTAATTCAAATTCAAATGATGATGCATTCAGGGGAAGTGTTGAAATGATAAGGTACATTCATGGCTTTGATGTCTTTCTTCCTGGCTTGCAGTATTCATTCAACTGCTCTGACCATCAAGATCCTATGTGGTCCTGATGAACTAATTTAGTTGGTATTTGGAGGTCATTGTGCAGGATACAGGACAAAAGAAAAAAGAAAAGAAAACTTCCTTCTGAAGGTGGACAAGGCACTGCTGTAGGAATTAAGTTGTGAACTGAAATGGAATTATCTCTCTCTCTCTCTCTCTCTGGAACCACTATGGAAACATGCTCTGCTTATATATATAAATACCAACATGGCCAAGCTACACAACATTTATTAAATCAGTGCAATCCAAAACTAAGTCACTCCAGTTCCAGTGGACTGCAGTACCTGCAAAGGATTTAGTTGATTTTTCATTTGTTACATTTATAAATCACCTTTGTTTTATGGAAGCAAAGGTGGTATGGATGGGATTCATATCTGGCTCCCTTGCAAGCCAGATGTAGAGCTGTATAGCTTTAATGCAGCTGCAAATGCTGGACAAGATTGCCCTTGGACTGTTCTGAGAATAGCAATCCTTATGATCTGTCTGTCTGCCTGCCTGTCTATCTATCAATCATCAGTCTGTCGTTTGTCTACTTCATTTATTCCCCACCTTTCTTTCCAGTGACGACTCAAAGTGTCTTACATCATTCTCCTTTCTTTCCTTTTTATCCTCACCATCACCATGTGAGTTAGAAAAAGCAGGGAGTGTGTGACTAGTGCAAGGTCAGCCAGCAAGCTTCCATGGTAGATTCGGCAGAAAACTGGGTCTCCCAGATCCTAGTCCAACATCCTGACTACTACACCACAATAGGACATTAAAAAAAAAATAATCACAGTAGGCTCTGTGTTCATCATTTGTAGGTTCCCAGAAACCAGGCCTGTAACCAGGATTTTTAAAGTTGGGGGGCATGCAAAAAAAGTCAGGGGGCATTTAGCGGCTCCTCTCCCCTGGCCACTGCTGCATTGACTCAGGATACCTGACTCAGAGTGCCTTACCTTCTGTCCTGCCACCACTACCATTTGAGGGCTCTTTAAATGTTATGGGAGGAGCAGCAGCTGCTCCTGGGTGTGCCTCCCATGCAATTTAAATCATGGGGGAGGGGTGCACCCAGGTTCCCAGCTTTCACCCCTGGAGGGGGAGGGAAGGTCGGGCACTTGGGTTGGGGCACCTGACAGTAAGTCAAGGGCAGGTCCCCCACAGGCCCCCTTATCTATAGGCCTGCCAGTGTCTTTGTAGTTCTTATTAAACTGAGCAACAGCTAATGAAAGAGAGACTGTGCAAATTAGAATGAAAATGAATTGAAATGAAGCAACACTGTAGCCAACTTGAAGGCAGGTTCTCTCTAGGGCAGCTGAGGTTAAAACAAGTCTTTATAGAATGATTGTTAATCATTTGAAGCTTGTTCCTCGAATGGTCACAAAATCAGTTTCTTTGAATTATGTGATTACAGAGATCAAAGAGTTCATTAATGCTTCAGATAAATGCCTTCTGCTTCCATTAAGAGATGCAATAGGTCTTCAGTTGTCACATTCTGTAGCTAGCCTGCCCCAAAAGAACATAACCCACATTTCTTGTCACACATCAAACCATTCCCCCCACCTCAGAATAAAAACCTGCAGTCTTTCAGAACCTTTATTGGGGAGGGGGGATTTTTTAGTCCAGTCATTTACCCAAGCTTCAAAATAGGGTTTAAATATCCCTTCCCAGGGATGAAATTCTAGCAGGAGCTCCTTTGCATATTAGACCATACAAGGCTCTTTTTTGTAAGCTCTTGGAGGGCTGGCTACATCAGGTGTATGTGGCTTAATATGCAAAGGAGCTCCTGCTAGAATTCCACCCCTGCCAAGTTCAGAGGTGGAACCAAATAACTGCAGAAGTCAGAACTAGCAGGGTTTATCCAATTATGCTGTTCTTCTAAGGGGATAGCATTTAGAGATGCCATTCCCCAGTTGGGGGTGGGGGATCCCCTATTTTGGGGGGCTCCTGCCCACCATCAGCCAGCTGGCTGGCAGGGGAAAATCCTTCCCCCAAACACAACATGCTGACATCACACAGAAGAGACATCATCATGTTGGCAATATCACACATCAACACTGTTTTTGGGGCAAAAGTCTATGGTTTGAAGATGATTTCACCATAGAGTTTTGCTCAAAAATCAGAGCATCACTGTGTGACATCACTGACATGTTGATGTCACGTCTGGGTGATGTCAGCACATTATGGCTCTCTGCCTCCACTCCCGGAAAGTCCCTCCACCTCCCCTCCTGGCATGATCATCAGACCTGGCAACCCTAATAGCATTTCCATTTGCAGAACAGCAGGTGGTCATTCCAGCCAGCTCTCTCCTGTGGCTGCAGATGGCCCCTTCATCATATGGTTCCTGACCCTGTTTACTCCCAGGAACATAATTTCGAGAGAAATTAGTGTGCCACAGCAGGAGGGAGTGGTCCCATGCCAAAAATTCTGCAGGTGGTTGGATGTTGCCCAATACATACTGCACCCATTAGAGCCAAATTAATTGGAGATATGTGATTGGATTTCCTGATGTGGTTTTTGACTATAAGAAGTGGCTGTGGGGACACTAAAAACAGGAGAAACAATAGAGAACCTGTCATTAGATAGTACTCTATCATGATCAGTCACCTTCAGGATTGTTCTTTGGGGACAAGAAAATATTGGAGCTGAATGATTAGAATAGTGAAATATCTAATAAGGTACGGATCAGGGCTTTTTTTTTTTTTTTGTAGAAAAAGCCCAGCAGGAGCTCCCCTATGCTTTCCCCAGTGTGCCCGCCACAGTTGACATGATGGGGAAGGCTGAAGCCATGGGAAAGGCATTTAAAGATGCCTCCTGATGCCTCCCTGCATTCCCCAGCATGCCAGCTGGAGCCCTGGCAAGTCCTGGTACGGCTCCACTCCTCTGCGCTCCTAATCCCCCCAAAAAACCTTGGTATGGATCCAGTTAAAGAGCGGGAGATAGAAAAGTATATCCTCACCATTGCAGAAACCAGTTAAGTGGCTTGAAGAAACCCTTCTATGGCTGATTAAAATCTGTTTGAGAAGAGATCAGGGTGGTAAGGTAAGACCTATAAGCTACAGAGATTTGCATTCTCAGCCTAGAAATAAGAAATTCAGCAGCCTTCCTGTCATAAATTTAGAGGTCTTTTTGGTAAGAAATGAGTTAGAGGATCATGGGATTTTTAGTTTACTTTACCATGCATGTCATGTTTATTATGGAATAATAAATGACATGAGACGAAAATACACCCTCATGCTCACCCACCGATGCTGGAGTTCACCAGAATTCTTTTTAAATTCTAGAAAATAATGTAGCCTGTTGCCTTGTCGTCTCAGAAAAAAGTTGTTCTGATGAAAGTTTTGTAATTTGAAGAAAAGCTTCTGATGTACAAGGTTATGCCATATGGCACACAAAGAAAATCCAGGAGAAATGGACACTGGGACTCTAATTGGAACAGGAGACACAGGATGTAATTAGGGCACCAACAGTGTCAGATGAAGCAGGCAAAATCCTCTAGCTTGCTTCGTAGCTTTATATAGGGTTTTAAGAAGGTACTTCTCTGTCTCAGAAAACTTCCCTTTTATAACTAGATTCTACCAGTTGGCCTTTGATTCCTTTAGCACCACTCCTTTTAATCTTCGGGTCTGCTTCATCTTCCATCATAACTTAGTTTCAGGTGAGTAGTCATGTTGGTCTGTAGCAGAAAAGCAAGATTCAAGCCCAATAGCACCTGAAAGACCAACAAAATTTGGCAGCTTTCTAGAGTAAAAGCACCCTTTGGCTGATTCACATAGGAATGGAGATCCTTGATCCCTTATATTCATAATATAAGGGGATAGAAAGGCTAAGGGATTTCTGTCATAACCTCATGACCATTTCTGCTTTCACCACCTAGTCATAGTCATCCATTTTATTCATAGAATCATAGAGTTGGAAGGGACACCCAGGGTCATTTAGTCCAATCCCCTGCACAATGCAGGAACTTCACAAATACCTCCTGCACAAACATACATCCCCCGTGACTCTTGCTCCATGCCCAGAAGATGGCAAAAACCTCCAGAATCCCTTGCCAAACTGGCCTGGAGAAAAATTGCTGAGTAATCCCAAAGTGGCAATCAGCATTTCCCTGGACTTGTAAGAAAAGGCCACAAGAACTAAGCACTGATGCAATCCCTCCTGCCCTCCTTCTCATGATCTGCCTAACTGCGCAGAATCAGCATTGCTGTCAGATGGCCATCCAGCCTCTGTATAAAAACTTCCAAGGAAGGAGAGCCCACCATGTCATGACGAAGCCTGTTCCACGGAGGAACCACTCTAACTGTCAGGAAGTTCTTTCTAATGTTTAGCCAGAAACTCTGATTTAATTTCAGACCGTTGGTTCTGGTCCTACCTTCTGGGTCAACAGAAAACAATTTTGCACCATCCTCTATATGACAGCCCTTCAAGTACTTGAAGATGGTGATCATATTAGCTCTCAGTCATCTCCTCTCCATGCTAAACATACCCAGCTCCTTCAATTTCTCCTCATAGGATGGTCTCCAGACCCCTCACCCACTTTGTTGTCCCCTTCTGGACACATTCCATCTTGTCTATATCCTTGTTAAATTGTGGTGCCCCAAACTGAACACAATACTCTAGGTGAGGTCTAACCAGAGCAGAGTTAAGTGATAACATCACTTCATGTGATCTGGAAACTATTCTTCTGTTGATACAGCCCAAAATTGCATTGGCCTTTTAACCTTCTGAATCACACTGCTGACTCATGTTCAGTGTATTGTCCACTAAAACCCCTAGATTCTCTACACACATACTACTGCTAAGACAAGTCTCCCCCATCCTGTAATTATGCATTGTTTTTTCCCTACCTAAATACAGAACTTTACATTTATACCTGTTAAATTCATTTTATTGGTTTTAGCCCAGTTTTCCAGCCTGTCAAGATTATCCTGTGTCCTGTCTTTGTCTTCTACTGTATTTGTTACCCCTCAAAATTTATTATCATCTGCAAATTTAATAAGCATTCCCATTATTCTTTCATCCAAATCATGTATAAAGATGTAGAACAAAACAGGTCCCAGGACAGATCCTTGAGGCACTCCACTTGTCACTCCTCTCCAAAGGATGAGGAACCCTTAAGGAGCACTCTTTGGGTGCAATCTGTCAACCAGATTCCTGTGCACATTCTTTCTGTTGTTTCTTCTTCACTCTTTAGTTGACCCCCTTGCTGTTTATTCTTATCCCACATGATCTTCAAGGAATGTTAGTCCATTTTTACCACATAATTTATTATCGCCCAGGAATTTTAGCCATTCAACCTTATCTCACTTTAATCCTCTAGACATATTACTTCTGCTTGAACATCTCCTACAAAACAGCTAGATTGCAGTCCAGTTGCACCTTAGCACCTGTAGCGATGCTTTGAATATATATATTCATCTGAATATCAATGTACTGATTAGATTATGACAATGAGGAAGACAACAAATATGATGATGTTGATGAGGTGGAAGGGGTCCCCTGAAAGTTTAGCAAGCAATTGAAGAAGAAAAATGACCACTGAATGACTATACCAAGAAAAGCAGAGAAGCTTCTAGTTGAATCGTACAAGGCAGACTTATTTAAGGTTACATTGCAAAGAAGATTATTAAAAGATCGAAATCAAAACTCATTTTGACAACTGGAAGGAAAAGCACTTGCATGGGCAATATTTGAAAAACACAGAGAACAAAGTTAATAGTGAAAATATCTGGAAGTGTCTCCAAAATGGGCATTTGGGGAAAGAAATGGAAGGACTCATTCTAACTGCACAAAAGCTGACACTTGAAACAATTAGTATGAAAAGCCAAGATTCATACAACCAGTGATAACAGCAAATATCTTCTTTGCAAGTCAAAGCATGAAACAGTGAACCACATGGTCAGTACCTGCAGTAAAGTTGTTGAAACTGACTATAAAGAACATTCACAATAGAGTTGCAGCTATGTTGCACTGGAATCTTTGCAAGTAGTATTTTTTCTTATTTTTTTCTTCCAGTTTCACTTTTTTCCTTGGCAACTGGTAAACATATATATCTTGTGTTTAAATATGACATAGCCAGTTCCAAAATATACAGGAATCCAGAATAGGGTATTTTTGGTATGAGGAGCCCCCTCTACCCTGGTCAGGACTGGTTCCAGATTTCTGGAGCATTCCCAGGGCCCCCTTCCCCACCTGTGAGAGCCGGTTTGGTGTAGTGGTTAAATGAGTGGACTTTTATCTGTGAAAACTGGGTTTGATTCCCCATTTCTTCACATGCAACTCCTGAAGTGACCTTGGGTCAGTCATAACTCTGTCAGAAGTTGTTCTGGAAAGAAAGAGCCATTTCTGTCAGAGCTCTCAGCCACATATGCCTCAAAGGGTTTCTGTTGTGGGGAGTGGAAGGAAAAGGATATTGTAGGCTGCTCTGAGACTCGTTTGGGTAGTGGAGGGCAGGGTATAAATCCAATTTCTTCTTCTTCCTCCTCCTCTTCTCCTCCTCCTCCAACCACGAGGTCCTCCTTACCCACCTACCTTCATGCCTTCCACCTGCTAGTGTGTCCTTCTCTTGTCTGCTGACAAAAGCTGACTCTTTCCACACTCACAGCTGCCTGCAGCCCTTTCCTTAGTGGCGCCAGGCAGTGCATGCAGCAGGGAGCATGGGTGGTGCAGCAGAGCTAGCAAGTGAGTAGCAGAAGGTGTTGCCACTGGGCCTTCCAAAAAACCTGGCAGCTGCACTGCCCCACCTGAGGAAATGCTGCTACTGCCCTGCCCCTGGTAACATGCAAGTAATTTGTGCTGCCTCTCATTTCCCCTGCCCAGTGCACTTCAGTCAACCACTTTTCAGCTGTAACCTAAAATGAGCAGTCTTTGTTAAACAGAAATAGCCATTCCCTCTCTCTCCGCCCTTGGCAGATTGCTTGACAACTGTCCATTTATTTATGCTGTTTTGGCTAGGATTACACTGATACTGGAGAAAGCTCCTGAAACTTCCTAAAGCCTTGTATTTTACAAAGCTCACAGCAGACCAGTAGCAGAAAGCAAACGACAGCGACAACAAAAGGACTTCATAGATTGCCCCAACATCCTTTTTAGGTCTATTTATTAAATCAGAGCTGGTATTACAAAGGAGGAAAAGTACTGCAGATCTCAGTAAGCTTTTCTCACATTATTGAGAAAACCATGATAATCTTTGGAAGTCTCTTTTCAGTCTGACATGAATTGTAGAGAAGACACTGCTTAATGGACAGCTTAATTGGCATCAATTCTTATTCCAGAGCAGGGGTGAAGAAACTGCATCCCCTCACGCAGGGATTATTGGATGTTCGATAGCTGTGAGAGTGTGGGCAATGCATTGAAATGTCCATCTTGGAGGCCTTCTGAAAGTCTGCATGTTAGAGTGTATGTTTAAAAAAAAAAGGTGATAATGGAAATGATCAACTGGCTTTTTAAAAAAGTGGTGGTAGGATATTTAGTGTGATCTGGTAGATGTTAAGTGAACTATAGAGCAATCCTAAAGAATTACACCCTTCTAAACCTACTGAAGTCAATGAGTTTAGAAGGGCATAACTGGGTTTACGATTGCACTTAAAAAGTCCAACTAATTTTATTAGAAAAGTTTGCTCCTCGCTACTGAAAACAATGCTTAAAATGGCTTAAATTGCCTGGCCTGCCTGGCCTTCCTTCCTTCCTTCCTTCCTTCCTTCCTTCCTTCCTTCCTTCCTTCCTTCCTTCCTTCCATTGCACAAATAGTTCATATGCTTATTAGAAGAGGAAGAAGGTACTGACCAGTTGCAACCGACTCATGGCAACCCCACCTATGGGACATTCCAGGTTAAAAAAAACCCCAGAAATGGTTTGTCATTGCCTTCTTCCATTAAGCAAGCCTAGTCTACTTGGTGGTCTCCCATCCATGCACTAACCATGGCTAATTCTGCTTCATTTCCAAGCTCTGACAACCTCAAGCTAAGCTGATCATATACTTTATAACAAAAGGTATTTACCTGCACCTTTAGAGACCTGGTTGTTAAAATCTCACAATTTTTTCTCTTGCACAGCTGTAAAGGCATTAACTTACTTGGTTCCTCTGAAGGTATGTTAACCCTATTTCCAGCACCTAGTCTCTAGTCAGGATTGTCTCTTTTGTGTTATGTTAAGCATGGTACAAGGTCCATATGGTCAGAAGCCTTATATATACCTGGAAGCAGGGGTCATTTTGTAGGGGAAAAGGCGGTGGAGCTTTTCCAGGGATTGTTATGCAGCTGCATGTACTATTCAATGGACAAGGAGGTGGAACTCTCAGAAGGAGGAGGTGGAACTGTTAGAAAGGTTCAGGAGCTGCACTCCTGTGAGCTCCCGCTGAATCCGACGTTTGCCTGGAAGGATCTAAGAACAACTATATTGTTACAGGTATAAGAACTCAGCAGAATTATTATTGTTGTTGTTTATAAATTACAGACTGGATACAAAGTATAATCAATGGAGTTCAATTCAGAAACTGTGTCTTTGTTAACTCCTTTCCATTTCAGACCTCTGTGCCCCTGAAAAGTTAATTCTATAGGTCAGGAAGACACAGGAATTGGATGGGACATGGTATTAGGGGTCTGTGGTGGGAATTCTTCTATTTATGGATGAACTCCTACAAGAATTGGGGGGGGCTTTATCTATAATTTCTTCCTTATTAGCCTTGCACGTTAGCCAAGAGGGATATGCAGAAATACTTTTCTTCTCTCTGCAAATAGGTATAATTCTAGAGTCCACGTGGGCTGCATAACCAAAAGTTCTGGATTCTGTTTTTAGATTATGTAGAAGCTCTATTTTGCCACAAAATGTAAGCCATTGAGGTGGGTCTTATATAGTGTGAAACTTGTCCACCTCTCCCATCTTACTGCAGCTTGCTGTGCACTTCAAATTCCTGTGGGTGATGTCAGTGGACAATCAGGAATAATGGTGGACACTGTTCAAGTGGTCTACCATAGGACAAACTGGAACAAAACTTGCACATAGAGAAGTATCCCTTTCATAAGCCAAACTAAATCAAAAGATCCAGCAGAGTGTTAGTAAATGGTTATGATGCATGCTTGTTCTGGAAATATATATATATAGATTTTCAAAAACTCAATAGTATTCCACTCTGGATAAGAATCATGGATCTTCTCTGGGGACTTTTGTGTGGCATTCAAAGCTGCCTTCAGAAACCCACAATAATTCCCCTCCCTCTTCTTATTTCCATGATTTGCAATGGCTCACCCTTGTCAACCTCTATTTTTGACTATGCAATGTGAACTGCTATTAAAAAGAAATGCAAAACTTCATGGATAGCCACTCTTTTGCTGCATTCTTTTTTAAAAAAGCAAAAGGCGTGAATTAGTTCAAAGCTGAGAAAGGCGCCACAGAATAATTATATAAAAGTTCACTGGATATCATGCTAGAATCCTGATTTGCGAGTGAGCTCAATATCTATGCTAAATAGCAGTGTGTTTTGGAGATAGTGCATCACTTTAAGGAGTGTATATAATTTACACCCGCCCGATATTAATGTAAGAGCCTACATATTTTAATGTCAGCATGTAAAACTTTCATTAGCCTGGTGGAAAGGGAGAAACCTGGTAAGCATTTATTTCACAGCAATAAGCTGACGCAGAGAAGACCCTTTTCCCAGATTGTCTATCATTGCAAGTTAGCCAGATTCAAAGCCTGCAGAATGTCATCAAAAAGACATCAGTAACCTTCCTCCAAAATGCTATTTGGGTTGGTGTTAATTATTTATACAAGGAAGTAAATCCACACAATGCTTCCCTATCCTAAAGCGTCTCCATATGCTCTAATGCTCACAATTCAAGGAAGGCAGGTCGTCAGAAGTAAAGATGAAGGGCAAGGGATTAGCCTGAGACTGCAGAGATATTAATCAACAGAGAAAGATTCCTGGAAGGAGTCTGCTTTGCAGTAGCCTTCAAAGTAACCAACAAAGAGAAGTGAAGAGCCCAGGAATGCAATTTTCCAAAGAAGAAAGCAACAGGGACCCCACAGATTTTGCAGAACTATCATGGCAACTGGTGCTCTTTGGACAATCATCTATTTGTGGAATCACTACAGATATGAGGGGGGGCTCATATCAAGCAAAACAGTTTTAGAATGTTAAATTAAACTAGCAAAGGTTTTCAGGCAAGGAAAGTTCAACACATTCTTGACATGAGAAAATGACTAATAACATTACTTAAGAGGTGGACATGCATCCTTAAGTTGGCCCCCTGTTTCATTTAAAATATATGCTTCTCTGTTTCTCCAGTTCATCAGAAGAAAAAGTTGATGGTGATTGAGAAAACCAAAAGACATTTCCAGATGGCTACTGAAACTTCTCAGGAAGAAGGTAGAAGTTGGTAGGTTGGGAATTCCATGCATACTTCATAGGGATGGAAATAAATTCCCTCTTTTTTTTTAAAAAAAAAATGTTTTCATATGGTAAATGGTTTCAGTCCACTATTTTCCTTAGAGGTACTGATTGTTTCTTTTACACACTTTTACCACAATTTATATTCATGTTGTTAATACCTATAAGATATCTGTAAAAGAATAATACTGATTTATTGATATCCAAGATACTTTTGATATCACTGAAAGATGTGTTAAGTTTTAATGGAAAAAACTGGCACAATGAAACATAAAATGGCACAAACATCAGTCTTGTAGGGTTGACTTTTTACAAGATAGAAGCAAAATCAAAAATGGAGTTGAACTAAAAGTTTGGAAAAAAAATTCAGTAACATTCTTCATTTTTATATTGCCCCCCCAGGCGGAATAACGAGGCAGACACAAGGTTGGGTTAAAGGGCCACTTTTATTAACTCAAAACGGCAAGGGCAAAACATGGGGACAGGTCAAGCCAGGGGTCAACCGGACCACCTCCATGACCTGAAACTGGGCGAGCCCCCAAAGCCCCGGGTGTGAGCCAACTCAACGGCTCAGACCCGGCCGGCCCGGCACCTTGATCACCGCTCACCTGAGCTCCGCCATCCCCACAGACAGCAGCCTGGGATGCGGACGCTCACACTTGCCGGGATCATCGGACTCCCTGGAGGCAACCTTGGGCCGTACAGCTTGCAGTTCCCCAGGACAGTCAGCACCAAATGGCGCGATGCTACGGGAGCTCACCAATCCCCAAAACATAATGCCAACCACAAACTGCCAGTGACCTACCTAAATAACGGCACCGCCTAACCAATTGCCAGCACCACATGTCAGCAGTACAGGGTAGGCAAAAACACCCCCGGAAATGGCCAATCATCCGAGGGCGAAAAATTCCTACCCGGCCCCAAAATTAGGCGACCAGCCTCTGCCTGTACTGCATAAAGGGGTGGGCGGGCGGGCCGAGAGCAATTTTTTACTGCGTTTGAGGGGGCGGGAGCAGCCTTTTAAGGCTGCTCCTCACCCCCTCCCATCCGGAAAATCCCATTGCCTCTCATCCGCGCGGGGAGGCAATGGGCGGCCCCCAGCCTCATCAGTCCATGGACTGATCGGCTGGGAAGGGGCCGAATTGCCCCCCCAGGCGGAATAACGAGGCAGACACAAGGTTGGGTTAAAGGGCCACTTTTATTAACTCAAAACGGCAAGGGCAAAACATGGGGACAGGTCAAGCCAGGGGTCAACCGGACCACCTCCATGACCTGAAACTGGGCGAGCCCCCAAAGCCCCGGGTGTGAGCCAACTCAACGGCTCAGACCCGGCCGGCCCGGCACCTTGATCACCGCTCACCTGAGCTCCGCCATCCCCACAGACAGCAGCCTGGGATGCGGACGCTCACACTTGCCGGGATCATCGGACTCCCTGGAGGCAACCTTGGGCCGTACAGCTTGCAGTTCCCCAGGACAGTCAGCACCAAATGGCGCGATGCTACGGGAGCTCACCAATCCCCAAAACATAATGCCAACCACAAACTGCCAAGGACAGCGCCAAGCCTCTGCTTAGGCCGCTGAACCCCCAAACTATAAAACACGCAGCAGCCCTTGCCGTAAGTCAGACAAAAACAACTCATTGCCCTTCTCTGACAAATGTACCCCGTCACCCCGGTATAGCTCTGGCAAACTAGATAGAATCAAAGGATGGGGTACATACTCCCCAAGCCCGCCGAGCAGGGCCTTGCGCACCGCCCGGTTGGCTTTTATTCTGGCGCGCTCCAAACCTTCAGGGTCCCACGCCGTCCGCCACACACGGCGCGGCAACATGGCCGACCACAAAAGCAGGACGCCCGGCCACCGCCTCCTTATCAATGCCAAATCCTCCTGGGCCTGAATGGAAAGGGCCCTGCCCTTGATCAGACCCAAGTCGTTCTCCCCCAGATGGATTACAATAATCTGCGGAGGAGGGCCCACCCGCTCTTTGAATAGCAAAGACAGAAGCCCAGACCACCTCATTCCCCGGCGGCCAAGCCAGGTGATTACCGCTCTGTCACTAAGGCCCAGCTGTGAGCCGATCGACGTCCGACGGGCCTGGTGAGCCGCCCAAAAGACAATGCTGTGGCCGCATATAAGGATCCTCCTCCTCTCATCGCCGGCCACAGCCCCTAGAAGAGAAAAACTATTAGAACTGAAACCAAACAACACATAACTTTGTCAGCCCAAGTTAAACAGTATTAAGGGGGAAGCCGAAGAAAACCGCCCTATGGCTTCAAAGGCCTAACATAAGATCGATAGGCCCCTGACTTCCACCGCCCGACCCGACGGATATCATCGCCCCCGTAACCAAGCGCTGCGGCTGTCGAAGCCGCACCGATTCTAAAAGAATGGGTACCAAATTTTCGGCCACCAAGGCCTAACCGTTGCAATGCACGGCTGGTGACGGCCCAAAATTGGTACTTCGTCAAGGGAGCCCCGTCGGCATGGCGAAAAAGAGGGCCATCCGAGCTGCCGCGCAACTCAAGGTAAAGTTTGATTGCCGCGACCGGACATAACTCCACTTCCGAACAAGACCCGATCTTAACAGTGCAGCCATGCTGCTTCTGGTCGGTCTTGGAACGTCGAACTCTAAACTCCACCCGGTCTCTGGATAACAAAACATCCCTGAACTGCAGGGCCCTTGCAGAACCGTCATTACGTGAAAGGGTGACCAACTCGGATACCCTGAAGGCCCCGAAAAAGGCAGTCAATGAGGCGCCATGAAAGAGTGCCTCCTCATAAGCAGACCCGCAAACCTGAGCCCAAGAAGCACGAAGCCCACGCAGGATGGATGGCGAAATGGGCTGCCTCCCATCAGCCCTAGGACCGGCTTCCCGGGACCAACCCTCAAATACCTTCTGAATGCGAAAGTCCTTAGTGACATCGCGGTGCCCCCTGGCCTTACTGATAAAGGCGAGGGCTGCCATCTGTCCTCGAATGGACCTAACTGACAAACCTCGTTGCTTCTGATGCACACAGAATTGCAACAGCTGGTCGACAGGAATCGGCCACACTTCCTGTAATCCTACCCCCCTTCTAAACGAGAAAAACTGGCTAGCCGCCCGGTCATACGACCTTTTAGTGCTTGGCGCTATAGCCAGCTGTATCGCCCGGCTCACTTCTTCCCTCCAATCTGCCATAATTCTGCCGGGATGCGCTCGGGCGACAGGTCGGCCTCCGGGGCTAATTGGCGGAAACGGTCCATCTGTTGGCGAGACAGAGCGTCCGCCACCCCGTTACAAATGCCAGGAACGTGCTTAGCCAAAAACAGTATATTTAACTTCAAACAACGCAAGGTAAATGCCCTAACAAGGCGCATAACAGCCGGAGACTTAGAGGTCAATCTATTGACAACATGGACCACGGCCATGTTGTCGCACCAGAAGTGAACCGTGCAATTGGCCAGGGTGTCGCCCCAAAGGAACACGGCAACGAGAATAGGAAAAAACTCCAGGAAGGTAAGGTTCCGACACAGCTCAGTGCCCAACCAGTCCTGTGGCCAATGCTCGGCACACCAGTGCCCCCTAAAATACACCCCAAAGCCAATGGAACCGGCGGCGTCGGAAACTATCTGCAACTCAGCTTCGAGCTGCATGTCTCTACGCCAAAAGGAAATACCATTAAAATCCTGCAGAAATGACTCCCATACTGCCAAGTCCTCACGCATCTCTCTGGTGACTCGGGTAAAATGATGGGGCAAGCGAAGATCCACCATACCATCGCAAAAGTGCCGTAAAAAGGCCCTGCCTGGAGCCACCACTTTACAAGCAAAATTCAAGTGACCAACAAGCTGCTGTAACTCCAATAAGGTGACCTTGCGCTTGACCAAAACCGCTCGAATCTGGACTAATAGGCTGAGTCGTTTATCCTCGGGCAGCCTGGAGAACTGGCGCACCGTGTCAAGCTCGATGCCCAGAAAAGTCAAAATCGTGGCCGGACCCTCAGTCTTCTCCGGAGCCAACGGTACCCCTAGCTCCTCAGCCAAATCCTCAAAAGCCTTCAACAAGAACAAACACTGGCCCGCCCCCGCGGGGCCCACAAAAAGAAAATCGTCCAAATAATGAACGGTATCCCGAATTCCAGTCCTAAACTGTAAGGCCCATTCCAAAAAGGAACTAAAACACTCAAACGCCGAACAAGAAACCGAACACCCCATGGGAAGGGCCCTGTCAACATAGTAACTTCCTTCGAAGGCAAAGCCCAGTAGATCAAAGTCGCCAGGGTGAACTGGGAGGAGGCGGAAGGCCGATTTTATATCGCACTTTGCCAGCTCCGCACCGGGCCCACACCGTCGAACTATCTGAACCGCCCGATCAAATGAAGTGTATTTAACAGAGCACAATTCCGGAGGGATGGCATCATTCACAGATCGCCCCCTGGGGTAAGAAAGATGGTGAATCAGCCGGTATTCACCTGCTACTTTCTTAGGTACAACTCCCAAGGGGGACACGCGCAAATTCGGCAGGGGAGGAGACTTAAACGGGCCTAACACGCGGCCCTCCGCGCATTCCTTACTAATCTTCTTCCTGACAATACTCTCCAAACCCCTAACTGAACGCAAATTGGAGGAAAAAACTGAAGTACGAGGGCCCTCGTATGGGATTCTGAATCCCACAGAGAACCCTTCAGCAAGGTAACGTGCGTCCTCCCGACGAGGGTAACATTCCAATAACCGCCTAAGAGCCCTCAGACGAATGGGGCTGGGGCCCTTTTGGAGGGTGTTGCCCAGCCCCGCCCCCTGCCCGCTTGATGGGCCAGCGCTGCTTAGGTCTGGTGCAAGCCGTGAAGGCGTGAGGGCCCGCGCAAACCGGGCACTCATGTTTGTATTTACAGGCCTTCCTGGAGCACGACCCTTGGGAGGTGAACTCCCAGCAAAGCAGCCGTGGTTGAACCGACTGCCCCGCGGTCCCGCGGGCACCAGAAAAGGATGTTACTGATGACTTCTGCACCAAATGACCACTGTCCGATCTCTCCCCCACATTTGGTTTAGCAGGCGCCATGAGTTGCAGCCAGAGCTGCTGATTAATTTGATTCCATTGCAGGAAAGGATTCACAGCCGCGCGCATGCGGAACTGCTCATCATACTGGAGCCACGCTCCGCCAGCAAAGTCGTTGTAAGCACGATATATAATATCGCAATACTGAAACAAAGGGGCTGCTCTCCACGGCTGGGCCCTAGCAATGACGCCCGCATAAATGAGAAACCCAGGCAACCAATTTGCCCACGTTCTGTCAACCTTACGACGCTTGAGCTTCTCTTTATCCTTCTCGTCAAGCTCGTCTTTCGATTTTTTCTCTAGTTCTCTATATAACAAGCTGAATACATCTACGTATTCGCCTTTCAAGATTTTTTCCCTGGTCGCAGCGGTGAGGTGGTCACCCAAAGGCATGGCCGGGTCACCGAACGGCACAGCATGAAAATCCAGCGAACCATAAGGGATAGGTGGGTGAGAAGGAAAACCCCAAAGGGCGCCCTGTTGCCCGGGCCAAGGTAAGGACGTTGACTGGGCTTGTTGCCAACCCCACGGTGGCACACATGCGGCTGGCCCCTGGCCGCCTAAGCCAAAACTGCCTACAAAACCTTCACCCCCTGGCGCTGCCCCCCATATAAGGCCAGAAGTACCAGGCGTGGGCACAGCAGAAGCAGCACCCACCTGAGGCAGTGAGCTGGGACCCAAATGACCCCCGACAGGTGGCGCAGCCCCCAAATAAGTGGCCGCTGCACCTTGGGCCCCACCCAATGGCCTGGAGACCGAAGCTGCATTGGGACCCAACGGGCCCCATGGCCATGCCGTACCCTGCTGTGGTGTGGGAAACTTACCTTCCCCAACAGGGGGCATCACCACCACGGCGTCAGGCTCCTCGCTCTGCTCTTCCTCATGCAAGACTCCCTCCTTGGACCCACCACTGGTCCCTTCGGCTTCCTGCAAGACAGAAAGGCGAGCCAGCACCTCCTTCTGAAAGGAGATGGTGGCCGCTCGACCCGATCCCAACAAGCCTGAGACCCTACGGGAAGGGCCCGCCACGCCCCTTGCTTCCTCCAAGGCTGCGAGTTGGGACATAATGGCTTGCCGTGTTTGCGCCTCGTCACCCTCTTCCAGCGGGGGCGCCTCAGGGGTGGGCCTCTTGGCCGGTCGCTTGGCGGGCTGTTTGCCCTTTTTGTTGCCTTGTCCCTTCTTAGGGGCCATAGTTATAACTCTCTTCCCCCTATGAGATAGCTTCCCACGCCAAAGCCCCCAGGCCAGGCCACCCGTCCACTTGCAACAGGCCTGCCAGAAAATATGGACCGTGGGGAAGAAACCTGTGCCAAAAACCCTGGCAGAGCTGCCAGCAAGAGCCAGCCAAGGCCTCAAACACAGAACCCCCCAGCAAGGAACGCTGTCCCCCAGGCCCCTTATGCCAAAAGGCAGGAGCTAAAAGAATAAGAGAGGGGGGGGGTGAGGCAGACAACCCCCAACAACCAGGGTGGAAGGGGATGAACAGGGCCCCCCGCGACTCAGCCCACGCACCCCCGGACCCTCCAAAGGCTAAGAATAGAGCACGCTGCCTAACAAAGGAAAAAACCCCGACGCTGCCGCCGCCAAAGCCCCGCGGCCCGGCGGACGGCTCCCGGCCTCGCTAGGCCTACCGCGACGCAGGAGGGGAGGGAGGGGTAAGCCCCCGGACAAACGAGCCGCTGTAGGTCCCACGCCGCCGATCAGCAACCCGAGCCCGGCTTCGGCGACGCCCCGACGAACGGCTGCGTCAAACAGACGCTCCAGCCGCACCGGCTCCCTCCGCAACGCTCTCAAGGCCCCGACGACAACAGCCACGTAAGTGCCTGCCCGGGCCGAGAGCAATTTTTTACTGCGTTTGAGGGGGCGGGAGCAGCCTTTTAAGGCTGCTCCTCACCCCCTCCCATCCGGAAAATCCCATTGCCTCTCATCCGCGCGGGGAGGCAATGGGCGGCCCCCAGCCTCATCAGTCCATGGACTGATCGGCTGGGAAGGGGCCGAATTCTCATTGGATATTGCTTGAGGCAAAGTTAAAGGTAAAATGATCTTCCTACGGTGATACATCAATGGACTTTTAGAAGGATGGTAGAAAGAAGGGCCACATTTTTAGTGAATATTCTCAGGTTAACTTAACACATAGCAACTGCTAGGGTAACAAGTCTTGAATTCATTTGGGCTTTATTCAAAGCCTGAATTGAAAGACTGAAAGAGTGGACTGAAAAATAATTAGCAATCATTTGAAATAAAAGGGGTTACTTTTTCATAACTTTGGCGACTTTGTGAGAAAACAGGAGACACTTATCAAGACAATAATGCTAGGAAAAGAAGAAATATGAGATGGATTAACTCAATCAAAGAAGCCATGGCCCTCAGTATGCAAGACATGCTAATGATAGGACATTTTGGAGGACATTGATTCATTGGGTCACCATGACTCAGAGGCAACTTGACCACACTTAACACAAACACACACACACACACACTTCTATCTTGTCAACAGTATTATGGAAGATACTAAATTTTCTGACCCACATTGTGCATTTTCAACTGTTGGCTAACTGAGACTTTTCTGAACCAAGTGTGCTGAATAAGGATGGGCACAAACCAGCTCTTTTGTGAATACATCCTCTTTATCCAAAACCGCAATGCCAATAAAGGGAATGCATACTCATTTTACACTTATATAGATCTGAGTCCCATTGTGATGAACGGGAACTCTGTTATTAGTAGGTGGCAGTGTCTATCAAACTTTTGAGAGTCCCTAATTGTTTCCAAGGCTGGAAAATACCACTCCCACCATTGTCTAGCATTTTTGTGCCAGAGTTTCTGGGTAGGTTTTATTCTCCAAGCCACCCTGAGCCATGCCCAAATGCTCAGAGATTTCTTTGGACTCGAGGGCCAAACGCTGCCTCCTGAGCCCCGATCTGGCCAGAATTCAATCTGAATTATGGTTTGTCACATGGTTCATGCTCATCCCTAGTGCTGAATTTGCAAACAGGTGCCTGATTTTATGAAATATGGAAATTTTGTGCCATTTTAATGTTTTTCATATAATCACTAAGGAGCAAAACATCTATTATTCAAAGGTGGAGACAGGTGTATTTCTCATTTATCAGGGTTCAGTCCCTAGAAATGCTGAATACCTTTAAGAAGCTGCTGTGAGTGCATTACCCGGAAAGCTCTTTACACATTGATGTTCAAATTCTTATGCTAGAAAACGAAGACAATAAATTTGCAACAGCATTCATGGCAGCCCACAGGGAAGCAGGAACACAAATACATAAACAAGTTGATTTGCTTTTTCCTGACAGATCCCTCATGGGCTGGAAGGGATGTTGAACCAAGCACGTATTGCTAAGGCTGTCTGTTTTGAAGCTAGGTCCTCGGCTTGCCCTGGGCCAAATGACCTAGTTTGAATTTGATCAGATCCTTGGAATGCCAGGCTTTCCTTAATCATACAAGTCAAATATTCACTATAAATATATGGGATGCTGTGAAAACATACACATGCACACACACACACACACACATCTTTTCTGGTATTGTGCAGTTAAGATGCTTCCAGGGCTTGGTTAGAGGATAACAGACATTTCTATTGGCTAATGAGAACATCATTGTTGCCTTCCAGCCCCACCTGAAAACAAAGCAGGCCCACTCAATAAGAACGACAAGCTAGAGCCCTATGCCTAGTCATGAAATACCCATAGAGTACCCCAAGAGTCATGGAATACCCATAGAAAATCCAATTATACCGCAACAAGCATTGGAATTTATATATATTTTTCAGACAACACCATGGGTTATCTGTAATAAGAAATGGTACTTGAGACTTTTTTTTCTCCTTTTGATTTCAACCAACATTGATATTTCTAATACCAGTGAATGAATTCTCTGTTCTGCTCTGTTACCTGCGGGAAGAATACTTCACCAAGGGGAGGAGTAGGATAAACCCATTACAGTAAATGTAAGGACTTCTCCAGCAATATTATTTTATGGGGATCTGATCCTGCGCAACTTCCTCTATCTATCAAGTCACAGCAGATTTATAGTGACCCCACAGCATTTTCAAGGCAAGAGATGTTTTCCATTGATGGCCTTTGTGTCATGACTGTCATTCTTCAGTGGTCTCCATTTCAAATACTGACCAGAGGCAACCCTGCTTAGCTTTCAAGATGAAGCAGAAAGACAGGGTTTTATTCTGTTTTTCTCTACCTGAAGGAGTCTCAAAGCAGCTTACAACCTCTTTCTCTTTCCCTTCCCACAACAGGCACCTTGTCAGGTAGGTGGGGCTTAGAGAGTTCTGGGAGAATTGTGACTGGCCCAAGGTAACCTCATAGATTTCTTGTGGAGAATTGGGGAGCCAAACCCGCTTCTCCAGATTCGAGTCTGCCACTCTTAACCACTACCTTGTAGTAGTTCTCTGACTTGACCTGATGCAATCAGGCTAGCTTGGGCTCTCCAAGTCCAAATGTGCATTCTGTGAACTAACACCAAAAATAATGTCTGGTCCTAAGTATTTTCAATATATATATTGTTGTGTAAGAATCATTTTATTAAACCATGCCTGAAAGGAATGTCTACTTTCATCCTGAATGTGGTAGTGCTTTCAGTCTAAGAATTGCTGTAGTCTTGAATTTTGATATCTTTAAAATATTTAATTAGTTTTATGTTGTTGTTGTTAACCATTCAATCGTGTCCAACTCTTGTCAATTCTATAGGCCAGCTCTCTCCACATTTTCCTATCTTATACTGTTTCTTTGAGTTGTTCTGTGCTCAGGATGGTGCCAACTTTAGCCACTATTTTTTGTTTGTTTGTTTTGCTTTGTTTTTAGTTTTATAGACTGTGCTAAACATTCTGTGATATTTTGTGCGGTCTGAAAAAATAATACCTAGCATTACAAGAATGTCTCGCTAAACATTGGTGTCAATCACTTTAACAGAGTTACCATTCCCAGAAAATATTTATTTATTTGATTTGATTTTTGGCCCGCCCTTCCCGTAGAACAGGCTCAGGGTGGGTTACATCATAAAAGACAATCAACAGTTAAAAACAATTAAAATGTATAAACTCTAAAATTACAGAGTAACAATAGAGACTAAAATGGTAAATTCTGTCTCACAAACATGGCCTATGTTCAGTTTAACCTCCTTTAAATTTCAGTTTAACCTCCTTTGTGTGAACATTCTGCAGAATATATCTCTCATTGCCATCTTTAAAATGTTGCAAAAATAGGTCTTCAGGAAGCACATACCTTGAAAGAGCTTTAGTTGTGAAATACCCATAGAGAATCCAATTATACCGCAACAAGCATTGGAATTTATATATATTTTTTCAGACAACACTATGAGTTTTCGGTAAGAAGAAATGGTACTTGAGACTTTTTTTTTCTCCTTTTGATTTCAACCAACATTGATATTTCTTAATACCAATGCATGAATTCTCTGTTCTGCTCAGTTACCTGCGGGAAGAATACTTCACCAAGGGGAGGAGTATGATAAACCTGCAATATGTACACAAGGATTACAGTTTGTAAGCAATTCAATTTTCTCTTTTTATGCTAACGTTTAACACCTTTTATAACTGCCCTGAGGTATATTTTAAGCTTGATCTTGGAGCTTTTAAGCTAATGTAGGGATAACATATTTATGCTGCATAAGTATCGTGTACCTCTAATGCTAATGTACATCCCCTTTTGGGATGTGATCATTCCTTAATAAAGGAAGCTACAGCCCTCAGATTGCAAGACCTGAGCATGGCTGTTAATGATAGGTCATTTTGGAAAGAATTAATTCATAAGGTTGCCATAAGTTGGAAGCAACTTATTTATTCCTTAACAGCACTTACACGCACACTCAGAAGCTATGTCAGACATATTAAGGGTGAAGAAGGTACATTTTAGGTTCCATAAAGTAATAATAATTAGTATTTATTTTGTCCATTTTGAGTATTTGAAGCACACCATAGATCCTTACAGTAACTGTGTATGGGCAAGGAGGACTATGAGACAGCACTACAGGTGAGAACTAGGACTGAGAAAAGTAAGGCCATTGGATATATTCAGATTTAAACTGAGGATCACAATTAGAAACTCTCCTGACAGTAGGGTTACCATTTGCTCTCTACAGATGGGCAAGCCCCTGCCTGGTCCCCCTCCCCATGCCTCCAAAGCTCCCACTAGACCAGGCCAAAACCTAACAGCCCTGCCCAACAGTCTCCTGATTTAAATTTCCTTTCTAAATTTTGGAATTTTTAATTACCTGGCCTTGTTAATGAAGTGGGAATTATATATAGTTCCATTTTTTTTACTAACGCTGGGTGGGTACTGGTGGGCAGCTCCATACACATTGGAGGTGTCCCAAATCGGGCCACCCCAAAATGGAACGGACTAATCCCAGCCAGACACTCTTGCACAAGGCACCTATATCTTGCATGGGGGACACTTTAGCATGGTCAGACAGTTGTTGTGCACCATCCCCTTTGGGTTCCCCTCTCCTTACATTTGCTCTGTGGAAGCGATTTTTTTTTAAAAAAGAATACCAGTGAGTCCCTAGAGTGGATTGGTGGGTTCACACCACCAATCCACCTTGCTTGCATGCTCCTGTGTTCAGTTGCCTGGAAAGATGGATGGCGTGTGGCAGAAGAATTTGATACCACTTCCCAAGTGGTAAATATTTTATTCATCTCAGAGATGTTGGAGGGTGGGCTGAGTGTGAGAGCAGGACAGGCAGCAGTTGTGTCTGTCTGACCTTCCTTTTTTTAATCTGCTGAGGGTGGGGTATGCCTATGTCGGCTCAAATTGGCCAACAATAGCAAAAATGGGCTCCTGTGTTAAGACAGTACACAGATATATAAAACACAGGAAAATGCACTCCTCATACAATTCAGTATCTTATTTCACAGTGAACATTATATTTATTGTACAACAGTAAATGTGAAATTATATGCAATTACTCTATTAATACAAAACATTCAAATCCTATGTCTCTAGCAGTAGCAAAGTACTAGTAAGTTACTCAGTCCACATCTCATTAAGCAAGTCCACTCTACAAAACAAAAGTCCTTCAGAGTGCTCAAGGAATTATTTAACAAGACAAAAAACTCTGGAAGACAATAAAACTGTTAACGTCCTTGTGAATCTGTGTGGATTGATATTGCAAAAAAAAGTATGCAGTTTTCTATGTGCATACATCAATATTTTTTGCATGCTTTTTTACTGATGTGCTACAGTAAATATATGCATCAGTGGAAAAACAAATTGAAAAAACCCTCTTGATGCAAGTGTACCTAGCTTTATCTAAGATTAATTTCTCAACAGCTTTTTTTAAAAAAAATCAGTGTACACAGCCAATGACATTTATTTATTTATTTATTTATTTATTTATTTATTTATTTATTTATTTATTTATTTATTTATTTATTTATTTATTTATTTATTACGTTTGACTTATATCCTGCCCTCTCCGCAAGCGGACTCAGGGCGGCTCACAACATCATATCCACACAATTAAAACAATAAAACATATAAAACCATAACTTACATTTTTCAGTTTTTAAAAACATATCACAATTTTTAAAACCATTATATAGTGCTGAATCCATACATTAAAGGCAGCATTAAATTTCCAAACAGTGATCGCCGGCATTCTGTGTGATGTCCGGTGGCAGCCGTCTTTTCGTCAAGCATCAAAGGCCTGCTTGAACAACTCGGTCTTACAGGCCCTGCGGAATGCAGACAGATCCTGCAGGGCCCGTATGGCTTCTGGAAGAGCATTCCAGAGCTCTGGTGCTGCCACCAAAAAAGCCCTAGATCTTGTCACGCATAACCTGGCTTCTTTTGGTCCGGGGGCGGAGAGCAAGTTTTTTACCCCTGAACGCAGTGCTCTCTGGGGGATATATGGAGAAAGGCGGTCCTGTAGATATTCAGGTCCCTGACCATAAAGGGCTTTAAAGGTCAATACCAACACCTTGAAGCAAACTCGGAACACGACAGATAGCCAGTGCAGCTCTTTCAGGACTGGCTGAATGTGCTCCCATCATGGCAGCCTCATTAACAGCCGTGCCGCAGCATTCTGCACTAGCTGTAGTCTCCGGGTTTGCGTCAAGGGTAGCCCCATGTAGAGAGCATTACAGTGATCTATTCTTGAAGTGACCGTAGCATGGATTACCATCACTAAATCATTGTGCTCCAGGAAAGGAGCCAGCTGCCGCACCCGCCGAAGATGAAAAAAAGGCAGATCTAACAGTGGCTGCTACCTGGGCCTCCATTGTGAGGGAGGACTCAAGGAGCACGCCTAAACTCTTGACCTTAGGGACCGGTGTTAGTGGCACCCCGTCAAGAGTCGGCAGATGGATCTCTCCCCTTGGACCACCCCGACTCAGGTAGAGAACCTCCGTCTTTGTCGGATTCAGTTTCAGCCGACTCAGTCTGAGCCAAGATGCCACGGCTTGTAGAGCCAGGACTAGATTTTCCGGGGTACAGTCGGACTGGCCACCCATCAATAGATAGAGCTGGGTGTCATCCGCATATTGATGACAACCCAGTCCGTACCTCCTGACAATCTGGGCAAGGGGGCGCATATAGATATTGAATAGCATCGGGGATAGGACCGCTCCCTATGGCACCCCACAACTAAGAGAGTGCCTCTGGGATGGTTCCTCCCCGATCATACTGGAGCAGTAGTTGAAGCATGATCTCTCCTAGAAGCTATGATGACTAAATCGTGGCTATCATTCTTTGGTCATATTATGAGAAGACAACAGTCACTGGAAAAGTTGTAGGCAGCAGAAAAAGAGGAAGACCCAACTTGAGATGGATTGACTCAATCAAGGAAGCCAAAGCCAGAACCTTTAGGTTGCAAGGCCTGAGCAAGGCTGTTAATGGCAAGACATTATGGAGGTCATAAATTCAAAGAAGTAGAAATGAGCAAGAGTCCAGTAGCACCTTAAAGACTAACAAAATTTGTGGTAGGGAGTGAGGTTACATGAAGAAGTGATCAGTGAAGGGCTGGCTCACCTCTAGGCAAACTAGGTGGTTGCCTAGGGCGCTGGGAGGAGGAGGGCAATGAATTGGGCTCCCCCCCTCCCGGTGCCCATGACAACCACCTAGTTTGCTTGCCTACCTACCTCCTCCCTGCTGCTGCCACCCGCCCCCTGCCTTCCTTTGCACTTTGCCCGCCTCCCTCCCCAGCGCAATCAGAGGAGTGCGCTGAGGCTGAGCCCTACTGGCTTCATTGTGGACGGCGCAACATCTAATCCTTTGAAGCACGTGCAGGAGAAGGCTTTGCTCCCCCTCACTTCTGGTTTCAGGAAGGAGGGGGGAGAAGCCTTCTCCCACGCATGCTTCAAAGGATTAGATGGTGTGCTGTCCATATAAAAGCTGGTAGGGCCCAGCCTTAGTGCGGTGCACTCTGATGGGGGGGGGGGTGACAAAGTGTAGTGCTGTGGAGGGAGGGAGGGCAGGGTCAGTGACCAGCCAACCTGCCTGGGGAAACCACATGCCCTAGAGCCGGCACTGGATCAGTGACTCATAAAAGCTGATACCCTGCCATAATTTTTGTTAGTCTTTACTGGACTCTTGCTCTTTTCTTAGCTACAGACAGACTAAAACGGCCCATCTTGATAAATTCACAGTGTTGTCAATGTCAGAAGTGATTTGACAGCAATTGCGACAGAGGGAAAGAGAGAGAGAGAGGTAGCAAATGGCCCATAATCCAGTTCCAGAATTAATTTTAAAATCCCCTTCATTAAACCATAATGTAAGGATGAGAGAGCAGGGGAAAATAACTAATTCTTCATCATAATTCAACATTCTTACACTTTGTGCTACACCAGCTCTCATTGAATGATAAGTAAATGATCTGTAATTTGTTTCTTTTTATACTGAGTTAGATTGAACCCATGGATCTGTTCCACTAGTGGTGGCATTTGCCTCTGATGTGAAAAGACCACAGCCCTTCTGCTGACAGCATAATCATTTGTTTAGATTTTAGTCAGCATTTCAGTGCTCCACTTCTTGCTATTTGTGTTGTGCCTGCCAGTTGTACAGCTATTCATATATATATATTTTCTATAATGTCCTTGCTATAATGTCCTTTATCATTGCACAACTAGTGCTGAAGAGTATACTTCCCTTATGGGGAAAAGTTGTTACATGGAAACAGAAAGCTGTATGAAAATTAGAAAGCACAGCTTTGATATACACAAGGAAGAAATGAAATCAATCAGGGATTGAAAGAACAGGGATGAGGGGGGTTTGTTGTTGTTTTTTAAATCACACCTAAATAAAAATGAAGCCCTGATTAGGGTTGCCAGGTCTGTGTTGGAAAATACCTGGAGACTTTGGAGAGGGATCCAGGAAAAGGTGGGGTTTGGGGAGGGGAAGGGAGGGGCCTCACCACAATGGTTTTTTTTTGTAGCAGGAGCTCCTTTGCATATTAGGCCACACACCCCTGATGTAGCCAATCCTCCAAGAGCTTACAGGGCTCTTAGTACAGGGCCTACTGTAAGCTCCAAGAGGATTGGCTACATCAGAGGGACATGGCCTAATATGCAAAGGAGCTCCTGCTACAAAAAATTCCTGGGCCTCAGCATGGCCCAATGCCATAAAGTCCACCCTTCAAAGCAGCCATTTTCTCCAGAGGAGTTGATCTCTGCCAGCTGGAGATCAGTCGTAAAAGTGGGAGGCTGGCAACTCGAGCCCTGACCTAGATAGGCCATTCTAACCCAATCTTGTCAGATCTCAGAAGCCAAGTACGGTTGGCCCTGGCTAGTATTTGGATGGGAAGCCTCCAAGTAATACACATATCACAACATGGAAGAAGAAGAAGAAGAAGAGGATATTGGATTTATATCCCGCCCTCCACTCTGAAGAGTCTCAGAGCGGCTCACAATCTCCTTTACCTTCCCCCCCCACAACAGACACCCCGTGAGGTGGGTGGGGCTGGAGAGGGCTCTCACAGCAGCTGCCCTTTCAAGGACAACATCTGCCAGAGGTATGGCTGACCCAAGGCCATTCCAGCAGGTGCAAGTGGAGGAGTGGGGAATCAAACCCGGTTCTCCCAGATAAGAGTCCGCACACTTAACCACTACACCAAACTGGCTCTCCAGGAAGGCAATGGGAAACCATCTCTGATCATCTCTTGCCTAAAAAGCCTTACTAGGTCACCTTAAATCAGCTGTGACTTGATGGCAAAAAATAACACAAAATAAAATTGGCATTGTTCACGTTTCATGATGTGCATGGTTAAAAAAAGAGAAGTATCAATCAATTCATATAACAGAAGGTTTTTTCCTGAAACTCTGAATGAATTTGCAACAAGGACATGGGGTAAACAGAACCTGAAATTATGCAAGCTCAATTACCTACTTTAATTGCACTGTAACCACTGAACATATTTCTATGCGGTATAATTTTCCTTTCCTACTTCTTTTAAAAAAAATTAAACCTAAATTTGTAGTGTTAGACATGAATTCTGATGTCACATTTACAGTGCATTAGATACATAATTAAAATGTGCAAAAAAAAGGAATGGAGAATTAGACAATATTTAATTTGCAAGAGCTTTTCATTTCACTGCTCCCAGAAGAGACAAGGATTTGGGGAATGAATGTAAGAAGCAGGAGTTCACTCAATTTCTTGAGCGTTAAGGAGATGTAAGGTCTCTGCTGCTTAAGAATCAACCTCCTCCCCTTTCTTGTGTCCTTAGCTTTATTGGCATGTCTTTATAAATCATATTTTTTTTTTCATAATGCATAATTAACAGACAGAAGTCACTGCCACAAGATATAATGATGCCTGCTATCTTAGTTGGCTCTGAAAGAGGATTAGACAAATTCATGGAGGGTAGGCCTATCAATGGCTGTAAACCAGCCATGGCTAATTGGAAGCACCATGTTCATAGATGGTGTAACTCTGAATCAGGGCTGGTTCCAGATTTGAGGAACTCCATTCGAAGTCTGGCTCTGTCCTTCCCTGCTAGGCTTCCCAATCCCCAGGTCCCAGTGGGGGATCCCCCGGTTTTACAGGCTTCCCCCCTCCCCCAGCCAGCTGGCCGGCAGGGGAAGCCCCACCCCCACAGCCATTATGCACCTTCATGAACAGTTCCCATAAGGAATGATGGGGAATTGATCTGTGGGTATCAGGGGCTCTGGGGGGGCTGTTTTTTGAGGTAGAGGTGCCAAATTTTCAGTATAGCATCTAGTGCCTCTTCCCAAAATGCCCCCCAAGTTTCAAAAGTATTGGACCAGGGGGTCCAATTCTACGAGCCCCAAAAGAAGGTGCCCCTATCCTTCATTATTTTCTATGGAAGGAAGGCATTTTAAAAGGTGTGCTGTCCCTTTAAATGTGATGGCCAGAACTCCCTTTGGAGTTCAATCGTGCTTGTCACATCCTTGCTCCTGGCCCCACCCCCAATGTCTCCTGGCTCCACCCCCAAAGTCTCCTGGCCCCACCCCCAAAGTCCCCAGATATTTCTTGAATTGGACTTGGCAACCCTATTCCCTGCCCACCATCATGCCTCCTGCTCATGCCCATTTCCTGCCCTCCTGGTTGGTCTCTTGAGTACTTCCTTACCTGCTTGTTCATTTGTTAACACTTTTGCTTCCCTTGCTTCCAGCTGCATGCACATCCTTCCCCTGACAGAACTGGGCAGTGCTGTTGTTGTTTTTATTGTTGTTGTTAATAAATTCAATTTGTTGGCTGTTCTTCCCTATGTATAGGGCTCAGGGAGGCTTACATTAGGAACACATACAGTAGATAAAAGAAAGAGGGAGGTGGGGTGGAGTATGAGAGTGCCAGACCACTACAGTCCTCAACCAAATGCCTGGCAGAACATCTCTGCCTTACAAGCCCTACAGAAAGGTAGCAGCCCTATGGAAACATAACAGATCCAGTGTGCACTTCTTGAAGTTCCGCCACCACCACCATCATCATAATCATCTTGCCGTCAAGTCACAGCCAACGGATGGCAGTTCAATAGAGTTTTCAAGGCAAGAGAAGTTCAGAGGGTTTTTGCCAATACCTGCCTCTGTGTAGCAGCCCTAGACTTCTCTGGTGGTCTCCCATCCAAGTAGTAAATAAATGCTTAACTTTTGAGATTGGTCTCGCCTAATCTATCCAGGCCAAGGCACAACTACCATACACTAACATAATCCTCTTTCTTTGGTAGCATTGGGCAAAACATGCAGCCAGGAACGTGGGTGGCAAACAGTGGATAGGCAGAGAAAGCTGAACAGATGAGTGGCAAGGGAGACATGGCAGTGTGAAGATGACACTGGTGGGGGCCTCTGGAAGTGCTGGACCTCAGCTGTTGAGTACGCTGCTGCCAGCTGGGGATACAACAAGGGGAGGTTTTGGTCTCTGTGCTAAGGTTGCCAAATATGGCTTGAGAAATACCTGGAGATGTGGGGGGAAGTATCAGGAGAAGGTAAAGTTAGGAAAGGAGAGAGAGCTCAGTGGGGTTTACTCCACGCTCCAAATTTCCTGCAGGAGAGAGATCTCTGTAATTTGGTTACCAGTCATAATTCCAGAACTCAAGCCCTACCTGGGGGTTGTTAGCACTACTCTGTGTTCTGCTTGCAGGCCTTTTAGAAACCTCTGCTTTGGGAAATATAAGGTTAGCCTAGATCAGGGCTTTTTTTTGTAGAAAAAGCCCAGCAGAAACTCATTTGCATATAAGGTTATAACCCCTGATATCACCAGAAGTGCCATCACCTATTCAGGATGTTACTTTCTGCATATTGACACAGAACAGTACAGTGCCATCAGCTGCATTTCATGGATGTGTGTTCTCAAACAGCCCAATGAGAGACCTTGTTTCACCCCACCCAAACACAGCCAGAGAGCCATGCGTGGCAGAGCGGACACTGGCAGGCTCAGTTTCTCCCAGGAAGCGGTGCTCGTGGGTGGCTCTGTGTCATAAATACATAGCAATTTCCTTTGTTGGCATTATAAAAGTGTTAGTATAGATAAGAGTAGGATAAAAGGAAATGCAGAAATGAAGGGCTCTGTGTCTCTTGTTCTCTTTGCAAGCCTGTTGGAGGCTGGAGGTGGCAGAGAGGCTGGTGTGTGCAGTCTGGGAGCGTGTGGCTGCCTAGTGCCTTCCCTCTGCCAGAGATCTTTTTTTTGAGCTGGAGCTCTGACCAAGCCAGCTGTTCCTGCATTTAAAAAAGCCCTGGTCTAGATGGAACTTTGGTTTGATCCAGCAGAGCTCTTATGGTCTTAGTTAAAATCCCACGTTTTTATTTGTCTGTTACATTTTTATGCCACCCTACCTCTAAGGGGCTTGGATCATTGTACGTGATTCTGCTGTCCACTTTATTTCAGTTACTCAATACCTACACTAAAGTAAATGGCAACAAAGCCATGAAAACATGATAAACAGCAGTGACAAAATCTTATTACAATAAGCTCAGATAACACAAATTCTGTATGTTAAATGTTGCATAAGGCTGGTTGCTTCCCTTAATCAAACATTATCAAACACCCGTCAGAACTAATAGGTGTTCGCTACCTTCCAAAAACCATGTGGGGATAGGAGATAAATTTCTTTCGGCAGTGCTGCAGTGTTCTTGGGCCCATAAAAAAATAAAATAAAAACAAATAAATTCAGACAACAAAGCTTGAAGATTGAAATAAAACACAACTTTGATCTAAAGGCTGACTAAGCAGTGGCTACAGCCATCTCACAGCACTCTCTGATCTCCAATTTGAACACATATTTGCTGCTTTCCAAAGTGTTTGTTTTGAGGGCAGAGCATGGGCTTTCATTCCATCTCTGCCACTCTTTGAATGTATGTCAGTGTTCTCCCTAAGAGAAAGTTGCGAATTTAGGGCATGTCATCAAATTAATTACTATTTCCTTAATAATGTATGTTGCCTAGCTCTAAGTTATCAGCTAGCCTGCAATAGTTGCATTTCCATAATTACAGAGCAGATAATATGCCCTTAATGCTCGTACTGTATGTATTCTCATCCAGTGTTTAAGGCTGTCCCTAATGGTATTCAGAAGACAGGCCCCAATAATGCAATGCACTTAACAGTTCTTTGCAAGGTGACAAAGAAGATTTTTATTCTTTTTAGCCAGCAATGAGCAGGTTCAAATCCCCACTAATGCTATGGAAGCTTGTTGGATGACCTTGGGCTAGTCACAACTCTTTGCTGAATCTACCTCACAGGGTGGTTGTGAGCAGTGTTCCCTGTTTTTCCCCCTACTGAGCACAGCAGTTCACATCCTCAGCAGAATATAACTGCTATAATCTTAAACCCAACTGATTCATTTGTGAAAGCTATGAATTTAAATCGGGTTCCATTTAACAGTCTGAAAACAAAGGAAAATTTGAATTGAAATGTCTTGGAATATCTGGAATGGGCATCTTATAAAGGCTGAATGTATTCTTGTCCTTTATCCCATTATGGGAAAAGTGTGGACTTATTGCTGACATGTATTATGAACAAAAGCTATTGGGGGGACAATAGAAAGATGGCATATTATTAAACCTGTTGAATATTGTTAATGACTGGTATATATGTTTTTGCATTTTGCTAGGGAATATATATATGATTGAACAAATACTCCCTAAATTGTGGAGTCTTGTGAGCAAAAATTATCCTTTGTGAGCTACTGGCATTAAAGTTGTAGTCTACCGCCTAAATTAGTTTGCTCTGGGGTCATTTTTCCTGAGCTAAGCCAAAAATGTGTAAGCCAGAAGCTAAAAAACTGTGAGCTAACTCACACTAACTCAATTTAGAGGGAACACTGGATTGAATATATGTATGATTGAAATTTGAGAACTATGATATTTTGAAACTTAGTGGTTTTTCTATTGCCTAGAAATCTTTAACTGGGCAATGGACAATGCAAGACCCCAGATTGCTGCTAAGCAGGGCTTCCTGTCTTAATGAGTGGTAGTTCACATGTGCAGCTTAGAGGGAACACTGGTTGAGAGGATATGATGGAGGCTAGGAGGATGGTGTAAGCCACTTTGGGTTTCCATGCGGGAGAAAGGTAGGACATAAAGAAAAGTAAATAAATGCTAATGTGCTTTAGCATCAAGCACAAAAACCACAATGGAACCCCACCTCCCCAAAAAGTAGAAAACATGAACAATAAATTTTCAAAAAAATGAAATGATGATCCTTTTCCTCCCCTCCCAATTGGAGTTGCTCAAACACCAGGCAGTTTGGCTCAGATTCAGTTTGCCGGTCACAAGCAGAGAAACATTTTTTTTAGTCTGTAATTCAGCTGTCTGCAAGCACTTCATGGCTTTTTGTCAGGTTACTCAACACACATTTAAACATTATAGTAGGGTACAGTGTGATCAACAGTGTTTCACATGGGATCATTCTTACACAGCCGGATGACAGTTTTAGTTTTCTCCCTTCCCATTACACTTCATGCCCCTTAGTAGTCCTGAGCTGTCCTGAGCCTGCTTCGGTGGGGAGGATGGGATATAAAATAAAATTTAAAAGTCCATCATATAAGTAAGCAATAAGCAGATTAATCATTTATTATAAACCCTGCATTTTTATAGATAAACCCTGTGGTTTCTTGAAAAGTTTCACCAGTTGGCGTTCATTTAAAATCTGTATTATCAAACTTATTTTACACATGAATGTTTTCATGCAGCACAGTTCCCTTCCTACATAATTTAATTCCCTGAACCAAACATCCATGATCCTGGAGAAGAATTGATACTGCCTATTGCACAAATACAAAACTACTTCTAAGGCAAGGAAAGTCCATCATGACAAGAAACAAAACTCTGCTGCCACAGGTACTGCACAGCCACAAAGCTTTTTGAACAGATCCAAAGCTAGCCTCATGTGCAACTCACTTAGTGTGGAACACACAGTATGTTCATCTGCCAAACATGCTCACTGCAAAGTTTGGGAAATTACTGCCCAAATTTCAATATGGAAGTCTGCTCTGATGAAAATCCAACCTGTTGGAAGTGTGAATGACCCATATGAAGCTGTCACAAACAAGGTCAGATTACTGGTGCAACTAGCTTACCTTTACCTGTTTTGACTGGTAAAGGACTCAATGGTATCAATTTTTCCAGGCTTCTGATACCTGAGATCCTTTAACTGGAGATGCCAAGAACTTAATCGGGGGACTTTTGCATGCAAGACACATGCACTTACTACTGAGCAAGGCTCCTTCCTTCAGTGAGGCCATTGGCTCATACTATGCAAACCAGAATCAAGTCCACTTGCACCTACTATCAATTCGTACCTCTGCAAGCTTTTTTCCCCATGAGGTTGATGGGTTGCCGCTCCATGTGGCTGAATGTGGTGCCTTCCATGAAGATAGTTTCAAATGCGTAGCCATGTTGGTCTGCAGTAGAAGATCAAGATTTGAGTCCAGTAGCACCTTTATCAGTTTGTACTTTTATCAGTCCACCCCTGTGAGCAATTTGTACAGTTTTTGTGAGGTTGATGAAAAGCAGGTGCAACTTGCAGAATAATGTCCAGTTTTTTCTTGTGCTCTTCCCTCCTTCGCCTGGCTGGCTTTGGTTCAGCACTGAAGACTCCGTGTGGTAGGATCCGCTTTTCTCTGACTGGCCTACAGGGTTGCTGTTGCACAAAATATTTTTGCATTGTAAGAAAACCGGAAAGCTAGTCACATGAACAGCTGAGGAGAAGCAATCACACAGGATTGATAATGAAGATGGGAATCAGCTGTGAGAACAGCAGTCAGGCCTGCACTTTGGAAAACACTGTTAAAACAAAGAGGAGGGGAAACTGTGCAAAAATGGAAAAAGCAGGAGAGTGGCACTGTGGGTGATAAAAGCGAGGGCAAACACTTGTAAATGCTGGACGAAGTGAAATTGCGAAAAGGAGACAGCTTTTGTGTCAGATGCTGAGAAAATTACTACTACCCTGTTCCTGGCTGCTGAGCTGCCATGCGAGGAAGAGGAAGGTCTGCCATGAAGGTTCGTGAACATAACCTGTCTCTTTGGAAATACTAATTGGAGAAATAAGAAAAATTTCTGGAGCAGACCCAAGTCTTGTCTAGACCTGCATTTTGGGTCCACTAGAAATATACAAGATGTTTTCAAGGAACATAAACTAAGAGCTTTTCTGCCTCCAGAATCCAACAGTCAAAGCTTTCTAATAATGAAAGCTGTGAACCTATGAAGCTACCTTATACTTAATACCTTGGACCCTTGGTTCATCAACATCAGTACTATCTACTCAGACTGGCAGCAGGTCTCTAGGCTTTCAGGCAGAAAGCTTTCACATCACATACTGCCAGATCCCTTAACTGGGCATGTCAGGGATACTACTAAGTCACAGTCAATCCCTCATCTATCTCTCCATCATATTTTAATTTATCTCTGCCTCTGATGATCCAAGTGAATGCCATATGGTTTTTCCTTCCTCCATTTTGTCTTTCTCAATAATCCTGAGTAGTAGAGTAGACTGAGAGAGCAGGAGGCTCTGCCCACTGAAGCTTTAGGGGGATTTGAACTTAAGCCTTCCAAGTGTTGAACAATCCAACTATTATCCAGCACTGTTAACTCATTTTTACAAGTCAAAGTAGTGAATAGGGATGGGCACAAACTGAGAAAATGCAGTTTGCTTCATTTTGTGTCATGCCTGGTTCATGAGCCACAAACCATCACAAACTTTTAGGCACCTAATAAACCAGCTTGTTTCATGAGGTTTGTGATGTGGTAGAATGTTCACCTTGGTGTGGTAGAGACATCAAACAGATAGGAGATCTCTGGTTGACTCTCTACAACCATCCCTTCAAGTTTGGTGAGGATTGAATTTACAGGGTCTGAGTTATGGCCCCTCCAAAGAAGGTCCCCCAGGAAAGTGCTTTTGGTGAAATGACAGGCACAGGTTTAGGAGCTTCATGAGTACACAGAATGGACTCTATGCAAGCTAGAGACATCAAACTTGCAGCAACTCTCTCCCTGATGCTCCTCTACATGCCCTCCAAGTTATGTACAGATTGGCATTAGGGAGTCCAAGTTATGTCCTCCCAAAGAAGATGCCTTCAGGAAAGTGCCTTTGGGGGAAATATCAGGCACAGGTTCAAAAGTGTATAGAATAACCCCCCAGCAAACACAGGGAACCTCACCCTGCCACCCACTCATCTACAATCTCTCCAAGTTGGGGATGGATTGATTTTAAGTTTGATAAACATTTTAAGTGGAAACAGTCTGCCTAGAAATGTATCCATTTATGAACTGCCATGAACTGCTTGAAAGTTAATGGAACCATCATGCCAGTTGACGTGCCATGAACTTCAGTTTGTGAACCACAAACCAACCAAAATTAATCACCAAAACTTTAGTTTGTAAGCTGGTTTGTGCCCATCTCTAGTAGTGAGTTCCACAAGTAAACCACACATGATATGAAACTAACAGAAATAAATGCTAATTATCAGCCGCCCTGAGCCTGCCTTGGTGGAGAGGGTGGGGTATAAATTGAACTAATTAATTAATTAAATTCATGGAATGACTCCAAGTTCTACAGCTTAGAGTGTTAAAAATGTTACCATTTCCTCCCTCTGTATCATTTGTACCCTTGTTTACCTCTGTATTTTCATCATTTTCTGTAAGCTAAAATTCCCCTGTCTCTTTAGGGTTCGCTCGTAAGGAAGATGTTCTGACTCCGTGATCATTTTTGTTGTCATGTGCTGTACTTTCCAACACTGTCTTGATGAACAGAGCTATACACAATATCCCAAATGTAGCTACACTAGAGATTTATGTAATGGCATTATGATAGTGGTTGTTTTATTTTCGATCCCTTTCCTAATCATTTCTATTACTATGAGCTGTGCTGCTGGTCCCAGGGAAAGACACCGAGAAAGCAAAAAAAGATATTGATTGATTTTGTTTAGAGAGACAGAGAAACTCAAGCATGAGAAAACCCTTCAACAAAAAAAGGAATTACTCCATCCTCTCCTTTTATCCCAGTTGGGTTTTAAGGTGGAAAAGGTCATTTTAAGGTGGAAAAGGTCATTGAGGGTACAACCGAGTTAGCAAAAGCTGTCAAGGATGGCCCACACTTGAGTTGCTTTCTCTCTCTCTCTTTCTTGTAAATTTCTAATTATTCCCCAGACTACTATAAGTTTATTAGAGCTTGAAAGCAGGGTTGGCCATGGTCAGTATTTGTATGGGAGACCATCAACAAAGACCAGGGTTGCTATTAAGAAGAAGGCAATGGCAAACCACCTCCACTCATCTTTTGCCCTGAAAACCCCATGAGGAATTGCCAAAAGTCAGTTGCAGCTTGTTGGCACTTAATTCTTATTAAATAGTTCTCAAATCTATGCATACATGTTATATCTAACATTTATCTAGCACATTTATATTCTGCTATTGGTTCTTCCCTTTACCATGCTACTATCCTAAAAACCCTGTCAGGTGTGTTAGGGAGAGAAAATAGCTAGCACAAAGTCCAGTGAGATTTATGGCTGAATAGGCATAGACTTCAGGTTTCCCCAGTACTGGTCAGATGCTCTAATTGCCACAACATACCACCTCTAGAACTCCAAGATGCATCTTTGGTTATCTAATATTGAAGTGTTGGATGCTGGGCCAGTCATGAAAACCTCAAACCATGTCATCCGCTGATAGAAACAAGGCTTTTCTACATAATGCGGAAGTCTCAGTCCTGAAGAAAAAAACTAACTTTGGTAATTAGTCCTCCCCCTCCCACTGGTCCAATGATAACTGAATCATGGAAATCTGAGAGCAGATGACGGCTATGGAAACATGAAACTCTACCCTGAATGTGTGTACCAAATTTTGGTTAGAACTAACCAGGGCTTTTTTTGTAGCAGGAACTCCTTTGCATATTAGGCCACACACTCCTGATTCTGCCAATCCTCCTGGAGCTTACGGGGCTCTTAGTACAGGGCCTACTGTAAATTCCAGGAGGACTGGCTACATCAGGGGTGCATGGCCTAATATGCAACAACAACAACAAAAAAGCCCTGGAACCAAACAGCTTTTCCACCCAAAAGACAATGCTATGTGGATCGTGGATTGTGCATATACACAAACCATGTGGAAGAGGGGCTGTAAAAAGGACTATTGGGTTTGATTGAATGAAAAAGTTCCCTAGATTACACCCTTATTCCTATATCTCAATATGTAACACAATTATCACATTACAGAAAGAAACAAAGAACTTAGAAACAGAATTCCAAGTGGGTGAGTTAACTCAGCAGCCTCACTTCACTCAGTAAATAGGCTAGTAGATATGAGCATTCATTTTAAAACTAAGATAAATTATATGGAAAAGTCTTATCAGTTTCTATGGTTTGGATAATGAAAATGAATGGGAAAACCAGGTTTTTTGTTTGTTCATTCATTCATTTGTTAATTAAATTTGTATTCATTTCTTTGGTGCTTTGTATTTTAGGTTTACAGAGCTCATAGAGGAAAAACTGGAAAACAGCACTGTGGCTTCATCTCCACCTACTTTGTTTTGCTACCTAAGAAACCCTTGCTCTGACTTTGCTGTTGCAGTTTGGGTGGGAGCTTATGGGACTTGGTCTTCTAAAGGACTCCAGAAGGCAAGTTTTGACAGGGAGAGAATTCAGATTCAGAGGCTGAAGGAGAGAGTGGAAACCCAGCATAGAATCTTCCCTGCCATCTCAGTTAAAAAAAAAAAAAAGAAGAAGAAGGGGGGGGATGCACAGGAACACAGTTCTGGCTGGCTTGGCATCAGGGTGTGTGGTATAATATGCAAATGAGTCCCTTCTGGGCTTTTTCTACCAAAAAAGCCCTGCCCACAACAACATGAAGAAACTGTGTTCATGTTGGTTCCACCAACCACACATTGCTGGCTTCTTATTTTAGAGAAGGATACTGTTTGTACTCCCCTTTCAATATCCATGTATTATCCACATTTATTATTATTATTATTATCAATCTAAATGTGTTGGTGTATTAAATTGGTTGCTATTATTTTTACAGTGTTGATATTCATCTTGGATCCTGGGATGCCTGGAAGAAAAGCAGGTATATACATATTTTAAATAAAATTAATAAATAATATTTTTATTGTCTTTCAGCATTTTTGGGTTATTATTTCTGGTGTTTTCTTGAGCTGTGACAGATGTCATTTTAAATGACAGTTTGCAGGATCGCAGCTTGTTTCTCATGACTGTGCACTTCTCATTCTCCTCCATCATCCAAATAATGACTGGTTTGAAACAACCTCTGGTTCCCCATGAGTATTTTTATGGGGAGGGGATATTTCTTTTCTCAGGATTGTGTCTGGAGCACTTTGTCCCCTGCTGGAAGCCATAGTCTAAGGTGGACAGTAACAAATTGTAGCCTGTGTAGAGGAGGACAACCAGGATGGTCTAGAAGCCAGACCCTGTCAGGAATGGCCACTGTTTTAGATACAGTCATTGCTTCTTCTTACTGTATTTTTTCCTTTGAAAGAGTGATTTCTATTAATTTCTCTTTGTAGAGAAATCAGTGCAACCTTTTGAAGCTTCAGTCTTGCAGTTGTTTTATGTTACACTCCCCAGGGTGGTGCTCTAGCAGAATGGTTTGGGAAGACATTGCCCACCTTGAAGCATCTACAGAGTGGAATTCTGAAATTTGGCTGAATCTCCCTTCCTGACCCTACTCTGTATTTGGATTTCAGGAGAAATTGGGTAAAAAGGAATTACAAGAATTTTTTTTTAACATGCTGTTTCCCATGATCTATAATTGCAAATACCCAGATGAGCTGGAGTTTGTTGAAGCTTTGTTTATGTTGAGTTAATTCACTCCAATTCACCTGGATACCTGTGTTTTAAAATAGCAGAGAACTAGTGTTTGTTTCAAACCAGGAACACTAAGTTGGTCTTTACATGAGGAAGAGGTGGAGGGAAGAGGAAAAATGAGCATTATTCACAGGTATAAGAAATCAGTCATGTGCATACTGTTAGGGAAACTGCTCTCAAAATGAGATTGGGGAATTAGGCTGAGAGACAGTTAGCCCCTAAACGGAATCTTTGTTATCTGTGTCTACGAGGCTCAACCGATCAGAGAGTTAATGCTCAATAAAGAAACTCTAATTTAATAAAATCAATTGTGGTTTATTTGAAACAATAGTTCGCTCACACAAGGTACAAAATCAATCACACATTCATACAGGTCTAAGAAAAATAGAGAGATCGATAGGGGAACATAAAGGAATTGACATACAGGGCAATACTACCTCTCGCAGACTCCAATGGAAGGCTCCGATGGCGACGGATGAGGAAATGGGGGAAAGGTCCCGAAACTGATCAGGAATCGGGGGTGTTACTACCCAGCGGAAATGGGGGTTTACTGAGTAGAAGGCACACCTGTGGGTAGCTAGTCCACAGGTTATATAGAGTCACCTTAGTCCTGAGGGGATGGGAGGTGACTGGGAGTGTAATGGGAGGTCCTGCTGATGACCAGGAAGGCTGGACATCGGCTGGACCAATGGTGGGTCAATGGCGACACCTGATTGGGTGCGTGCTTCAACCAATGAACACCACCTTCATCCTGGGCATCCTGGAAACTTCCAGGTTGCGACAGGGCCTGGGGCGGCTCCGTTGGTATCAATGTGGGAATGACTGGGTGATTGGGAGGAGATGGGATTAACTGGGAAAAGGGACAATAGAGAATCAGATATGCACCTAGGTATTCCGGTGTAGACAAAAAGGGCTTGGTGGTATCAGGAGGAATCCTTCCTCTTTCTCAACTCTCCGGGGTGAAGACAGTTGTTTAGGAAATCACTGGGCAATCAGGATTAATAGTGGAGCCATTAATCCATTCATAGACTAAGTGGGTTGCTTGCGGGCTAGGAATGACTCAAGGTGTGTACGTGAGGTTTCCATATAGAAGGAATGAAGCCCAACCAGGCAGGAAGATGGCTACATGTGGTGTAAGCAAAACACAGTGGTTTCCATGTTTAGCGCTTCACGCCGTTTGCTTGGACAGCTCCGTGGCGGCGTAGCCTCCTCCTTACCGTGGCGGGTTCCACGCGATGGCGGGGAAGAGTTAGAGCGCGGCTGCAGACACTCTGTGCCTGACTCAAGCGCTCATATACTTGTTAATAGGTACACTGGAGACTTATGTAGTTCCTGGGTAGCATCACTCGCATTCACTGGCCAGGCGGATGCAAGCTTACTTCTCCAGGCGCCCTGGCAACCATGTTTGTGACAGAGGGGTCATTTTCTCACAGTTCCCCCCCTCGAGACTGACGTCACCGTCTAGTGGCAAAGTCTCGTAGGTACAACCGATAACAAACAAAACGGGGCTTCGGTAAGAGGGCGGTAAACCCTTGAAGCATGGGAAGTCTACTATGGAATACCGGCTACCTGCAAAAAGGTTGGAGCCACTATCTAAAACTACTCAAAACATAATTTAAAAATGCCAATGGGCCATCAGATCCTTCCTTGGCGTTCGTGCTTACAGGGAGGCCTTCTGGGATACATTGTACATATTCAATATTTCATATAGCATTATTAAAACACATAGTAAAATTTCACAATACACAGTATCTGAACCAAGGGTTCATATAACAGTATTAAAAATTCATAAAGGCACATAATAAAATCTCATAATACAAAGTATTTGGATTTAAAAGTTACTTAAAAACAGCATACAGCAGTAAGAAAAAAAAAAAAAAAAAAAACACATGGTAGATCTCCAAATACAAGGTATTTGAATCAAGGGTTACTTAAAAGCAGAAATCATGTGTGCAGCCTAGACCGGCTAGGCTGCCATAATTGATCAGACAGGCAATAAGCATTTCATATTATACCCGGATTCCCAAGGCGAATCATTTAAAATCACTGGGTTACATTTCATACATATATGTAGTAAAACACAAATCCTATCACTATGCTAGTACATAATTCATCTGTCTGACCTTTGGTCTTCGGGTTTCTTCTTCTCCCCCCCTCGATAACTTCCACGCTGGGGAAAGGAGAAGTTTCCCTTCTCATTTAGCTTGTCTGTAGTCTCCTTCTGGAGGGGAGGAGGCTGGCGGCGCCGAGGAGTCTACGGCGGATATCCCACCCCCCCTTGTATCCAGGCTGCCCATAGTGAAGCCAAGTCGTACATGGAGCATGCCCAACACGGAGGCCTCCGATCCTGCTCGGACCCAGTCGGGGGCCCGTTCACATGGTCTGAGGAGACCCTGTCAGAAGGAGTTTCCTGTACATTTATGTAAATGTCATGGACAAAGGGTTCTGGGAGGGATTTTTGCAAGTTTTTGTTCAAGTTTGTACGGTTCTAGTACAATAATAAACTCTTCAGGCAAAATACTTATACACAGCCAGAGTTCCCTGTGATTTTGCAGCCCTTTTCAGTTTGTCCCCGGACCGCTCTCTTCAATCTTGAAGTGAGTCCGTTCCCATGCCCTGTAGGTTTGGCATAGGGGGAAAGGCATACGATGGACGTGCGGACCCATGGGTCTACAACCCGAACCGGGGAGTGTGGCCACGGAAAGGCCTCTCCTGGTGTGTAGGTTCGGGGAAGTAGACCCAGGGATCGCTTCCCATATTTTAATCGGGAGCCCGTATGGGCTCCGGAGAACCAGCTTTAAGCGTGGTTCTCTTTTAGGGCCTCTTGGAGTCCCTCCCTGACTGGGAGGGGGGGACTCCCCCTTTACTTGGTAAAAGATAGAACATAAGCAAAACAAACACATAAGGAAAACTTAGGTTCCCATTGACACTCAACCTAAGGGTCTCTGTCTGTCAATCAAAGTTTGGATTGGCAGGGGAGGGTTCTGCGTTGCCTGGAGGTTCCCACTTCCTGTGGGGTCGTGCCCTTAATGTGGTGCCAGTAGTCTATTGGTGGGTGGGGGAGATGCAAATGACCCTGTGCAAAGCAGTGTGGGGGATTTTTTCTATTCCTCACGCTAACCTGCCCATGCGATGGAAACCATGGGGAGGAGGGTATTGAGTGCGGCCAGTTACTCCTTTGGGTGGGCTTCTCCGAGCCTACACCACCAGGAGAGGCCTTCCGCCAGGGAGATGCTTCTTGGGAAAGCTTGATGAGATAGCTCGTAAAAGGGCTAACTCGATTCTCGCTCCCTCCAACTCCACACTCCTTGGTTCGGCCTCGCAATTTCTCCAAAAGCCTGCTCTAATTTTTGAACCCAGCCCACCCGAAAAGGGTGGGCACCCTTCTTTTGGTCAAAAATAGATTCATAACATCTTACAACACCGCCCCACACGGTTGGTCGATCAAAATCCCATTTTTCGTTACTTCTCCCGCCCGGGAGATGACAACGGGTAGACTGACACGTCATGTCTCCCGCTAGGCACTGCCTTCTACTGGCAGACAGGGCGGTTTACAGAGGCGCCAGGCAATGAGGACATTCAGCTCATTAAGCAGACCAAGTGGGAGGCACATATGCAAATACTCTTTTGCCTTGGAATGGGTTCCTTGGGTCATTATGGGGCACCCCCTTTATTCCGAATCGTCCCAAAAGGTTTGAGGTTTTATTCCGGCGGTTTTCCTATTATTGGGTACTTCTTTCTTGTGGGGAAAGCCAGAGTCACTGTGACTTGAAGGTGCTTCGGTGTGCTTGGCTCTCCCGGTGGGGGCCGAGTTCAAGCATTCTGCCTGGTCTCGTGTGCGCCTTTACAAACTCAGGGTGCCCCTGCAAGTATGGCACCTGGTGCAGAGTCTGTTCTGGCCCCCTGAGACCCTTAGGTGGGCGGAACTTTTAGCTGGAGCTCCGCGCTCCGGAGGGCAAGTGTCAGTGCCTGCCCTCTTTTAACCCTCGGGCTGCTTCGGCGGCCCAACCTTCCCTGGTAAAAGATAGACAAATCTTAATAGCACCAGTTCATTACCCACATGGGGTATTGGAACTCTAAGTCCCAGATGTCCCCAATCCTGTGCTTTTGGGTTAGTGCATGCGCATGGTGTGTTTATGCAGATGAACTAAGCCTAAGGCATGTTGGGAATAGGAAATCATAAAACATTTTCAAATATATATAGAACTAGGTTCGGTCCGCTCCTGCGGGAATAATGGCTTGTGGAAGGGTCATAGTTTAGGTGTATTGGTTCCAAGATTGCTCTTCGCCCGCGTTGCCTTTTTAATCTAAAAGGTAGCTGGCGGACCTAGGGTGCCCGGGAGAGGTGGCTTTTCCTAAGCTCCTCGGTTCGGGTGCCCATGCACAGCCTGAGTCCCTTCCACAGTTATGTGGGTAAGGGCTGCACGCTCAGGCGTCCCAATGGGTCAGAACAGTGGCTGCACCAGGTTCCTGATGCTTTGAGCGTCTGCAACTTCTTCCCCTCTCCGTTCCCTGTGTTCCTTCAGGATCACGGAGCGCCGGAAGAGTCGCAGAGCTCAAACACTGGACTGCTGGGAGTCTCTCTGGGTCAGAACAGGTTCTGTCCCAGAGTCACTTCGGGCCTTGTAGTGATGGATCACTTGGTGGGACTGTTATCTAGACCATCAAGAAGCGATCCAACACTTGCAAGAATGCCCTGAGTTTGTTCTGCTCAATTTGGACTTCCTCTCACCCCTTCCCCCTGGGCCAACGAGCCCACCCTTTACTTGGTAAAAGATAGAACTCCCCATAGGAACAGAGCGAGGGGCTGAAAGATACTGACATGCATAATGTAAAAGCGGGCTGTGGGGACTACACTTCCCATCGTCCTTCTGTTTCCCATCCCGAAAGTTGGAGCATGTGCCGAAGAGATTTATGCAAATGCCCCAAATACAGGGTGATCTGGGAGCGACGGGGCAGTGGGGTCTTTACCCTTAAAGCCTTGTTCAGGGGTGAGCAAGGAGGGGGGAAGGTCTCCAAACCCACACACAGGGTGTAGGGATTTAAAATATATATTGGGCCGAGCCTCCATTTGACTCGTTGTGACCCTTTAGCTACTTGGTGGAATCGAGGCACCAGAGGGGGATGATCCGACGGCTTTAGCCTGTGACCCGACCGGTCCCCGCTGTTGTTAAACATGTGGGGCTGCAAAACCGGGGGTCCCAGTGGGCCTGTTGAACTGAAGCGCCTGGCGCGATCCAGTTCAGATGGGAGCCTGAAGTGGCAAAGCAGGGCACGCACCCGATGGGAGTCTTCCGATGAATACTTCTGAACCCTCGGGTGGCAGCCCTTGCAAGCTCTACCTTGCCACTGTTGGTCCTCCCTCCACGGTTCGGTTTCGTCGCCTTTCTCCCCTCTCCCTTTCCCTTGGGCTATACAGCCCTCCCTTACAAGTAAAAGAAAGATCTTGGAAAAGGAATGAAGAAAGGGAGCTCCCCCCCCCTCCCACAAGTGGGGAAGGGATTCAAGGCGGTACTTAGGGCTTATCTATGACGAGGGGGCGATATCTCCACATGGTCTGGAGCTCGTCCACCTTCTTGAGCTGCTTTCTCAGCCAGCACCCCAAGACAATTATTGCAATGCAGAGTATAATCTGGAAGACCAAAATGACTACAATAGGGTGCAGGGCTACATTAAGGATCGCTGACCCAGTAGGGCTCCAGCCAAGGAGCGCGTCAAGGAACGAATGCTTTCCCGTGTCCTTGATTTGTGTCAGTAGCCCGGAGATTTCCTGTCCATCATGTTTAATCACCATGGACGCTGTGTCTCCGCTCCTCTTGATTTCCTGCAAGGTCTGTTTTAAAAGGGGATGGGACAGCAGGGATCTAATCGCCCGCAGCCCCATGCCCAGAAAAACTGGCTGAATGAATTTGAACAGACCCGGGGCCAGCAGGATTTCTTCCCTAGTCCATATGGGGACTGTGAATTCTATATCGCATCCCACAATGGAAGATAAGTTACAGAAGCATCTGTTTACATCTGGTAGCATGGGTTGGATGTGGAAAGTATTTATAATGAGATATTCGCAATACGTCCTCACGCAAGCACACCCTCTTCCCAAGTACACAAAAGCGGAGGCATTCTCTTGCCTAAGCGCATATTTGCATTCTTGAGGGGAGTCCCTTAAGGGGTTCACGCAGGGGTGGTGAGTTTGTAGAGTCTGCTCATCACAGATAAATCCCAAGTTGTCTTTGTGTACACATGCCTGTAGACCTACCGCTTCCCAACTTCCGTTTTCATTCCTGGCCCATTTATCTGAGTCCAAGGAATACAGAACTTCGGTTGGTCCCACTTGCAGCCCCAGTGGCACAACGGGGTGTACATAAAAGAACCTTTGTGCAGTGGGCATCAGGATGAGAAGTCTCAATTCCTGCCTGTCCACTGAGAAAGAGGTATTCACCAGAGTCCACCAGGCTTCCAATTCCAATTGTGGAGTGGGAATTTCTGGTCTGATTAACTGCTTGATTTCCAGGGGGATATTTCCCTCCGTGGCTTGCCTGATCATGCCCATGGTTACTGCTAAATTCATAGCTTGAGCCTGGGTGCATGCCAATGCTAAAGAAATATTTAATTGTAGTGATTGAGTGCCTCTCAGCAGCAAGGCAAAATCTCTTTCAATTTGGTTTTCCCAATTTACTAAAATGGAGCTGATGGAATGCTGGACTTCAGAGATGGTGTGGAAAGAGTCATTAATGGGTTTTCCCAGCTGGGAAATATAGGAGGTAGCGTAGGCAAATTTATTTGCGAGGGTTTCTATATTTATAGAATCTAAAACCGCTACTCCTCCAGCAACTGGTGCAACCCAGTCTCCTACAGATCGTTTCAATCTGCGAGGCGTGTTCCCCACCCATAACTGCAGCCAAGCCTCCCAACCCTTTTTACTGGGTTCCAAGTAGGGAGCACATTGTGGCAATTTTTCGATGGTATTTAATCCCGTCAGGCTGACCCTGATTTCCTTTAATACCATCTGTGGCCGAATTAAAACTTGTTCCCTAATATCCCGCTTAATCACATGGGAGCCAATTATGTGTGAGTTGGCACTTAATGTGCTCTCAGCGTCTGAAATGAGAGGGTTGAATTGGAGCTGGGTAAGATTCCCTATTGTGAGGGTGTAGTTTCCTTCCTCCGATGGAAGCTCTGTGTTGAAGGTGCCCAATTTGGTGAATTTCATTCCCATTGCGGATTCCCGCTGGCATAGAGGGTCTATTACTATAAACCAGTCAGGAGGTCCCTGTGTCCCTAACTCCGAATCAGTAACAATCCAATTTTTATTTGACCATGCAGTTAGCTGGTGGTGATGCGTCTCTCCACTAGGTGTCTGTATTGAGAACGTAAGCGGCTTTTCTATCCTAGAGCCAATTGATAATATAAATTTGAAAGGATTCTTTGCGCTCCACACTGCGGTCGACACGATTGCAATTTCACAGTATGGCCCCATGTCCTCAGTAAACCCTTTAGAGGCTGGAGTAGCGCTAGGAGTTATTGTGGGAGTTGTTGTTAATTTCCGTGGGCCCTTTGGGACATAAACACAATGCATTGGCACTAGGGGTCTCATGGTATCCTCATGAGAAAAACAGTACAGTTCCTGCGTTAACATTCTGGTCCCAGCACATAACAGAATCATATTAGGTGGTCTGACCCACTCTTCATCACAGCTGCGAAAGTCATAGCTGCTTCTGGGGAGTCTGCTGTCATTTTCCCCATAATTAGACTTTATGACTTTGCACAGCATGATTTCCTTGGGGTATAGGCTTGTCTTACATCTCCAATGAGAGAATGGGACTATAGTGGGCAATACTGCTCTATCAGCTGTACATTCCTCCTGCATTAACATCAACACTAAATACATTGCATACATCATTGTTTGTACAAATCTCACCTTCACATTCTGGTAATCCATATTGTGTACCTGAAAATAAAAGATAAGATTGCGCTGTAGACCCTTCTTGCTATTTCTATAAGCTTGAAGGAGTCAAAGTACTAAGACAAGGTTGGAGAAGAGGGGGAAAGGGAAGGAGCAATTTTCACAGAGAGAGAGAGAAAGAGAAAAAAAAAAACTGTTGTAGTCAGCAGACCCTCAATTGTTTTCCCTATTCCTGCTTCCGCTTCCGCGGGGTATTTGTACTGACGCTGGGGAGGAGGATCTTCCCACACTCCGCCTTGTCGGTAATCCATACCCCGGGAAACTTTAAGGTCCATAGATCTCCCGTCACTGAACATATAGGGAAGGGAGCTTTTAGAGCTGCACATCGGTGTATAGCATTAATAAAGTCCGGGCCTCCCGGGATGTGCCACAGGAGTCCGTTGGCTAAATCCACAGTTAAATGGTTTTTCTTTAAGAAGGGAGCCCCAATCATTCCATCGTCTTCCCCTGCATTGTTACAGGCTCTCATGCTGGCTGTGAGTCTCCCTACAGTGATTGGTATCTTTTTCCAGATGTGTGAGAGGTGGCTTCCTCCCGCGTACCCAGCTAGTTCCAGAGTTCTATCTGTCTGGGTTCCCTGAGTAACTAGCGTTGGGTGGAGCACGCTAATCGATGCCCCTGTGTCTACTAGTAGAGTGGCAGGTTTAATGTTCCCTGGAGCCCCAATGCCTGCCTTCACCATTGGTCTCCCCCAAGTGTCTGGCTTAAGTTTAGCCACTACTCCTTCGGGGAGATTAGTGGGCCCCGGGCACCCCTAGCGCAGACCCTGTTCCTCATATTCCGGACTGTTAACTACCGTTTGCTGTTGGACCGCGGCTATCGGAGCCGGGTATAACTGAACGGTGGGGTGCATTGGGGGAGATGGATGTTGAACTATTGCAGCTACGGGCGGCGAATACCCTTGAGGTGCCGCAAAATGAGATTGGGTTGGAGGAGGTGGGGGAGCAGACGGCTGCTGATTTCCCCACCCTTGCATTATCTGTTGCTGCTTTTGCACCAGATATTCGGTGGGGGCTAAGTCAAGGTTAGTCAAATCTATTCCGGCGTTCATTAAGAATGCCCACACCGCCTTCCGTTGGGTTTTTTCCTCGGGTGTCAATTTATTCCAAAAGTCCCTCCGCCTAGGGTCCTGATAGCGCGGATTCCTGTATCTCCTACCCTGCTCTTGCAAATCCTGGTAGGCTTCCCTATAAGGGCCTGTCATTGCGTGCGGTTGCATGGCTGACGGTTGCGGCGCTATTGGAGGAATAGGGGGCGCCATAGGCGGCGCAGTTGGAGGAATAGGGGCTACCGGAGGAATTGGGGGCGCTGCCATCTGTACCATTGGAGGGGGATTATCCATCCCTCCCATGTGATAGCTGGGGCCTCCCCCCTCTGCTCCGTGCTTTCCTTTGGCTGGTTTCCCATTATTTTTCCTTTGGTGGTTCTTATTCTGTCCTGCTGGGGGGTTTGTGGGGACTTGCTGAGGGTTGTACGGACTAGAATGAGCCTCCCTCTTCTGGTATTGGGAATGAGGGCCGTTGTTGGCATAAGTGACCGTATTAACGGCCTCCTTAGCCCGGTCCTTCTTATTACCCTTTTTATCCGGCCCGTATTTGCCTATATATCTACTGATATTCTTGAGGTTAGAATAAAGGAGGTCCCACTCGGGGTTATGTGCATGGGTGGGTCCTAACATCTTTCGAGTGTCTCTGTGGAGGCCTTTGAGGACATCAAGGACAAAATCCTCGTCATTGAAATCCGGCTCTTCTCCTTCGTCCTGTATGACTACATCCGCAACTTGGGCTAGGAACTGTTTTTTTGATATATAAGTCAGGGGGTCCTCATCCGGTCCCTGCACGATCTGATAATATACATATTTGATGCTCTCTTCCTCCCAGGTGTCTGTTAATATTTCAGCCATCCATTCCCGGGTGGTGATTGCATCTGAATATGGGATCGCCAATTTAGCCCTTATTTTCTCTGCATTTGGACCCGTTGCGGCCAGTCGCAAAACCTGGTTTAGTTCTTTAATGGTTATCTGTGGGTATTCCCGGTTCAGTTGCATCATCCATTGCACAGAAGTTTCCCTATTATACGGACCGAGGATTTGAAAGGCCATTTTAACATCCTCGGTCTTCCAATCCTTAACTTCCTTAGTTATTTGTACTGTCTCCTTGCCGTTCCCTTGTCTAGTGGTGGTTTGTCGGGTAACCACCGGACATACCGGGGCAGGGATAGTTCCATTAACTCTTGTTACCTCCTCGTCCTCACTTTCCTCATCTGATGTGAAATCGTAGAGGTCAGCGGGCGCAACTGTGGCTATGAAAGTTTTCTTGATCTCTAATTTCCTTTGGAGGGCTGTTATCTCCCTCTTGCATGCCTCATGACTGACTGCTTCTCTAGCCTTTCGGTTTTGTTCTGAAGCATATTGCATGGCGTGTTGTAGTTTCTCATTTCGGGCTTTTGTCTGTTCCAATTCTGTGCTCAATGCTTTTACCTGCAATTGGGCCTTTTTCAGATCGGCTAGTGTTTCTTGCTGTGTTAGTACCAAGGCATGTTTCTCTACCTTAAACACCTCTATGGTTCGTCTCGCATCCTGCCATCCGAGATCTAAGGTGTTATTTTCATCCGCTAAGCGTTCCTTCTCTGCCTCGTATTCTTGGAAGGTTTGTTCTAATGCGGTTGCATGACTTTTAAGGTTTTGTTCCAGCTCTTGTTCTAGTTTCTGAACTTGTTCTCTAAGTTGTTTGTTCATGCCTGCACTGTCGTGTAAGGCTATGAACAAACCCCATGAGGCGAGTAGATCAGTTTTTCCAGAGCTGAGCTTTTTGGTTTTACATAGCTCCTCTAGGGTCTCTCGAAAGTTCGTGAGGGGGTCTGAACCTTTAGTAAAGGCCCCCTTCTTCCAAGGGTTATCTCCTTTCTTTAACAGCCACTTCTCCAACCTGGGGAGTTCGTCTTTCGTAGCCAAGAAATCCATTTCAGTTGTTTTGGGGTTGCGAACCAGTCCTTGCGACCGCGATCCCAACCGGGATTTTGGGGTAGAGAGCCGGTCCTTGCGACCGCGGTCTCAACCAAGGTTTGGGCTTTGAGCCAGTCCTTGCGACTGCGGTCTTAGCCGGGGTTTTTGGGTAGAGAGCCGGTCCTTGCGACCGCGGTCTCAACCAAGGTTTGGGCTTTGAGCCAGTCCTTGCGACTGCGGTCTTAGCCGGGGTTTTTGGGTAGAGAGCCGGTCCTTGCGACCGCGGTCTCAACCAAAGTTTGGGCTTCGAGCCAGTCCTTGCGACTGCGGTCTTAGCCGGGGTCTTTGGATAGAGAGCCAGTCCTTGCGACTGCGGTCTCAACCAAAGTTTGGGCTTCGAGCCAGTCCTTGCGACTGCGGTCTTAGCCAAAGTTTGGGCTTCGAGCCAGTCCTTGCGACTGCGGTCTTAGCCGGGGTCTTTGGATAGAGAGCCAGTCCTTACGACTGCGGTCTCAACCAAAGTTTGGGCTTCGAGCCAGTCCTTGCGACTGCGGTCTTAGCCAAAGTTTGGGCTTATCTTTTCCCTTTTTTTTTTCTTTGCCCAACAGTAAGATTGCAGCGGTCCTATGACCCGTGTGCTTCTATGTCTGCTGGGTGCCTTAAACTAGTCTCGGCCTAGACTCGTGTAAGGACTTAACGTGTGTGTGTGCAAGTGTATGAGTGTGTATGTAGTGTGTGTGCGTGTGTGCACTAAGCTCTAAAGAAAAGGGAGAAGGGAAGGGTGCTCTATCCAGATCTTAAACAATCCTAGCCTGTCCTGACATTCCCTCCCACGATAGACGCGTTTAGAAGGCCTCGGGACGGCGGCCGGACTTCACGGGACTTCCCCCTTGCGTTCGATCGGGCTCAGTCCTCTTGCGAGGTGTCTGGCCTCCTCGGGGCGGCTGAGAAGTCCAACGCTGAATGATAGAAAGGGGAGCAGCCCGACCCACAAATTATAGAAATGCTCGCTAGAGCCGTTCACACAGAACTCATTCACTCAATCACTCACGCAATAGCCTCGCTAGCAAGACTTTCTGAACGGTGCAACCTTACGTCTGTCTGTATGAAGACACGCGTGTCGACTCGCGTGCGTTCACACAAACAGGATAATGCCCAAGCTTTCTCCACCAATTTCTGTTAGGGAAACTGCTCTCAAAATGAGATTGGGGAATTAGGCTGAGAGACAGTTAGCCCCTAAACGGAATCTTTGTTATCTGTGTCTACGAGGCTCAACCGATCAGAGAGTTAATGCTCAATAAAGAAACTCTAATTTAATAAAATCAATTGTGGTTTATTTGAAACAATAGTTCGCTCACACAAGGTACAAAATCAATCACACATTCATACAGGTCTAAGAAAAATAGAGAGATCGATAGGGGAACATAAAGGAATTGACATACAGGGCAATACTACCTCTCGCAGACTCCAATGGAAGGCTCCGATGGCGACGGATGAGGAAATGGGGGAAAGGTCCCGAAACTGATCAGGAATCGGGGGTGTTACTACCCAGCGGAAATGGGGGTTTACTGAGTAGAAGGCACACCTGTGGGTAGCTAGTCCACAGGTTATATAGAGTCACCTTAGTCCTGAGGGGATGGGAGGTGACTGGGAGTGTAATGGGAGGTCCTGCTGATGACCAGGAAGGCTGGACATCGGCTGGACCAATGGTGGGTCAATGGCGACACCTGATTGGGTGCGTGCTTCAACCAATGAACACCACCTTCATCCTGGGCATCCTGGAAACTTCCAGGTTGCGACAGGGCCTGGGGCGGCTCCGTTGGTATCAATGTGGGAATGACTGGGTGATTGGGAGGAGATGGGATTAACTGGGAAAAGGGACAATAGAGAATCAGATATGCACCTAGGTATTCCGGTGTAGACAAAAAGGGCTTGGTGGTATCAGGAGGAATCCTTCCTCTTTCTCAACTCTCCGGGGTGAAGACAGTTGTTTAGGAAATCACTGGGCAATCAGGATTAATAGTGGAGCCATTAATCCATTCATAGACTAAGTGGGTTGCTTGCGGGCTAGGAATGACTCAAGGTGTGTACGTGAGGTTTCCATATAGAAGGAATGAAGCCCAACCAGGCAGGAAGATGGCTACATGTGGTGTAAGCAAAACACAGTGGTTTCCATGTTTAGCGCTTCACGCCGTTTGCTTGGACAGCTCCGTGGCGGCGTAGCCTCCTCCTTACCGTGGCGGGTTCCACGCGATGGCGGGGAAGAGTTAGAGCGCGGCTGCAGACACTCTGTGCCTGACTCAAGCGCTCATATACTTGTTAATAGGTACACTGGAGACTTATGTAGTTCCTGGGTAGCATCACTCGCATTCACTGGCCAGGCGGATGCAAGCTTACTTCTCCAGGCGCCCTGGCAACCATGTTTGTGACAGAGGGGTCATTTTCTCACAATACCCACTGCAGCAAACTTGGGCTTACCATGACTTCTGAATGCAGCCGGTGTTTCCCCCACATGTCTTTCCCCCCTTTAGTTTGAGTAGTCATTAGTGAAAAATCTGCTCACCTTTCTGTCTATGTGCTCTGCAAAAGGAAAAGGAAACAAATGGGCTACGCCCAGCAATGTGCCAGCAAACCAAAAAGGAAAAAAAAAAGGTGCCAGGTGATAGGGAACAGCTTTATTATCAAACAATATGCATATACAATACAAACAAATCTACAAAATTAACAGTAACAGCAAAGCATTGAAACAGTTCAATGTTCTCCTTGGGGATAGAACAGTAAATGTTCTCCTTAGGGATAGGATCATGGAATCATAGAGTTGGAAGGGACCTCCAGAGTCATCTAGTCCAACCTCATGCACAATGCAGGAAATTAACAAATACCACCCACCTTCTTAATACCCCCCCCAGTGAACCTTGAGATGGGCAGGTTGATCAGGCAAGCATACCTTGCTCAATGACCATGATCACCTGTAGACCAAGATGCAGATCTCCCTGCCTTGCCCTGTCAGATCTGGGAAGCTGCCAAACAACAATGGCAGTTCTGTGAGGTGAGGGGAGGGAAGCACAAGGATGTGCCAATAGTGAGCAGTGACAGAAGGTCTCTAGGACAGGGGTGACTAGAACTTCCATCTGGTGATGGCATGAAATACTGCCCGTTCCCTTGGCATTGCTATACTAAGCTACATGTGAGGAGTAGCCTGAAGAAAAGGCCTGCTGAGGTCCCTCATGGGGACCCTATGGAGGAGTTGGATTCCTGCTTGTAACTAGAGGACAGGCCATGAGTATCTGAGCAGCCCTCATTTTACCACTTTTGTTTTCATGTATCTATTTAAGGAGATTCAAATTAGAGTATAATTCAGTTCTCTGAAGCAGTAGAAAAGAGTAAGAGTCCATTCACACCTTAACGACTAGTAAAATTTGAGGTAGGTTATGAGCTTTCATGAGTCACTGCTCACTTCTTCAGAAACACAACTACCCGACTTGATCAATCCTGTGAAGTATGTTATTGCTACTAATGCTAAACGTGTTGCCTGAAAGGCCTGTAAGCTTTATGAAGCTGTTTTATGATATGAAGAAACTGGTAATTTCTTGCTAATAAAGAATATTACTTCATAAGGTTATTCAAACTGTTGCTCATAACTTTTCTAATGGTATTTGTAAGTTTGCACAGTTGCAAAAACTTAGGAATGTCTTCAGGGAAATATATAGAGCTGAAGTTAATATTCATAGCAAATTTTCAGTTTCATTGTATTTTACAGATTGGCAGAGCACATGCTTGAATTAGAATCATCATCCCAATCAACTAATATTTAAATTAGATTTGCAAATTTGAATGGTTCTGCTGGCTCGAACAATATGTTAATTCTCTAACGTCAATGTAGCTGTTGAGTTGCTTCAGTTAATTTTTATGGAGACAGGAGACATGGATGGTGTAGGACACATTCCTAGTGGACTTGGAATGTAAATCTTTTCTTCTCTCACACTGGCAGCCAATGAGTTTGTGAGCTGCAATTTTTGAAGCTCTCTTTTCACCACACTAGAATTTGTACAGCAGTCTTAAGGGTCAAGCGGCCCCATGGTGCAGAGTGGTAAAGCAGCAGTATTGCAGTACTGTGATCTGAACTCTCTGCTCACGACCTGAGTTCGATTCCAGCGGATTCAGGTATCCGGCCTAAGGATTCAGGTATCCGGCCCAAGGTTGACTCAGCCTTCCATCCTTCCGAGGTCGGTAAAATGAGTACCCAACTTGCTGGGGGGAAAGTGTAAAAGACTGGGGAAGGCAATGGCAAGCCACCCCGTAAAAAGTCTGCTGTGAAAATGTTGTGAAAGCAACGTCATCCCAGAGTCGGAAATAACTGGTGCTTGCACAGGGGACCTTTCCTTTCCTTTCGTTAAAGGTCACTGTCTCCCTGCTGACCCATATTTGGCTTTCTGAGGCACCTACACACCTTGCAACCATATCTACATAGCAACTTACCATTTACCCAGTTCACCTGGCCCTTGGGTTTTTTCTCTCACTCTTTCTTTGGTACACTACCTAAAAAAACTGTTATTTTAGGAATTACCTACCAACTTCCCTAGTGTTGCTAATCCAAGGTTCCACCTATTGTCCGTGTCTTCCACTTTCCAAGGGCAGGGAAATAGTGATTTAGCAACTGACCACATCCCTTCCCTTGATACCCATTTTAAATTAAATAGTGTTTTCAAATGATGGTGGTTTAAGTGGCATGGAGAACAGCTACCAGCATTTAAAATAGTAAAGAATATATTAAGAGCAAAAAAAAAAAATCCACATACATAATATTTGTAAAGCAATGGTTTGACCAAATAATACAAAAGAACAATGTAAAGACAAAATCCTCTGTCCCTCATCTCTAGATACACCCAAACTGGTCTCGCTCAGAGGCAGGCTCTCTGATTAGAGGTTACAGTTTACTAAAACTTCCTATTACCTTGGAATCTTTGTCTAGGCAGTCATTTCTTTGTCTGTTCCACATGTCAATGGCAGCCATCAAGATGAAAAGCTCCTTCCTCATGGAATCACCAAAATGGACCCTTCTCCCTCCATCCCAAGAGATTTTATCTCTGATCAATTTCACACTCACCCTTACTCCACTCTCACCTCAACCTTCTCAGCGCGGCATCCTACTGATTTCCCACTATTTGTGCCAGGGCTGCAGCAAACAGTTTCCATTTGCTGCACAAAAACCACGATGTTTGCTGCAACCCCAATGCAAATAGTGGGAAATCGGGAGGACACTGCACTGAGAAGGCGGATGTGAGAGAAGCGTATGGTGAATGCAAAATCGGCCTCTGTTTTTCTACCCCCTTGTAGGTCAAAGTATTCTTTCCTGAGGTCTTCAGGAAGACACAATCTACCTTTGTACTCCAAGTCTCTCTGTTAGCATCTAAGTGTCGTATTCCAGCTAAGGTTTGAGCTAGAGATGGGCACGAACTGGCTCACAAACTAAAGTTCATCATGAATTTTGGATAGTTCATGAGGCCATGTTCATGAACTTAAGAACTGCCACAAACTTCCATTAATTTTGATGCAGTTCATGTTGGTTCATAAACAGCAGAAAGCAGGGGTTAAAATGACCACAAGCCATTTAAACCCTTGCTTTCTGCTCATCACACACAAAAAAGTTGAGCAGTTTGGTTTAACTAGCTTAGAGACATTTAGACTATATCTTTCTGCTCCCTGCAAAAAGCTATAGGGAGCAAAAAGTAGGGGGTGAAATGTTTCTCAGACACTGCTTCCCCCCAAGTTTTCTGTTGGCCATGGCTTTTCACAGCCAGCAGAAATCTGCAGGTGGAATGTCTGGGAGGCATTTCACCCCCCACTTTCTGCTTGTCAAGAAAAGCTGTAGCCAGCAGAAAGTAGGGGGTGAAATGGCTTCCGGGCATTCCACCGCCAGCTTTCTGTTGGCTGTGGCTTTTTCCAGCCTGCAGAAAGCAGGGGGTGGAAATGCCTCCCAGCCATTTAAACCCTGACTTTCTTCTCCCTATGGCTTTACGCAGGGAGCAGAAAGCAGGGGTTTAAACTTTAAATGTCTCAGGAACCTATACGAACTGGCTTAGTTCCTGAATCAACTTCCCAGTTTGTATGGGTCTGTGGTTCAGTTCATGGTTCAGCCACAAATCCTGAATCACAAAACTGCAGTTTGTGTCCATCCCTAATCTCAGCTGGGAATTTCATTGTCTCCAGTCAGGATGGCAAATAGCATTTTTTAAAGCTTTTGATAGTTGGCGGGTGATTCTTGGGAACAACTGACCCCCCCCCTCCCCACCTGTTATTTGCTATGAGAGAGAAACACTTCAAAAATTAAATGTGGGGGTTTCATTGAACCCCAGACCTTAAAGTAAAAAGGTTTTTTTTACCAAAACAACAATTGACAGAGGAAATATGGACCAATGTTACCCCTTCTCTTTTTGGATACTAGCCCTTCAGAGGAACAGAAGACTGTAATCCTAGGACCAGACTTTGAGCTGGGAGGAAATAGATCTACTCAATAGAAAGGCCTAGCCTGGCTACATTCCAAAGGGAATCAGGCAGCCTGTAATTCACATGTAGTTTCCCCTTTTACCTGACTGAAGCTTACTGAAGAATATAAATTGTAATTTCCCTTCCCCTTTTGATTGGGGGGGAGCAGGTGTGCCCTTTCAATTCAAAATGGTCAGCCTGCTTCCTGCCTTCTTGTTTCACCTGCAAGTTCTCTCAGGGATATAAGCTCAAAATGTGACCTCAATTTATGTGGGGGTTTCATTTCCCTTTCTTTTTCTTTTTTTCTTTTTTAAAAAAGGGGGTGATGATGGAGAGAAAATGAAGTGATGGTACAAGGGCAGAGAAAAGTGCCACCCTTGATGTGTCAATTGTATCTCTTTCCTTGTGTAACTCAGAAAGCCAGCTTCTTTTAAAAAATCCCTTCCATTTGATTTATGTACTTGGAATCATTGTCTGTCAAGTTCAGAGTTCATATTACTTCAAAGCCCTCCAGATAGCAATACTGTATGAGATGCTTTAGAAATCCCTCTGATTCAAACATTTTGCAATTAACTTCCAAGTCATCTGCTTTTTATTCATGAGTGAGTTTCCCCACCCGCTTCTCAGTTTATACTTTTAAGCAGCTCCACTAATTATACACTTTTAGCCTGTTAGTGCTTTGGAAAGATGCCACAGACTGATTGTGTCATCTTAGGCATTATCTAAGTGGAGTTTAGTGTCATCCGTATGAATAATGCCTGCAAAGGGCAGATCTTTATTTATTTGTTAATTAGTTATTTGCAAAGAACTGTTTGCAATTCTGTAACTATTGAGAGAGGTATGTAAGATGTGCTGGTACCTTCCAGTCAAAGAAAACACTGCTTTTAGTGTCAAGAGTCACTCCATTTTGTTCCTCTTGTCATGTGTATTCAATTGTATAATGCTAGGCTGTGCTTTCATGCTATGCTATGTTTGCTATGCCTTTGATATAAGTGTAACTTGTTGCTTATCTGGAGGGAGGATGGCATGTCTGGGAATTGGCTAGTTGCTAGGTAACCAAGGGCAAAAGCTGGAGGAGATGCGAACCATGAAATGATAGCGAGCACCTGCAATGTTGAGAGCTTTGCAAAAACCCCGCGCAAAACCCCTGCTTTTGCTTGGCACGCTTTGGCTTGAATTATAATGGTCAGGGCAAAGGTTTATAAGTTAGGGGAACTGACAAAGAGGTCAGTTCCGACAATGCATGTGTATGCCCATGAAGCTGGAATAAAGATCTTGAACTTCAACTGTCTTTTCCTTGACTCTGGGTCTGACATTTTGTCAGAACTGACTTTTCACCCTGGCCTAGCCTAACCCCAGACTCATGATGGCTGGTGAACAGGACCAGGCTACTGGGATTACTAAACTGAATAGTGAGAAAGAACCCCAGCCCGAAGGGCCTCAGGTCACCCCAGTCACCGTGATGGTGCGGAGGAAAGACTGGGGCTCCATGGATTTCCAGGAGAGTATTATCGGAGATCTGAGAGAGGACCCTCAGCAGCACCACCGACTTTCAGGATTGCAACGCTCCTACCACCCATGAGGGTTCCAGGGTGATGAAAGTTGAGGAGAGGACCCCCAGTCTGGCGGGCTGGGGGATGCGACCACAGAGTGGATGCAAAAAGCTTTAGCCACTCAAAGCACCCAACTACAGGAAGAAATGAAAGACATGCACCCCTTCATGATCCAAGAGATGTAGAACCTCACGCTGCAAATGTGAGCAATGGGGGAGTGAATCGCTGCTGCAACCCCCCTGCAACCAGCCCCTGAAGGGGGGGAAAGATCGCCGATCCCTGCTGGGGGGAACCCCTGCGGGAGGCAAATAACCCATGGGTGGTGACCAGCTGCCACAACCTCAACCTGAACCAGAGCAACCGATGGTGGTGCCCGGGGGGGCCTGAGTAAGCAAAGCGAGATTTGATGGGGACCCATCGGAACTAGCCTACTTCATTGTGATTGTATGAGGGCACCTCAGCATCTGGACCCTTAATTTCCCAATGGAGCAGTCGTGAGTAGTGTACATTGGCAGCTGCCTCTGAGACCCGGTGGCCTAGTGGTATGTCACCCTATTTGAGAAGTGATCCCCTGCGTTGAACTCAGCCACGAACCTCCTGCAGGTCCTATGCCGTCACTTTGAAGACCCTCTACAGGAGACCAATGCGATAGCAGCACTACAAAAGCAGGGCACTGGATCGGTCTGAGAGTACCTCAGTGAGTTCAGGGAGCTGAACTCCAAAGTCCAGCAATGGGATGTTGGGGTCAGGATCGAGCAATTCAAGAGGGGCCTCAACTCTTTCATATATGGAGAAGCCCTGAAGCTGGGGGAGCCACAAGACCTGGTCGGCTGGACCCAGCTAGCTTGTGAAATAGAGGATGGCAACAAGATGATTGCCCTCCATAAGAAACAACAAGCCCCCCCCCAAAGAAGCGCAGGAGAAGACACCCCAGTCCAATCTACCCAAGCACGCCCCTGAACAGCTGTCATGTGAGGAGCGTGACCGGCGAGCCAAAGCGAAGTTGTGCTTCAAGTATAGGGGAAAAATCATATCACCAGCAAATGCCCCAGGAAGCTGAAGGAGCTGCAGACCTCCACACTTCTGAAGGCGGGGCTAATAAGAAAACCGCCGGCAGCAGAGCCCCAACGACCAAGGCCAAATCGGCAGTGCTGCAGTTCCGCAAGTCGGTCCCCGAGGAGTCCGAGGAGGACGGAGAGACCCAGCTGTTGGGAAACAACCCAGACCTGCTGTGAGGAGTATGCAACAGCAGGTCAGAGCCACGGCCGCGCCACTACGGGTGAGATTGTCCAGGACTTTATATTATGTACCCATAACACTAGTAACCCCTGTTATGAAAAAAATGAATGGAGAGCCGTGTAGGACGGGGACCGAAGTGTGCGCCCTAGGGGTGGGGGAGCATTGGGAACCTCGCACATTCATTATTGCTCTGGCCACCAAGTTCCAAGCCGTCCTCAGCCTGGAGTGGCTGACTGACCACGACCCGCTGGTCCAGTGGAGCGAGAGCGCCATTTACTTCTTAGATCCGGTGTGCAAGAGTCACCGATGGAATAAAAAATGGGGCCCACATCCCCCTCCCCAGCTTGAGAAACTTTGCATAACCAAAGTTGAAGTGCCCAGCCTGCCCCCTGTATATCGAGACTTGCAAAAGGCATTTGACGCCCAAGAGGCAGATGAGCTTCCCCCCCACAAATCCACTGACTGTGCTATTGAACTGGTGGAGGGAGAGCCACTTCCCAAAGCAAAGCTATATTCAATGAGTCGAAGGAAGAGGGAGGAGCTACAGAGATTCCTGGAACTCAACCTGTGTAGGGGGTTCATACGACTCACCAAGTCCCCACATGCTGCTCCGGTGCTATTTAGAAACAAAAAAGATGGCAGTTTATGGCTTTGCACTGACCTTCGCGGCTTGAACGCAATCTCCATGAGTAATGTGTACCCCCTCCCCCTCATACAAGATCTCTTAGGAGAGGTGTCCCAAGGGAAAATCTTCACTAAACTTGACCTCAGAGATGCATACTTCCGGGTGCGCATCAAGGAGGGGGACCAGTGGAAAACAGCCTTCAACATGCCCCTGGGCCAATATGAGCACTTGGTCATGCCATTTGGCCTTAAGGGTGCGCCAGGGGTATTCATGAACTTAATCAATGAAGTACTGCATAAATACCTATATAAGGGCGTGGTTTGTTACCTGGATGACGTTTTGATATACTCGCAAGACCTGCCTTCACACATCCAGTTGGTAAGGGAGGTACTACAAACACTGTACAAGCATAAGTTATTTGCCAAACTGTCCAAGTGTGAGTTCCACAAAACAGAGCTTGACTTTTTGGGATACCGCATTTTCATGGGGGGCCTGGGAATGGATCCTACTAAAGTGCAAGCTGTGATTGAGTGGGAGCCCCCTCGAACCTGTAAACAACTTCAGAGTTTCCTCGAGTTTGCAAATTTTTATAGGGGGTTTATCAATAACTTTGCTGAGATCACCCTATTCCTCACAGAATTGTTGAAAACCAAGGGGAAGGGACCGCAAGCCACTAAGGGCAGCTCTAGCCTCCTGTGGACGGGGAAGTGTCAAAAAGTGTTTGATGAATTTAAGGCCCGGATCACCTCCGAGCCCTGTCTAATACACCCCGATGAAAACAAAAGGTTTGTGGTCCAATGTGATGCGAGCAATGTCACCCATGCAGCTGTGTTACTCTAGGAGGAGCCAGATGGCCAATTGCACCCCTGCGCGTACTTGTCCCAAAAATTCAGCCCGGCTGAATGCAACCGATCAGTGTGGGACCAGGAAGCCTCTACTGTGACAAGGCTAGTTCCAAGTATTTCATTACACCAAGGAAGGCATATCTAATTTTGGCTCCCATGCTGCAGCAGCAGGAACCTAGGAGATGCTATGCCACCAGGGGCCAAGATTGAATCTCTGACCACCTCCTTATTGTACCATTCCAAGAAGTTCCTTAGGTGACTGGGCCAGAGAACAGGCCCAGTGCTAGAAGTCATTACAGAATAGAAACTTGACCACTTAGGAATTCCCAGAAGTGTTATGAGAAGAACACGTCGTCTCTTCCAAAATTTTGACTGCCATTTCAAATATTGGTTTTGAAGCTGTGTGTGGATGTCGATGTGTGCACTTGAACATTATGCAGTATTCCCTAAATTGAAAAAAAATACAGCTGCTATTGTTGTCAGAATGGCACCTATGCAGTGGGCATTCCTCAGATGGATGGAGTTTGTCATTTGTGTCTCTGCATGTTCATGACTGAGACTTGCTGTACCTGCAAATGGATACAAATGTGTTTCTTGGCAACACATCTCACACAAATAAGAGATTGGCCATTTGCTGCTAAGCAAAACCTGGTTGTTTGGCATTGGAATCCTCAGAGCACTGCCTTGTCTCTTTGTGACCTCATATATCCAACACGTTTTCACCTAGGTCAGGGGTTGCAGACATGTCTCACACAGAAGCAAAGATATTTGGGTTACAATGTTTGAAAATAAACTATGGAGAAAACCTTGGAGATTGTGAATTATGTTGACTGTGGGCACAGGCATGTCCTCCAAAAAGTCAGCACATCTGGCAGGTTATGAACCCAATGTTACCAATGACCCTGTTCCAGACACAAATGTTGATGATATCATCAGGTAAGCCATGGTGTTCCGAGCACTCTGTGTCTTGATTTCAGCTGCAATAAAATGAGCTTTTCCAGTATTTCTCCTCAAACTACTGTTTCTTCTAGCTTAAGTCCACGCTGAGCTGATCAGAACTCACCCATCTCAAATCTACAAATCTAAATTACAGTATACCATGATCAGAGTATCCAACTGAACCATTGTGCCAATCATCTTATTTCCCACCATTTCCGTTGGGACAATATTCCTTTTCCTACACCTAACTAAGCCCATTTCTTTTCTTCAAAAGAAAAAGAAATCATTTTTTTTCCTGCCGCAATTACAGAAACAACTAACAATTCTAAGGAAAGAAAATGCATTGTCTTTTTAACTACCCAGAAGGTATACCATGGGATTGCTTAGTAATGGTATATTACACTGTAGCACACCATGAATGAGTCTGAATGCAACTATTGACAGAATATCACTTTCTGTCCTGTTTTGTGCACAAGCCGGTAATTAAATGTCTTGTCTCGTGATGTGGAAGAGCAATCAGTATGCTATGTTGCCACAGAGAGCATTTAAGTGCTGGCATACATATGGAAATGAAATGAGGAACAGACATATCAATGCTGCATATATCCCTTGATGTGAATTTCGAATAACCCAAACCCAGATTGCAAAACTATCTGCATTTTCATGCCATGAGAATAACATTTTTTTCCTATACTACGGCCATGAAGTGGAAAGAGCATTGGAGGGCCTTCACTTACAATTAAATGGTTTAATTTTAACTGCAGCCTGCCTTTGTTCCCGATGTTGCATTTCAAGTTGATTGCAAAATCCCCTTGGTTTTAAAAAGTTATGCAACACTAGCAATGAGGCCCCTTGTGGGAAGATACAACAGGCTCTAGAAAGCGTCTGTGGGCGTGTGTCCTGGTCTTGGTGGGGGAGTTGGGGTGGAAGGGAAAGAGAGAGACAGACACAGACAAATAGAGGTAGACAGACTGACAGACCAAAGCAGATAGTGCTTTGTGGAAGAGAGATAGACAAAGAGACACAGAGAAATGATAGACCAAGACTAGGGTTGCCAAGTCCAATTGAAGAAATACCTGGGAACTTTGGGGGTGGAGCCAGGAGACTTTGGGGGTGGAGCCAGGAGATGTTAGGGGTGGAGCCAATATCAAGGCTGTGACAAGCGCTGCAGCCGCAGGTTCCCGCGCCGCAGCCGCCACCTGAGGAGGAAGCTGTCCCTTCCTCCTCCTCCCGCTCGTCCTCCCCACCCCTCGGCCTTGCCTGAGGCTGGAAGCCTGGGTGAAGCAGGGCGGTGGCGCGGGCATGGAGAGCGGGGCTGGGGGCTCGGGGCCTCCTCCTCGGTCTCCGGCGCTGCCGCGCTGGTGCTGACGGGGCTGTGCTGCCAACGCCGGAGGCCGAGGAGCTGCCTCCGGCGCTGCCGAGGTGCTGCTTCCGGCGCTGCCGCGCTGGTGCTGGCGGGGCTGTGCTGGTGGGGCTGTGCTGCCAACGCCGCCAGCCAGTGAGGCCCTCGGCCGACAGCTCCTCTGCCACCACCGCCTCCTCCTGCTGCTGGGCGCCGGCGGGCCTGCCGCCTGCAGCCTCACTGGGCGGGAAGGGGGCGGCAGCGGCGCGGCGGCCTCGCACGCTGCGGGACGGGGCGGCTCGCCATTTCTCCCCTCTCCCCCCGCTTTCATTTTAGGGGGGAACGGGGGAAGAGGGGGGAAATCCTGGGGTCCCCCGCCAGGGCGGGAGGGTTGGGACCCCTAACCAAGACCTAAGGAGGTAGAGAAAGCTAGACAGACAGGCAGACACAGACAGATCCTCCAGGGTTAGGCAACCCGCAACAGCCCTGAGGGCCAGACATGACCAGGGCATGGAGGGCAGAGTGAGGCCTAGTCAGCGAGGGTTCTTTTGTGCAGTGGTGGCCTGGGGGGTCATGCTTGTGGGGCACATGGGCTACTCCATGGCCTGGATCCACCAGGTGGGGCAAGGAGCTGTGGTGGTGCCAATGCCTCCTGCGTGGCCAAGCCTTCAGTCTCCTTCTCCACTCCCGAGGAAACTCAGTGCTTCTCGAAGCAGCCTCATAAAGAAGCTGTAAAGCGTATGAGCAAAATTACTAAAATTCTAATCAACAATAAATAAAGATCATAAAGTGAATTTATATTGTTTCCACATAACTTATCAAAAAATGCAAAAGACAAAAACACTCGGAATTTGCCCCCAAACCCTCAAAATTTGTATCAACTATGCCTCAGAAGAGTAAACCCCCATAATATATAGTTTATGGCCAAACTATTGGTTATGATTGTTAATGAACTGGGACCAGGTTCCCTGGCCAACATTCAATTTGTTTTCTTGAAACCACAGAGCAGCTGGGGGGAGGGGCTGCTTTTTTAAAGTTCTACAGTGACCTGATTCATACGGGTGCCAGCAATGGATTGGAAAATACCTGGAGCTTTTGAGGAGTGAGCCTGGGGAGGGTGGGGTTTGGCATGAGGAGGAACTTCAGCAGGGTACAATGCAATAGAGTCCAGCCTCCAAAGCAGCCATTCTCTCCAGGGAAACTGATCTTTGTAGTCGGGAGATCAGCTGTAATACTGGGAGATCTCCAGGCCCTATCTGGAGGTTGGCAACCCTACATTCAGAGTGGGATTGTGATATGGGGGATTAGGGGCTGCTGCATCCATTAACTCCTAGGACTGAAATATTGGACAGTAACAATTGCTTAGCTAGAGCTATTAGGTGATCTGGAAGCTAGGTGACAGGGAATGCTGGTGGATATAGTGGGTGCCTCCTCCCTCCATGCAGGACGAAGGATCAGACCCTACAGCTGATTGCCTCTCCTTGCTTCCTGAGTCTCAGGCAGCATGGGGGATCACCAGCGGCAGCCTGAATCAAGACACCACCACAACAGCTTGTTATAGTGGTTAAGTGCGTGGACTGAACCTAGGGTTGCCAATTCCCAGGTGAGGGCAGGAGATCCCCCGATTTGGAGGCCCTTCCCCCGCTTCAGGGTTATCAGAAAGTGTGTGTGGGGGGGAATGTCTGCTGGGCATTTCCTATGAAGATTCCCATAGGGTATAATGGAAAATTGATCTGTGAGTATCTGGAGCTCTTGGGGGGGGGGGGCTGTTTTTTGAGGTAGAGGCACCAGATTTTCAGCATAGCATCCTGTGATCCTCCTCAAAACACCCTCCAAGTTTCAAAGGGTTTGAAAAGGAGCCCCAAAAGAAGGTGCCCCTGTCCTTCATTATTCCAAAGAGAGAAGGCATTTAAAAGGAGTGTGCTCCTTTTAAATGTGATGGCCAGAACTCCCTTCGGAGTTCAATCGTAGTTGCCACACCCTTGCTCCTGGCTCCACCTCCAAAGTCTTCAGATATTTCTTGAGTCAGACTTGGCAACCCTAATTTAACCTCACTCCTCCACTTGCAGCTTCTGGAATTGCTTTGGGTCAGCCATAGCTCTCACAGAGCTGTCCTTGAAAGGGCAGCTTCTGGGAGAGCTCTCTCAGCCCCACCTACCTCACAGGGTGTCTGTTGTGGGGGAGCAAGGTAAAGGAGATTGTAAACCGCTCTGAGACTCCATGGGAGAGTCACAGCAGGGGTTGGGGGAGGCAGCTGGCTGTAGAATAGTGCACCCCCTGCCAACCACAGGGCTGATTGGCTGTTGTCTAAGACAGCCCCATGCCCAGCAAGAAGAGAAAGACAGAAAGTCTGCCCGAACGCAACTCAGTCCATGCTAGTAAGCTAGCAGGCACTTACCACCTCCCTCCCCTGCTAGTATCCTGCCCCTTGTCTCACTGAAATCTCTTTGCCCTGTACTTCTGAAGCAGATTTTTCAGGATGAATGCAGCAGAGTTTTCAGAATAAAAACATCAGGATTTTAAATAAGAACCCACATGTTCTCTTCCTCTTTATCCAGCCAATCAGAGACAGTTTCAAGAATGTATACAAATGCAAATGCATTAAAAATCTGACTGCAGTGAAAATCCCTTGTTCTCTGTTTCATGAGATTATCTGATAATACAAAAGGGACACAATGATCCTATTGAATATGATCCACACACACCTTGGGAGAAACGCCATAAGATGTCTTCTGAAAAGCTTTTTCTCCCATCAGGCCATTATTTATCCTTCTGATCACTGCAAGCTGCTAAAGAAAAGGACATTCTATTACATGGTGCCTCCGGGAATATTTTGACTAGGAAAATGTTGGGGAGAAAAAATAGCATGTAGAAATAAAGATAAGCTTTGAAAGATTACTTCTTTAAACCTTGCCTAAGGCGCAATTTAAAAAGAAAACCTGGCTGCAAGGCATGGCATCCAGGCATCCAGTACAACATGAGTACTGAGGTTGTAAGTATGGAAGTATACATTTTGCTGTATACTTGTGAACGAACTGGGGAACTTTAGGAATAAGATTGCATTTGGAACAAGTCAGAATCCATTGACATCTTTAAGACCAACACGTTTTTTTGAAATTATTCAGGATGTAAGCTGTTGTGTGCATGCATACTTCATTAGACAATGATTGCATGATGAAGTATGCATGCACATGAAAGCCCTGATTTTTTTTTCTTCTTTAAAAAAATGTTGGTCTTAAAGGTGTCATTGGATTCTAACTTGTCCTGTTGCTTTAGACCAACAAGGTTACCCACAAAGATTGCATTTGGGTTTATGAACTGATCCAAATAGTATGGTTGGCACTTTCATTTGAACTGTCAAAAAAAACAAGAAGCAACTCTCCAGTATCCAGTTGATTAAAAGCACCCTTTGAATAGATCGAAATGAACATATATGAAGCTGCCTTATACTGACCCTCAGTATTGTCTACTCAGACTGGCAGCGGCTCTCCAGGGTCTCAAGCTGAGGTTTTTCATGCCTATGGCCTAGACCCTTTCTAGTTGGAGATACTGGGGACTGAACCTGGGACCTTCTGCTTACCAAGCAGATGCTCTACCACTGAGCCCCTATCCCTCCCCAAGGAAAAATTAATGGGTAACCCTACATTCAGTTTTTAGGGAACCCATAAACAGATCCCCCAATGTGTCATTTAGCTATAATTGGCAGGCATCAATGGGTGAAGTCTAATATATATTGCAACTGGGGAAAGAGGCATTTCTTCCACCTTGTATATTTTCTCACACTCAGGGCTTTGTTTGTAGAAAAAGCCCAGCAGGAACTCATTTACATATTAGACCACACCCCCTTCCCTCCTTTGGAAATAATGGAGGATAAGAGCACCTTTTTGCGGGCTCCTAGAATTGAACCCCCTAGTCTAATCTTTTTGAAACCTGGAGGGTATTTTGGGGAGAGGCACTGGATGCTACGCTAAAATTTGGTGTCTTCATCCCAAAAGACAGCCCCCCCCAGAGCCCCAGGTATCCGTGGATCAATTCTCCATTAGACCCTATGGGAATTGGTCTACATAGGGAATAATGGAGTGCCCAGCAGACATCCTCCCCCCCCCCCGGCTTTCTAATGACCAAGAAGCAGGGGGAGGGGCCTGCAAGCCAGGGGATCCCTTGCCCCCACCTGGAGATTGGCACCCCTCCTTGTATTCCTTGGTGGTCTTTCAGCCTCAGCTAACTCACAAGCAGTGTTCCCTCTAAGCTGAGTTAGTGTGAGCTATCTCACAGTTTTTTTAGCCTCCAACTCACACATTTTTGTCTTTGCGCAGGAAAAATGGCCTCAGAGCAAATTAGTTTCTGCTGTAGCTCACATCTTTAATGCTAGTAGCTCATGAAGTAGAATGTTTCCTCACAAAACTCCACAGCTTAGGGGGAGTATTGCTCACAAGGTGCCTGTTGTCAGGAGAGGAAGAGAAAGGCAATTGTAAGCCACTTTGAAACCCCATGGTATTAATAAAGTGGGGTATACAAACCAAACTGTTTTTCTTAGGGTTGGCAACCTCTTGGTAGGGCCTGGAGATAGTCTACTTTTACAGTTGATTTCCAGGCAATAGAGATCAATCCCTTGAGAAAATGGCTGCTTTAGTGACTGGGCTTTATGGCATTGTATCCTCTTGAGGCTGGTCCTCTCCCCAAACATTGCCCTCGCCAGGCTATACCTCCAGAATCTTTGGGTATTTCCCACCAGAGTTGGCTGCCCTACCAATGCTACAGTTAGGGGTGCCAGTTAGGGGTCTCTCAAAACTCTCCCAGCTGGCTTCACGTGGTTTCTGCTTCCTCTCAAGTTTACCACTGCAACTCCCACAATCAAGCCAGCAGCCAATTTCGAGGTGCCTAGCTTTGTTTTTGGAGGAGCTATTGCTGCCACAGATGGATAGCTAGAGAGATGGATACTTTTATTATTGTTGATGATGTTTGAGTTAGGTGGTGAACTAGGAGGAATCTTCATCTAGGGTAGGCTTCCTAATTCCCAGGTCCCAGCGGGGGATCCCCAGGTTTTACAGGCTTCCCCCCCACCCCCAGCCAGCTGGCTAGTGGGGGAAGCCCCGCCCCCTCAGCCACCATGCAGCTCTAGGTCTTGGGCAGGTTTAGAAACCTGCAAACTGTTTCAAAATGTGTGTGTCTCTGTGCCTTTAAAGTTGAGTAGGAAGTACTTCATGGGAAGGGTCAACAACGCTTGTTTTGCTTTCGTTTCAGAGCAAATGTGTGTGTGTGTGAAAGAGAGAGAGAGGGAGGGAGCACCACCAGACTCAGTAAGTGTGTGAGTGTGTGTGTGAGAGAGGGTTGCCAATCCTCAGGTTTCGAGTCCCTCCCCCTCCCTTTAGGGTCATCAGAAAGCGGCGGGAAGGAATGTCTACTGCAGGGGTGGCCAACGGTAGCTCTCCAGATGTTTTTTGCCTACAACTCCCATCAGCCCCAGCCAGCATGTCCAATAGACCGTTGACCGCCCCTGGTCTACTGGGCAATTTTTCCCTGTGGAGAACGATTCCCATAGGGAATAATGGGGAATTGAGCTGCAGGTATTGGGGGCTCTGGGGGGGCTGTTTTTTGAGGTAGAGACACCAAAGTTTCAGCATAGCCTCTAGTGCCTCTCCCCAAAATACCCCCCAAGTTTCAAAACGATTGGACCAGGGGGTCCAATTCTATGAGCCCCCAAAGAAGGTGCCCCTATCCATCATTATTTCCTATGGAAGGAAGGCATTTAGAAAGATGTGCAGTCCTTTTCAATGTGATGGCCAGAACTCCCTTGGAGTTCAATTACGCTTGTCACACTCTTGCTCCTGGCTCCACTCCCAAAGTCTCCTGGCTCCACCCCCAAAGTCTCCTGGCTCTGCCCCCAAAGTCCCCAGATATTTCTTGAATTGAACTTGGCAACTCTAATCTAGGGGCTAAGGTGATACTTGAGCTGACTGTCACTGCTGGGCTTGACACAGGACCCTGTTGCTCTGCTGTTGCAAAAGGGTAGAACTCAAGATCTATTTCTTAGTCTAAACTGACAAGAGGCTGGGGGACAAAATGAGGACAAGTTTCAATAAAAGACACTTGTAGGACTCTGTTTAGAATTTAAGTCAGGTACTCGGCAAATGTTTCACACTGCAAATTCTCATTAAAAATGTAGTGTTTAGATAATGCAAAGTGACAGCACATATGATACCACTGTGGCTTTGATTAGCAGAAAGCCAGTCCCCCCTCCAAGTAAATTGATATTTAAATTTGGTGCCAGGATATGATGTCATGGGAATGCAGTCACACATGGTGAAACCTCCGATCAGTATAAATGACATCACTTTTTATGTCCTAACCCCCCATGATGTTTAATCAACTTTTCTAAATTTCATATTCCTCCTTTATATGACACAAAACAAAAATATTATAAAATGCCACTGGTTTTACATAAGATGGCATTCAGACAGACAATATATATCATTATAATGCAGACTATTTTATTTTTGTCCATGTGTAATCTAGTCACACTTCACTGAAATAACTTTTTAGTGCATTGCATCTCCTTCTATATTACCTACATTGGAAAGAACAATAATATCGGGGGGGAAATCCATCTGCCACATGAAAGTGTAATAGTGTGCACAAAGAACATCTTTTACAATTATGGTACTAATTAAGATTTCTCAAGGCATAATTTGAAAGCAATAACAAAATAGCTAGATTCCTCCTGATTGCTCCATTTTTATAAATAGTTTGAAATTGTTTTCTCAGTGTACCTTCTGACTATGTTTTTGATCCTACAGAGATAAATCCAGAACATTAACGTATAACCATAAAAATGATTTTTTTTTGGCGGGGGGGATTGGAGGTTTGATTTATCAACAGCAGAAAAAATCAAGAATATGCAGCATGGCCAAAAAAGCGGGGGGTGGGGGGGGGAATGGGACTGGGATACAAAATTGTGGGGGTCCATTGTTCCATATGATGTCTGAATTCTATCTGGCTGATGTGTTTGATTTCTGTCTTGTATAGGCTGTCAGCATTGGCTCAAAAGAATCAGGACCAAAGTTAGGGATTTGAGGACACAATGGGTGCCTTATGCATCAGACCCATTGCAGTTCAGGCTATCCTTCCAGGAAGATCTGAAAAGTAGAGTTTTTCACTCCAGTCCACCCCTGTCTTATATAGTGGCAGAGTTGAGGGCTGGATCAGTCAGCTCCAGCTTTCCTGTCCAATGTCCCTTTCCTTTCCTTTCCTTTCCTTTCCTTTCCTTTCCTTTCCTTTCCTTTCCTTTCCTTTCCTTTCCTTTCCTTTCCTTTCCTTTCCTTTCCTTTCCTTTCCTTTCCTTTCCTTTCCTTTCCTTTCCTTTCCTTTCCTTTCCTTATTGCATTTCATGGAGGAGGTGGAGATTGGATATCCTGCCCTTCACTCAGAGTGGCTTTCAATCTCCTTCCCTTCCTCTCCCCACAACTGACAGGTAGGTGGCACAGAGAGAGCTCTGAGAGAACTGCTCTTGAGAGAACAGTTCGGTGAGAACTGTTGCTGACCCATGGTCATCCAGCTGACTTTATGTGGAGGTGTGAGGAATCAAACCTGGTTCTCCACCACTCCAGATTAGACTCCACCACTCTTAACCACTATACCAAACTGGATCTTTTTGTTTGCATGTTTTTGTCACAGTTTCAGTATGCAATTTGGGCATTGAGCCATATCCATTTGGGGGCAGATGCTGAGCCTATGTACCTGCATCCCCTAGTCTGCAACCCCCAAAGGGCTCTTGTGGGGGGCTGTTCACCAATATGCCCAACTTGGTAGCTGTCAGCAAGCTCTCAGATGGCAAGGGAACCATGTAGCGGCTTGCCATCCCACATCTATCTCTCAGCAAGCAAGCTAAGTGGACAATTAGTGCCATTGGCTGACAGGCAGGTCACTCACTGGTGGGTCTTGACCTATGCTGCACCAAGGTTCATGTGGTTGTGCTCAATAAAATGATGGCCTGCTTTTTCTCCAGCCATACTCTCTGTTCCCTGTGTTCCTCTTGGCCCTTGCTCTCTCCCCTGCCCCTTAAGGTTGCCAGATCTGACTCTAGAAATATCTGGGGACTTTGGGGGTGGAGCCAGGGGACTTTGAGGGTGGATCCCGGAGCAAGGGTGTGGCAAGCACAATTGAACTCCAAAGGGAGTTTTGGCAATCACATTTAAAGGTCCATACACCTTGCCCTCCCTCCATTTGGAAATAATGAAGGATGGGACACCTTCTTTGGAGGCTCATAGAACTGGACTCCCTGGTCCAATCTTTTTTGAAACTTGTGGGGGGGGGGGCTGAGGAGAGGCACCAGTTGCTATGCTGAAAATTTAGTGTCTCTACCTAAAAAAACAGCCCTCCCCGTGCAACCCAGATACCCACAGATAAATTCTCCATTATACGTTATGGGAACTGTTCTCCATAGGGTATAATAGAGTGCCCAGCAGACATCTCCCTCCCCCCCACCACACTTTCTGATAACCCTGAAGTGAGAGAGGGCCTCCAAACCAGGGAATCCCCTGCCCCCAGCTGGGGATTGGCAACCCTAGTTGCCACCCACCTGTTCTCAAAAGGTGGGGTCACCCAAAGCAGGCCTTAGAAGATGAGTCAGTGGTTGGGTAAATTCATAAGGGAGTAGATGGTTCTTCAACTATATTGGTACTAAAACATATATGGTGTGGTCAGCACCAGCACCTTGAGTTGTGCCCAGAAACAGATTGGGAGCCACTGTAGTTTGACCAAGACTAGAGTGATACATCTCCTATGACATGCTCCAGTCGATATCCTGGCTGCAATATTCTGCACTAATTGAAATTTCTGAACATTTTTCAAGGGCAGATCCATACAGGACTCCTTGCAGTAATCTAACCTAGATGTAGCCAGGACCAGCACCACCGTGGTCAGATTTTTTATGCCTGGGACTAACCAGTTGAAGCTGATAAAAGGCAGCCAGGCTAGGGATGCCAGCCTCCAGGTGGGACCTGAGGATCCCCTGGAATTAGACCTCATCTCCAAACTACAGAGGTCAGTCCCACCTGGAGAAAATGAATGCCTTGGAAAATGAACTCTTGTACCCACTGAGATCCCCATCCTCTCAGATGCCATCCTCAAATCTCCAGGAGTTTCCCAACATGGAGCTAGCAACTCTCTCTCCCCATCCCCTGCTATTTGCCAACTCTAGGCCCTGGCCACAGCTTCCACCTGCTTATCCAACAGCAGGCCTGGATCCAAGAGCACCTTCAAACTATAGACCTGTTCCTTCAGGAGTGCAAGCCCATCCAGAATGTGGGATGCCCTGAATCCCATATTGGATCTTCTGCTCACCAGTAGTACTTCAAGCTTTAAAAACAAACAAACAAACTTCAGTTTCTACAGCCTTCTTGGGATTGGCTGGAATAATAAAATAGATCTGAGTGTCATCCACATATTGGTGATGACCCAGTCCAAATCTCTGGATGACTTCATCCAGGGGTTTCCATGTAGATGTTAAATAGTATAGAAGGTGAGAAACAGGACCCCACAGGTCAAAAGCCAAGGGATGGAGCAGCATTTTCGCAGTGTCAGCTTTTGAAACCTATCCTCCCACTGCAAAACAGTGCCTCCCAATCTCAGCCCAGAAAGGAGGTCCAAAAGGATATCTCAGTTGATGGTATTGAAAACCACTGAGAGGTCCAGGAGATTCAACAGCCTCACTCCCTTCCACTCCCACTCACCTGTCACGGGTCCATTCCACTTTACCCAGTTCCTTCCTGAAATCCAACAGCCTCTTTCAGAGCTGGATCTTGGGGGGGGGGGGGGCAGAGGGGGGTGCTTGCCCCAGGTGCCAGCGAAGGGTGGGCACCAAATTGGGTATGGAGTCCATTGTATTCTATGGGACCATAAGATAGAATGGCCCATAAGGGGGTGCCATTTTTTAATTTTGCTCCCCCCCCCATCAATAAACATGTAGATCCGGTCCTGGACTCTTTTCCTCTTTTTAGAAATTTGGTGTCACTTTCTAATCAATTTCATTTGGATTAAAAAGAAAGAAAGAAATTTAAAGACAATCAGGAAGGAACTTTCTGTAAAATTTCAGGAATTTACTCTGCAGATTCCCAGATGCCTTATGAGTCAGTCTAACCTATGTGGCAAAAGGAATTGTTATGTGTCTTAATTATTGTTGCTATCCTCTTAATGGGTCTTGAGGGGTTGTGAAATGGTTTTGGTCGAGTTCCCAGCAGGGCTTGGGAGAGGAAAGCTTCCCATCCAACTGAAGCAGGTTGAGGGACAGGCAGATGTATTTCTGTATGCAAAAGCACCCCAGAGATGCTAGAAAAGGCAAAGAGAGGCAGACAAACAGTGCTGGAATTGACTGAAGCACTTTGAAGGTGCTTTATGGGATCTAATGTGAGGTAGTAAACCTTCTCCCCATTAGGGATAGCTCTGTGACTCCACCTGTTCTCTCCCTATATATTTCTAAATATTCCACAAATGCTACAAAAATGCCATAGGTTTCTAGGGCCATCCCCATCAAAGGGAACAAACCCAAGTAAAATGCAAGTCCCTGGAATCTGTCACAACTTAAGTTAATTGGGACACTTGTAACAATAACATTCACCACATAGGGTGTACATGCAGGAAAACTGAATCACAAGCAAATGACGGTAAAATTGGTGGGGGATGTCATATAGACTGTTCCTTAATATGGTTGCTTGGATCCCACAATTAAACACAGCACCATCATAAACAAGGTAATCCTGCCCAAACATAATTGCGGTCTGTACTGGCAACATTGGCCGGCTCCTTCCTATTCCACTGTCTCCATAAGTTTCTCTATAAGTGGTTTGATGGACTACAAGTGATGAAAGGTGACAACTGTAACCATTTTAAAAATACTTTGGGTTTCTTTTGAATGTACTCAAATGGTATGAGACTTCCTGCAATTTCCACTATATAGCTGTAGGTGCTCTCCACAAATGTACTCACCACCATCTGGATTGTCAAAATATTAGGAATGTACTTTCATTTCAATCTCCACTTGTTAGAGTTAATTTCCATGGACTTTTTGTCCCTAGATGAATGACTTTCACACTGGGATCCATTAAAGAAATGACTACAGTTCTTGAGCGTAAGGCCGTAGAGAGACTGCTCCAGGATGAATAATTACATACATGAAAAATGAAAACTAATAAGGAGATACTGCTGTGCTTGCTAATACAAAACAAAAAAAAAGTGTTGTTTGTGCTTGAGTGATTACATGTTTTATTGCCTTCCCAAGGAAATGTTTAAACCTTTTGTTACAGCAATATCTTTCCTTTTTTTCCTGAGCAGAGTGGACTTCTTGAAAGATCCTTTCTCATGTATCACGTAAAGGAAACTGTATCTCTAGTTTTTTAACCATGACATCCTGACTTTTCAACCCATTTGTAGTTGTAGGGGCAGTAGGGTTGCCCATCCCCAGTTGGGGGCAGGGATCCCCCCCACTTCAGCTGGCAACACTAGAGAGGGCTTTCTTAGTCATGGCACCAAGTTCTTGAACTCTGTCTTCAGAAAAACTCATCTTCCCTCCTCTGTTGCTATCCCTCAATGGAGCCTCCTTTCTGCTCAGTGTTTTAGGTGTTCTTTGTATATGTATTATAGCTCTGGATTTAATTGTTTATATATATATAAATTTGTATGGCTTTTAAGGTGTGATTCTCAGAACTCTCTCAGTCCCACCTACCTCACAAAGGTGCCGGTTGTGGGGAGTGGAAGGGAATGGTGACAGTAAACTAATTTGAGATTCCTTAATTTGAGTTACGGGTGGTTTAATGTCAGGGGTGTGTGGCCTAATATGCAAATGAGTTCCTGCTGGGCTTTTTCCTACAAAAAGCCCTTATTTTATGCATGCTAGAAAGATGGAGAAGGGAAGGTGGCTGTGACGGTAATGAATGGGTTAACAAGAAAACTAAGGACGCATAGAGCCTGCGTCAGGTGATCTGAGGGTGGAAGCCAGAGTGCTCGAAACTCTCAGAGGTGATTGACAGCTAATGGCTGAGGGCAGTTAGTGTCAGATGGAGTCTGAAAGAGACTGCTGAAGAGAGCAGTTGGTGTGAGAAGGAGCTGAGACAGGAGCTGAGGAGAGTCTTTGAGAGAAGCAAAGCTCACTGTTCACTCTATAAAGACAGCCATGGGGCTGTGTGTGACTAAAGGAGAGTCATAGTAAAAGACCTGAGAGATCACAGACACAGAGACACTTCTCTTAAGAGCTAAAGAGGTGGTTGAGGGAAAGATGTGGGTCTAGAAGTCTGAAGGGCTGGGAGAAGAGACACCAGTCGACTTAAGAGACTTGGCACATTATACCCAAGAGGCCAATCTAGAATAGTGTTGGAGAGTGAATCTATATGAACTGTGAATCTGAGAGACCTTAGTGAACTAGATATTATAAAGCCTGAACTACGAAGAAACTGTTAACTGCTTGAGATACAAAATAGCCCATGTATATATTTCCCATTCCCCAGCTGAAGACGGTGTGTGTATGTTAATAAATTTCTGTGGTTCACTTTAAAGTTCTCTGGTGCCAGTATATTGGGAAAGCTATCAAAGCTGCTGTGGTCCCTTACCTATAAACTGAGTTTAGATCCATCTGAAAGCAAAACAAAACCCCCAAAGAGACTAGTATTGAGAAATCCATATTACACCCACCCCTTGAGTTCCATAGTTGTGAGGTAAAATTCTAGAGGAAGAACTGAGGCTGAAGTGAGGCTGGGGTAGCCATAAGCCGCATATAGAAGCGATCCAGTGAGACCGTGAGGTGCACTGCTATAGTGGCCTACAAGCATCACAATGAACTCTGTGTTGTCTTTATCATGGATAAATAACCATATGTGTGAGTGCAACCTGACTTAAAGTTGGGAAAGCAGAAGAGGCAGCAATAAATATTTTGAGGGGGACATCTATTATCCCTTTCAGACACTTCTGGGTAGCCAAAGGTGGGATATAAATCCAAACTACTACTCCTCTTCCTCCTCCTCTTCTGCTTTGTTTAGCAAGATCTGGAATACAGCCTTATACATGTCCCCTCACCCAGCAGTAATTCAAATTTATTCACTAGGCTTGTTTGTCTGTTTGTCAGTCTGATTCTGTCAGTTCAGCACTCTGGCACCTCATTGGGCTGCATGTACTGAACCTTCCCAACTCTCACACTGCAATTAAAGGATGCTTCATGGAATTGTTCTTCAATACCTAGTTGACCTTGGGTGTAGGGTTACCAGCCTCCAGGTGCAGCTTGGAGTTCTCCCAGAATTGCAACTGATCTCTAGGCTACAGAGATCAAGTCCCCTTGAGGAAATTGCAGCTTATCATTAGCATCATATCACTTCTATGATATGGCATATCATTGCTTTTCCCTTCCAGCCCCAAACTTCATCTTCCCCAGAACCAGCTCCAAATTTCCAAGAATTTCCCAAGCCAAACCTGGCAACCTTAAATGTAGGCATGCTCTCAAGAAAATTGTTTCTCCTGACAGAGGTAATAAAAAGTGCCTTGTGGTGACTTTTCCTTGCAATAAAAGTAATGTGTTATTTTGCTGTAACTTAAGCAGTTGTTTCATGGAAGCATCTCAGTTTGCCACAATGATCTCAAGGAAGTCTTGAATAGGCTATACCACAAATCAAGTTAGGCATAGGTAAGTATAGTCTTGCCATTTGCCCACCCATCCTCAGCCCCAGTGCCCTCCACCTAAAAAATTGAAGACTCAGCAGGGAAAAATATTGCTGAAAAATGGCCTCTATAGTGATGCTCTAGGAATTTCAGTGTCTTTATGGTCTTTATCATAGAAGCTGAGGAAGTGTCACCTAGACACCTAGATATCGCACCTAGATATCTAGGTGATATCTAGTGATACCTAGTGACACCTAGATATCACCTAGACATCTAGTCACCTAGATATCACATCCTCTCCAAACTCCACCTGCTCTCAGAATCTCCCAGAATTTGCTGAGGCAGTGCTAGAAACACCAGGAAAATAGTTTCTTACACATTCTAAGTTTTCCCTTGAACTTCTTTAAATCAAGCCCTGTATAAATAATTTTAGAATTATTCCTGAATTTTTTTAAACCCTTTATATTTCCCTTCCAAAAAAGATGAGCAATACAAACAGATACTTTAAAATGGATCAGAATGAAATAATACTCTTCTAAAATGAGATTTTATGTATCAGTCTGGAAGCAACACAATTTTCCCCCCACAGTTAAATTATACATCCCTGGAAATAGTTCACAATGGAAGCTGTAACAAACCCTTCAACATAACAAAGGCAATGCTATAAAGAAACTAAGGAAAAGTAATTACTAGGTATACCAGATTACAAAATTGAAATCAAGTTACACAGCAAAATATATGGCTCCCCCTCCAGGCTATTGTTCTGTGATCCAGCTCTGGAATGAGGCATGGTCAATGATGAATACAAATCTGATGAAGAGGCATACCATGATTTCATTGAGTTGATTTGAGTTTGTTTGTTTTTTTTAAAAAAGAAGGCCATACATACTTGCAAGTGAAGAGCACTGGAATTTATTGGTATCCATTAAAATTATTATTGTACTGACTATCACCACCACCACCACCATCATCATCATCACCATCACCATCACCACCATCATATCAATCATCATCCATTTTTAATATAGTTAGTTAAAATCATTCTGAATGTTGGTTAAGCAATCTTTCAAATTACATCTTACAATCCTCATCTTACTGTTCTTTTGACTCAAAAGTCTAGAACAAATTGAGATCCAACACTCACCATAGTGATTCCTTTTATAATAGCTTAGCATTAATCTTCATTTTTGTTGTTGAAAGCAAGAGGCTTGAAAGCTGCAGTCTTTCTTACATATTTTGTCATTTTTGATTTAAAAATCTCAAATTTATGTTGGCTTTAAGTCCACTCCCCCAAAAATGTATATTAGTGTTGTTCTGAGTCTTTGTAAACTACTTTGACCCCTGTTTAAGGAGACGTCAGAGAGAAAAAGTAGCAGTAGTCCCAGCACTTGTTTAAGGAGAAAGGTGGGTAGAGATGCATGAATTTTCAAAAGATTTCAATGGGCTTAAGGTGTCATCCTGCCCCCCACACCCCACAGAGACTGCATGCCAGACAGGTGCCCTCCATGGTCACTCTCTGATCATCAGAGAATGGGTGGGGAGAGCACCCATAGCCAGCACACAGTCTCTGTAGCATTCTCTGAGCATCCTCTGCCACTTTGGAGGATGCTCAGAGAACATTACAGAGACTGCACACTGGCCAGGAACCCTCCCCACCCACTCTCTGATGATCAGAGTCATCAGAGAGCGGGCAGGGAGGGTGCCTGGCCGGTGCACAGTCCCCGTAGCATTCTCTTAGCATTCTCCAAAGCAGAGGACATTTGGAGAACATTACAGAGACTGTGTGCTGGCCGGGCACTGGCCCCACTCTCTCTCTATGATGATCAGAGTGGGGAGGGCACAAAAATTTGGGCATTTGCCTATGGCACTGGGCTGGGAGGGCCCAATTTGGCATGCTCCTCAGCTCGGCATCCTCGGCAAATGCCTAATTTGCCTAGTGGGAGGACTGGGTCTGGGTTTGAAACAAACCATGAACTTGCCCAATTCATGCTTGAACCATGGTTTTTTCTTCACTTCATGCCCATCCCTAGTATATACCATTCTTCCTTTTTTCCTCTTAATATCACTGTTACATTGACTCAATATATACCCACCTTGTCTTGTCAAGAGCTCTCCTAGACAGGGGTGATCATTAAAAATAGACTGATGGGGCTGAATTATGAAAAAAAAAATATTTCTGTATTGTCAGTAGCTTTCATAATTGTCAAGGAGGGGGAGGGCACAGCTGCTAGACTTCATATTTTATCAAATTACTCCACAGAAATCTCTTGAGGAAGATTCTGTAGCGCAGCTGGAATGCTGCAGTAGAAGGAAATATCTTGCTGGTTTTGACACTGGTGAGGGGGAAAGATGCTTTGTGAAAGAAAAATCTAGTAAATCAAGGATACTTTTCTTTAGGAAAGGAGCCAGCTCTACCTAAAAAAATTAAATAAAAAAACTGTGCTTGCTCATAATTTTATATGGGAATTCTCCAACCCATCAACATTTTAAGAAACGTTTTCAGAAGAATGCATTTCTCCTAATCTATGAACAGTTTTGTGCAGAGGTCATTTTGTAGAAAAATAGGTGGTGGAGCTCATCCAGGAATTGTTATATAGCTGCACATACTATTCAATGGACAAGGAGGTGGAACTCTCAGGAGAAGGTGGAACTCTCAGAAAGGTTCAGGAGCTGTGCTCCTGTGAGCTCCCACTGAATCTGAGCCCTGGTTTTGTGTCATCAGAAATGCACCCTGAGCATCACCAATATAGTCCGTGACCAAATCATTGCCAGGACAGATTTCCCATATTTTGGAACAATAGCTTTTGAACTGTGTTCCAGGAAGCTCTGTGATTTTCCAGGTTCCACAATTGCTAATGGCAAATAAAACTCCCAGGATGATAGCTACCAATTTTTACAAGCAAAATGCAGCCAGAGTGGTGAAATGGTTCCTAGGACACGCTGAACTCGCTGTGCACATGGGATGCAGTGAAGCCTAAATGAACTAGAGCAGCACACCATGAGGCCAGAAAGCACATCATAAAATTTATCTAGAAGATTCCACAATCAATCAGGTTTCTGAAGCAGATATGCAGAGGTCCATCAGTGGACAACTCATAGTGGGATCCTATGTAGATCTCAAAATCCTGCTTAGGTTTATGCAATGAGAAGTAATTCCAGGAAACTGTTCCTTTTCAATTTTACTAAAATATTTTTCCAGTGCAATAGCTCATGGAAGCTCTTGTCATTACAGAAGTATACTCAGAAACAATCAAATTAATTGAACTAAATGGGACATATGGATTTTTTCTTTAGAAATTCATGGCTAAATACCACAGCAGCAGAGAGGTAATTACAGCATCACAAGCAAAAAATTAGATCTGTTAAAAAAATTCCACAAACCTAGATCTCTAAGGGTTCACAATGAAGTTGATGGGCAGTAGATTCAGGGCAGGCAAAAGGAAGTAACTTCTTTATACAACGAGTGATTAAAATGTGGCATTTACTACCAGAGGATGTAATGATGGCCACTGTACGATACTGCAATCATCCAGGAAGATGCTCATGGTCTCTATCCACCTGAATCCATCTAGTAACTTTATTCAGGATAAATAGATGAGGGAACATGAGGCCTACCCTAAAAATATGGTCAGTCTCTAAGGTGCTACTGGATTCAAATCTAGCTGCCCTGGAAAACAGAGCAGGTCTTTGGATCAATAAATATGGATGAGGAGATTTGTATAAGCATTTCCTGTATGAAACATGAGTGGGTAAGCAGAAGGAACCCAGTGGTCTGGAGGTAACTTGTGCAACTCGAGTGAGTGACTCCTTATGTCAAAGAAGAGATACCATCTTTGTATGACAGCCCAACAAACCAGAATGGCGGCAGGAGGGAGTCAAATGCATCTTGCAGAACCTAACAGATGGTTACCTAACGTGCTGGAAAATCTCTTAAAGATAGTAGTCTGAGTGCTGGATTCAATTCTCATTTAGCTTTCGAAGCCCCCTGAGTAACCTTGATTCAGCCAGTCTTATTCCTTGAGTCTAGACTATTTCACAGGGCTGTTGTTGTCATCCTAATGTGCATTGTTCTGAGCCTCTTCTTGGAAAGATGAGATAACAGTGTGATGGTCAGATGGTGTCCTGCCTTTGGCTTGAAATGAGATATGTCATGGCTATGCTTGTAGCCGCCACCACCTCCTGTGGCAGTGAATGCCACATGTTAATCACCCTTTGGGTGAAGAAATACTTCCTTCTATTCGTTTTAACCTGATTGCTCAGCAATTTCATTGAATGCCCATGAATTCTTGTATTGTGAGAAAGGGAGAAAAGGACTTCTTTCTCTGCTTTCTCCATCCCATGAATAATCTTGTAAACCTCTATCATGTCACCCCGCAGTCGACATTTCTCCAAGCTAAAGAGCCCCAAGCGTTTTAACCTTTCTTCATAGGGAAAGTGTTCCAACCCTTTAATCATTCTAGTTGCCCTTTTCTGGACTTTTTCCAATGCTATAATATCCTTTTTGAGGTGCAGTGACCAAAATTGTACACACTATTCCAAATGAGACCGCACCATCGATTTATACAGGGGCATTATGATACTGGCTGATTTGTTTTCAATTCCCTTCCTAATATGCCTGTGTTCCCTTTTATTAATCTCACTTGGACTAGCTTTCCACCGCTTAAAGGAGTCCTTCTTACCTTCTCCATTACTTTGTTTGTTAACCATGCAGGCCTTTTCTTATACCTGTTTGTGCCTTTCCTAACTTGTGGTATATATTTCATCTGAGCTTCTAGGATTGTAGTTTTAAATAGCCTCCAAGATTCCCCAAGGGTTTTGACTGTATTTACCTTTCCTTTCAGTTTCCTCTTCATATGCCTCGTCATCTCATAATAATAATAATAATAATAAATTTTATTTGTACCCCGCCCTCCCCCGCCAAAGCAGGCTCAGGGCGGCTAACAATACGGTGACCAATGGTGCACCAACAGTAAAACAGTTACATTAGAAACATTAAATTAACATTAAACTAACCTTAAAAGCCTGAATTAAAACAATTAACTAAAACATTTTATGACGCTATCCTTGACACTCTTCTAGTTGATGCTGATGGCGGATTTTCAGTTATTCATAAGCTAATTTAAAAAGGGTGGTCTTGCAGGCCCTGCGGAACTGATCAAGGTTCCGCAGGGCCCGCACCTCCTCTGGGAGTTGGTTCCAGAGATGTGGGGCTGCGGCCGAAAAGGCCCGAGAGCGAGTATTCTGTAATTTAATTTGTCTTGGCCCAGGGGTAGTCAGTCTGTTCTTTCCTACTGACCTCAGTGCTCTCTGGGGTTCATACGGGGAGAGACGGCCCTTCAGGTAGGCTGGTCCTCGGCCATATAGGGCTTTAAAGGTGATAACCAGCACTTTGTACTGGACCCGGTATACAATCGGTAACCAGTGCAGTTCGCGTAGCCCCGGCCGTACATGTTCCCATCTTGGGAGACCAAGTAACAGCCTGGCCGCCGCGTTCTGCACTAGCTGTAACTTCCGGGTCCGGCACAGAGGCAGCCCCATGTAGAGGGCGTTACAGTAGTCCAATCGTGAGGTGACCGTCGCATGGATCACCGTTGCTAGGTCCCGACGCTCCAGGAAAGGGGCCAACTGCTTTGCCCGCCTCAGATGGAAGAAAGCTGACTTGGCAGTGGCTGTTATCTGGGCCTCCATTGATAATGAAGGCTCCAGTAAAACACCCAGACTCTTCACCTGCTGCGCCGCCTTTAGCTGCACACCATCGAAGGTCGGGAGGGATATTTCCCCCCCTGGAGCGCCGCGACCCACACAGAGAACCTCTGTCTTTGCCGGATTCAGCTTCAGCCCACTCAGTCTAAGCCACGTTGCGATAGCCTGTAACGCCCGATCCAGGTCTTCCGGGGGGGAGGCGGGCCGGCCGTCCATTAGCAGATAGAGCTGGGTGTCATCCGCATATTGGTGGCAGCCCAGCCCAAACCTCCTGGCAATCTGGGCAAGGGGGCGCATATAGATGTTAAATAACATCGGGGAGAGGACTGCTCCCTGAGGCACCCCACAATCTAGTGTGCGCCTCTGGGATCGTTCACCCCCGATCGCCACCCTTTGTCCCCGACCCCGATCTCAGAGAATATACCCCTTTTAAAGTTAAATGTGGTTGTGCTGGTCTTTTGGGGCAACTCTCTATTTATACAAATGGTGAAATCAATAACGTTATGGTCACTGCTCCCAAGCGGTGCGATCACTTTTACATCTCTCACCAAGTCTTGGGTATTACTTAGGACCAAATCCAGGATCGCTCCACCCCTGGTAGGTTCTGTGACCATCTGCTCCATAGCACAGTCATTGAGAGCATTTAGAAACTCAATCTCTTTCTCTCGACCTGAACACATATTGGCCCAATCAATCTGTGCGTAGTTAAAATCACCTATTACGACAGTTTTTACATTTAGCCACTATCTTTAATCCTTTCATCATATAATAATCATCCTCTATCTTTTGATTTGGTGGGAAATAACAAACTCCCATTGTTAAATTTCCTTTTGGGCCCTCTATTTTAGCCCAAAGCATTTCTAGAAGGGAATCTAATTCTCTGACCTCAGTCTTACTGGAGTGTATACCCTCTCTGACATTCTGCAGCTTGCTGAAAGACAGGTTACATTGAACCTTTCCCAACTAGGGTCCCCAAATGCCCATTTGGTTTCAGGAAGACTCAGAACCAGCCCAAAAGATCTGGAGAAAATCTTGGTATGTAAATTTTAATGATTTGTATAAGTCACCACAATGTCCAACCTAAGACAATCTTGCCTTTGTGGTCAAATTGCCATTCCCCTTTAGAAATCTGACCAAGGGGAATATAGCCTCCCCCCTGCCAAGGAAACAAGCTATCTTTTAAAGTCACCTTGTTAAAAAATGAAGAAAAAATAGCCTGGTGGAAACTCCCTAGAACTTACCAATAAAATTAGTCTTCTTCACTTTGCACAGTCGAGTTGTTTAAGCAGTGTGTCTCAGCAAAAGTAATACCCTAATTATTGTTAGATCAGAGTGGCAATTGCTGGGTGACATTTCTACTATTGTATTCTCATCAGACCTGACCTCTCATTCAGCAAGGTCTTTCTGAATGCAGAGTGAATTGGCTGATTATTGATCATACCTTGGTGCTAATGCAGTGTAGCATTTCACATGTAATTGAGATGCTTTTTAATTCCAAGGAAAGGTGGCATATTGAAAACCATCAGGGAGTGTGGTAACATACATTTGTTCACAGTTAGCAGAAGCAAAGGTGTGGAATATCCAACTTCTCTGTTTTTAAAATATGGAAACTGTTCATTCCTATGAAAAACTTCCAGATAAAATACTATGATTTCTGTTGCTTACATTAATATGGTTAAAATGAGAAATTATAAAACAGGGAAGTCATGCGATCAAAAGACTCACAGACATTTCACCCATTTAAACTAATTTGTTCTGATATATAGTTCATGCCAATAAAGGCTAACTTGAACTTGACTGATTGATTGATTGAAACATTAATTCCTTTTTTAAATTTTAAAAATGTTTGCTTAATTTCAAAGTCTTTTCGGTCCATTAATAAAGTCAGGTGGCAGTGAAACATAATTGTACATGCTACCTACTATATATCGTAATGAGATACACAGAGTTTCCTCCTCCTTTTTACAAAGCATTAACCAATTGCTGGAATACTAATTAATATATGACCATACATACCTTTATTAATTAATGGTATAAAAATAAAATCTGTTAAAGATTTGTGTCTTTTGTGTCACAAAAGGTTTGTGAATTTGAATCTTCGGTATATGCATCTAACCAGACTGCCCATTTATTCATATTTTTTAGAGTTATTTTTAGTCTTGTTGGGCAGTCCAATGAGCAATTTTGTCTAATACATAGTACTCACATATTTTTTGATACCACTGATACATTAAGGGAAGTTTCTGATCTTTCCAATGTTAAGCAAGTGTATGTTTAGCTGCTGTCAGTAGTGTAGATATGAGGTCTTTAATAATGGGGGGAACCTTGAAAGTATGCTAAAAATTTAAAAGGTTGGATCTTTAGGTATATAATACCCTCTGATTTGTGAAACATATGTTCCTTGCTTTGCCTTGTGATTTGATTAGCTTGCATGCTGCAGATGTTAAACTAGCATCCAGGTTTGAATGTGGGCATGGAAGCTTGCTGGGTGATCTTGGGCCAGTGACAGTCTCTCTCAACCTAATTTCCCTCATATGGTTGTTGGTGAGAAAAGTAGGAGAAGAATATCCATATAATTATATTAATATTTTGATCAATTGATCAATCCAATCATTACAACTTTTCTCATTAATAAAACAATATTAGTTAATTGAACAAAAAGACTGACCATATACATTTGATGATGCTGGATACACAAAACAAAACCAATGTAGTAGAGTGGTTAAACAATCTGAGAAACCCAGGTTTGACTCTTCACTTTTGCTATGGAAGCTCTCTGGGTGGGCATGGAAGCTCTCTGGGTGATCTTGGGCCAGTCGTACTCTCTCGGCCTAACCTATCTCACAGGGTTGTTGTGAGAACAGAATGGAGGAGAGGAAAATTATGTAAGCAGCTTTGGGTCCCTCTTGGGGAGAAAGGTAGGATATAAATAAATAAAGAAGAAGAAGACATTGGATTTATATTCCACCTTTCACCCTGAATCTCAGAGTCTCAGAGCGACTCACAATCTCCTTTATCTTCCTCCCCCACAACAGGCACCCTGTAAGGTAGGGAGGGCTGAGAAGGCTCTCACAACAGCTCCCCTTTCAAGGACAACATCTGTCAGAGTTATGACTGACTCAAGGCCATTCCAGCAGGTGCAAGTGGAGGAGTGGAGAATCAAACCCGGTTATCCCAGATAAGAGTCTGCTCACTTAACCAGTATACCAAACTGGCTCTCAAGGAAAACAAAAACAAAAACAAAATATTAGCAGAAGTGTCTTATTCTGTATGTGAGATGGACAGAGCTAGGGGATGCAGACTGTCAAATAAAGATTGTGGAGTTCAAATCTCCATTCAGCCATTAAACTCACTGGCTCATCTGAAACCAGCCTCTCTCTCTCCCTCTCTCTCTATGCACAACCTATCTCACAAGGCTGTTGTGAGAATAAAATGGAGGTGGGAAAAACACAGTTATTAAAACATATTTGTCTCTGCTCAAAAGTTTTGCCTTCTCTAAATATGTTCCGCATTTTCGGTTTAGACAAAATTTGGTACCAATGTATTTTACTTGAGCAAGTCCAAAATAATACTTGATTTGGTGAATGAAACCAGTTTGAAGAAGTGATTTTAGCACTTCCCTCCCTTTCTACAGCACTTCCCTCTGCCCCTCAGGGTGGAAAGTTTCCAGAATAAAATATAAGCGGACTGCATCAAGAAAAGGGAATCAGCTGGAACCACTCTTTCTGCTCTTGTGCAAAAGGAGCAAGCTTCATCAATGGTCCAAAAACATGCAAAAATAACAGAGAAAGTTGGGATTATTCCCTTCTATGGGCCCACTGACACCTTTCCTTGTGCCAAGCAAGTGTTTTTAGATAGTGGGTGGGGCCAGGTGGGGCTTTTGATCAGTAAGTGTTCTGATTGGCCTCTGGAGAGTTCATTGGCAGTACAGGGTTGTCTTTTTAAATAAATATTGATTTGACAGCAGCCATATCCACAAGTTGTGCACTCTGTAACTGAAAGTAAGTTGCATTTTGCAGCTATGCCCAACACACTGTGTCAGAATTCCAAAAAGGTTGGGGGCTCATGCCCTATGTCATTTTTTTCTTCATGCTTCTCCAATCCCCAGCACTGGCTTGGGGGTTACAGAGAACTACTAGGATAGTAGTAGAACACATTGCCTTTTTAGCATGGCTAGTGATGTGTTGGGTCTTTGTGCTAAGGATATGCTGATAATTTCATGTGTATTTGATAAGACTTTTTCTTTTGGAGCAATAACTCCATGAATTGACTAGATTCTGCTACATTGTCACCTTCTCTCTCTCCAAGTACCATTTCCCCCTTGTTTCTTTATCTTCTACAGGTTTTTTTTTGCTTATATTACCTACTTACTGCCATTTAAAGCATTTTTTTGATGCACAGGGTAAGGTTATGGAAGTGACTACTGTTATTTGATTGACATCGCTTTTAATAAAACCAGTATTTTACAATAATTATAATAAAACAGTAAGGTACTCTCCACCCATCTGAGAAATATTTCACATCTTATCAAGGTCCTTTGGAATTGTCTTAAAAGTTCTGCAAAAGTTTTATTTCAGTAGGGTACCTCACATTTGCCTGGAATTTGACTTTAGTGCGCTTTCCATAGTAACTACAGTCACAATCACCCTTTTCTATATAGTACAAAGTATCCCATTTGCAAGTAATTTTGTTGGGGGGGGGGTTATAATATTAAACATTGAGAAAAGATTTAGTATGCAGCGTGTACTTTTTTGGCCAGATTGGTTCCCTGGTTTATTTGGAAAATGTTCTGGAATGTTGCTCGAATAAAAATTACTTTACTATCTGTTTTTCAAACATCTGCTTTAATTGAACTCTGGGGTGCAGGGACCCAGGATCTAATTTACTATGCTATTAAATAGAAAACAATGTTAAAATCTTACCTACCTAGTAAATTCAGTTATTGTGAAATAAAGTATAATTTATCGGTTGCATCCCTAGAAAGATTTTATAACATTATCTGGGAAATATACAGGACCTAATCAACTGAACCTTATGAAACAGCATGAATTTAAGCTGAACCATTATTCAGTGGAGTGAACTTTTTTCATATCAGTCACTGACTATTCCTTCAATGTGAAGAAGGAAAATTAACTCTCTGTCCCCCAGGCTGCTAGCTGTGACCTCTACCTGTAAAGGAATGGCCTGACTTATATGATGGCAACAGCTTCTCTCTAAGAGCTTCATCAGCACATGTATATGGTTGCCAGAAGTCCTGGATAGGTATTAACCAGGATAGTGAGGTTCAATTTGTGGTTCAAGGCATGTGCACTTGCAAACCATGAGCCGTCATGAACTTTTAGGGGCCAAACAAACTAGTTTGGTTCATGAGATTTGTGACCCACCAGAATGATCCTCCTGGCATGACAGAGACACCAAAATCATAGGGGATGTCCATCTGACTCTCTTCTACTTGCCCTCCAAATTTGGTGAGGATTGGAATTATGGGGTCTGAATTACAGCCCCCCAAAGAAGTTGCCCACAGGTAAGGGCTTTCTGGGGGAATGACTGTCAATAACAGGTGGTCATTCTGACAGGCACAGGTTCAGGAGTGTATAGAATGGATCCTGTGCAAGCTAGAGATATCAAAGTCTCAAGGGACCTCCCTCAGATGCTCCTCTACATGACCACCAAGTTATGTTGCTTTGAAGTTTGGTAATCATTTAGATTGAGTAGAAAGTCTGTCTGGAAATGTATCCATTCACAAACTGGCATGAACGTCCACAAAGAGCCTGAAAGTTGATGGAAAGTTCATGCTAGTTGACCTGCCACAAACCTCACTTTGCAAACCATTGACTGGCCAGCACTCATCACAAACTTTAGTGTGTGAGCTGGTTCATATCCATCCCTAATGGAGACAGCGATGATCACA